>NW_027466449.1:13522500-13845000 GCF_050575085.1 Anarhichas minor
CGTGCGCTCCGCCTTCATGATTACATCCTTAAACGCTCTCGTTCTTACCTCTCTTCTTCCCCTCTGTTTAGAAATCCTTGAACTTTTGCTGACAGCTCTGTTTCGTGTGCCAGACTTGTCTTCTTTGAGTCAATCCAGTCAAACATGAAGTGTATTTCAGTTTATGAACAGTAGGTTTAAAGGATAAGGCTGGTGATATTCTGTACTTTTGTGATTTTTAGCAAATCCCATGAAAAGGTCAAAAACAAACAGTGTGTTAAGTCTTTCTCTCAATATTTCCAACTTCCCTGTCAGTGGTTCTCAGGCCTGAGCCCATTTGTTTCTTTGCGTTAGTGAGTATTTAAATGAGCAGGAGGGTGTATGTAGGTTTGACTGAAAATAAACCATAGTGCCCATGTTCATGGTGATGAAGCAACATGTCACCCAGTGGAACAGTGAGTCTAATTGATTCGCTTTTAATAGCTCTTGGACAACAATAGAGCTCTATGGCACACAGACAAAAAATGAGCTGCATGAAACTTCGGCTACGAAGGCAACACTTCGTTGGTTTGTCTTTTCATTGACAATGAGAACATTAGGTCTTTTATTCAACCATTGTTTTGCAAGTGAATACCACATTCTGAAATTCAGTTCTCAGTCTTCCGCAGCTGGCAATGAAACAAGCTGGTTTACTACAGTGACCTGCTGAAGTGTTTCACTCACTTCCTGTCTCGCTCTCTCTGCTGCCGCGTCTAGCCTCCGAGTGTCTCCGTGCTAAAATGACCACGACTGCATGTCCTTGACAGCAGCTGGCTCCAGTGAGAAACCAGCCATTTACATGCTAATCCCAACCACTGCTCACTCTTCAGCTGCAGTTGGAGCATCTCTAATTCCTGCCGGAGTAGAGGGCTAGCAGAGAGGCTTTTGTGTTATATGTGCACTTTTGCGTGCATTATAGAAAGTGGTTTCGATGAACCCTGCAGTAGACCGGTACGGAGCTGTTATATAATCTCTCAGAGTGGTTGGAAGTTTCTCGTTTAAGAACTCTGGCTCTGAGCATTTTTGTTCAGTTCGCTCTTAAACCTTCAACTCTACTCTCCATCCTACAAGACACCTGCAATATCTGCCGGGAGTTGATTTCAACTAAACCTGTGGTGTTTGTGACGGTGTGTCTCTGGAAGATGTTTGTCACCTTGCTGTCACACATCTACCTCTCTTTCTAAATGTGCTCTTCATTGTACTACCATTGACGCTGTATGATTTGTCCCTATCAATGTGCAGCTTCAAATCAGTGCTCTCTCTCTCTCTCTCTCTCTCTCTCTCTCTTACTTGTTCTCTCTCTCTCTCTTTCTGCTTTGCCGCTGACTGTTTGTGTGTCTCTGCTTTCTCCATGTCTCTATTTGCGTGTCGTCCGTCTCTGGTCCTTCCTGTCAAGTGTCCGGCCGCTGTCTATCTCAGGGCAGCCCGTCTCGGCTCCCACCACTCCCACGGTGGCGGGCGGCGCCGCCCACGCCGCTCTGTTCCCCACCAGTCTGACTGTTCACAGCTTCGTGAGTCTCCATCAGTACTGCTGCCCCTCCACTGAACAAAGCTTACAGCAGGAGGACAGGTAAGGGCCACCGCAGGGCCTGAGTACAGTGAGTACGGCACAGTAAAAAAACAAACAAACACCCAGTCAACCATCAGACGCCTTGCAATTCACCTACAACAACCTCCAGTTCTCTCACGCAGTCACCATCACTTTCTGTACATTTCATCCTTTCCTGCTTTTACCTTTCTACCCACCCCCCTCCTTTCAATCCTAACTAAGCGCCAGTCTCCTACCACTCCCAGGTGTGAGTAATATCTAGGCTTGAAAAACACATAGCTGCCTCACAGAGAGCGGCATGATTGCAGTCGTCTTCAATAAGCTGCGAGACCGAGGTGGACTGAGTCATAAGTGAACCTGGCGAATTCTCACAATCCTTTCTCTCCTTCCCCTCATTTATCCCCCACCTGATGCCGTTTCTCAGACACATCAGCGCATGACGCTCCAACACTGCCACCTAATGGCATTATACAGCTGTGATGTGCACACATTCGGTGTATGGTAAACACCATGTTTTTGAATAAAGATGCCAGTTATGTCACTGTTTTAGCGAAAAAAGTGCAGCCTGCTTTAGGCTTTTCTAGTTCCCAGCTGTTTTTGCTTTCTGCTTTCTTTCTTCTTCTTTTTTAGATGTCTCATGCTTGTTTTTCACTCTGTCCTCCTCTTTCCTTCTCTCTCTCCCTCTGCCTTGTCCGTCTGCCTTCCCGGTGTTCCTTTCTGTGTTTTGTCTCGTCCCGCGTTGCTTTCCAAGAGAGGAGGGTGAGGATGAGGGTTCCCATCAGTTCTGTTGTTCTGCCTCAGGCTGCAGCAGCCCGTCCTCTCGCTGAGCCGAGGTGCGACTGACCGCGCAACGACTCGCTCGCCCGTTTACCTGTGAAAAGACTATCACAGTTTAATGCTGCCAGAAAAAATGGAGAGACCTCACTGTGAACCCGAAAAAGGCAAAGTCTCGCTGCATTTTAGCGGGACATGATAGAAATGCATGCAACGTGTAGTCTTTGTGACAGTTGTGCTATCGTTGGTTTATTCATGTATCATCTGGTTTGTGCATTCATTACCATTTTAAGGAATCTCGATGTTGTCTTCTCTCTGTATTCTTGGCAGTTTGTTTCTTTTCTTGCAGCCATAACAAGCTGTCGGAACGCATCACCATCGTCTGCTCATTACCGTCGCACTCATGCTTATCTCAAAAACCACTCGTTGAGTCATGTCAGTTCGGGTGTGCTCAGTATTCACCGATTCATATCCTCGCACATAGTTTAAATTCCTGTCACCACCCATTATGAAATGCCATAGAAGCTGGCCTCCTGTGTGATGTAAAGACATTAGCTGTGTGCAGTTTGTATGACATGTTACTTTGATTGTTCCTACACGTCTGATAATTACTGTCTCATCTACAATCATGTTTATTCATGAAGAGATTTATCTTGTTGCTTTAATTCTTGAGCAAAATAAAAAACCTCTAGTTCCTGAGGACACTTCATGTCTGTCTTTTAAAATGGAATTTAAATAATTGTTGCTGTAATTGCTCTGTGTTGTTTCAGCCACGCTGGAATGTTTGCTCGTACACACCCACCTGACTCATCTCCACCTCGAGCACCACACATTCCACAGGCCAAAATTGATTATCAAAAATTCTATTTCCATTTATGTATTGGTTGTTTTCTGCGCATAATCCTTGAACGTTAAGCTTTCCCCCTCATAACACACAGTATGTACCCCCTTTTGTTTAATAGCGTTATTGCTATTTGTTTTTAGCCAAAAGTGCTTCAACTTTCTCAATGTAGAAGTGTGTGTGTGGGGGGGGGGGCAGGGGGCGGGGTGATATGTAATTCCAAAGTAAATCACAAAACCTTTTGTACTCGTTGTTTCTCAGGACATTTATTGACTGTGTCTCCAGCAATATGAACCACCGAACCACAAAAAGCATAATTGACTTACAACTAGAGTTTATAAGACTTGTTAATATTTTATATTGCAGAAAATTATCATTTGACAATAGTTTCGAGGTTAACCACAAGCAAAAGATTAAAAAAACAATCTTATATTTCTCAATCCTCTTTTTTTCAATAAATGAATGCACTTCTTCTGTGTGTCTCTTCGTCTATTCCTGTTGCCGTGACATGTTTTTTTTTTTTTTTGGGGGGGGGGGGGGGGGATGTTATGTAATAAAAGTGACTGTGCTTGTGTCAGTGATCTGGTGCAGAGGGAGGGTGGAGGGGAAAAGCTGGCAGAGGGACGTTCGTAGCTGTCAAAAGACTGTCAAGAATGTAGCCTGTACAGCTTTGCAGGGCGAACAAGAGCCAATGCGAAAGTGTGCGTGTGTGTATGAAAGAGTGCAAGAGAGTGAGACAGTCAGAGAGCGAAAGAGAGAGAGAGGTTGTGTTTGTGTTTCGTTATTACGCTTCTCCAGTTAGAGTGGGACCTTTCTCTGACAGTAGCAGCATGGTAAGAAATCAGCTTTTTTTTACTCCCACTTTTATTTCACTTGTAAAACTGTCACAAAAGAGCAGTTAGTTTGGCACCGGCGACAGATGACGGTGCTTGCTACACTGCTGTGTTTGTTTGGTGGCCCACGCTGCAGTGATGTAGTGCCTGTGATATGTGGTTCGTGCTGTAGATCGCCAGTCTGTGTGCTGAGCATAGGTCGATTGCAACTGAATCATCACAGACAGTAATAAGTGAGGTAAACTTATTTTTGATATGTAATTTAAAAGATAAATAGTGTCTGTTGAGTGCTGATGATTATTCAGGGTAGTTTGTACAACGTGGCATGTGTTTTTAAAAGAAGGAAACAACGCATTAAATGGAAGGAGCGGTGCCTGTGTGACAGAGTGTACATGCCATTCACATGACGGATCACATACCTTTCAAAGTGGATAATCTGCCAGACTGTCATGGATGTCACTCAAATGAATGTACAAAACGTACACAAGTAGAGCATAACTGGTTCCTTGGTTAGAATAGGAGGATTTGTCAACTACAATGGAAGTCTGCAGTCAGCAGTTTGATACGTGAGCATCAGGCCAAATCAGCTGTACCAAAGCTGGAAGTGAATCTATCACAAAAAGGTCAAAATAAAGCATTGGAACCAGTCTGAATATTGTGGCTCTTATCACTGAGAAAGGATAAGTCATTTTCCAGTGTACATTACTTTGTGTACCCGCCTGTTTATATAAGACTTATCTCTTCATTCTTTCTTCCTTCGTGTGCCAGAGATTATCTGATAAGAGTGTGCTTACAAAACACTGCTGATTTTTTCAGATACATAACTCTGCAGCCCTGCAAACAATACAGGTGTACAAGGACTTTTTATCTCTTAATCCACTAACTGGATTCAACATGAAGTGCCATCGTCCACCGACAAACCCAGAGAAGCCATGTTTGAGCTTTGAACTGGAGGGTCACAGAAAGAAATGAAGTGTGTGTGTGTGTGTGTGTGTGTGTGTGTGTGTGTGTGCGTGTGCGTGTGTGTGTGATGGGAAGCTCACAGCTTGAGACAGTGAAGTGGCAGAAGAGTGTTGGCGGTGGAGGAATGCGCCGATCTGACCCATGAATGATTTGATTGTTTCCTTTCAGTTTGGCCATTTGAAAGAATGGGATCACATGTGACAAAGAGAACACAGATTGTTTTCCGGGAGTGGATTTATTTTCATGGTGAAAAACATCACTAACACTGTTTTTTTTTTTTTTGTCTTTGTTTTAATCTCTTCAAGTCTTGACCCTGATGGTCAATATTGTCACATCACCAAAGTAGTTAGGGTAGATCTCGCTGTCGGCCCTTCTGCTCCATTATTTATTCACAGTCCACATTTGTGTCGTATGGGGTTTCCTATATTGGCTGGTAAAGCTTGGGAACAAATGGCAAAATTGACACAAAAGTTGGTAGATAAAGAGATTAGACAGGATATGAGATAGCTGCTCTGAGTCAGTGCCCAAGTGGAAATGAGTCAACAGACCGATGGATGCAGTTATTGGCCTCACCGCGGCAGGCGGCATGAGAGGTTAATCCCCCAGTCTCCTTGTCCTGCTGCGGGTTCGATGGCACAGCCAGACCGACTGCCGCTCTTTCATACACACACATACACGCACCGTCACGCGCATCAATATTATATGAGCGAGGGACAGGAGGCAGGGGACTGCATGGAGTTGACATTGTACTTCACACACTCCACTCACTTTTCAATTTCTCTGCAGCTCGTCAATTCGTGCCCTCGTCTTTTATTCTCATAACACCGCCAGCGATAACTTCCCTGTTTATTAGATTTCAACCATCTGTTTCGGCTCCAATTAAATGGTTGGCGGTATTGGAGCTCTGGGCTGGTCTTCGTGAGCGAGCCTCTGGAGAGGACCTCTCTCTCTGGCACTGTAACAGGAATACAGGTTTTCTTCCATAAGTAATGAGGTGCAGATGCCAGCTGCGATATGGTCACACTCATGTTTTTATACAGCAAACTTTTTTACTCGTATATATCATCCTCACCTCGCCTCTCACTTTGCAAAAGCAAATGATAGTCTTGTTTAATGCGTGCATGCTTGGAGGTGGGTTGCGAGGCCTCGCACGAGGGGGGAAAAGAAAATCAATGGAGAATTAATTTATTTTATTTCAGATACTTCACCAAACTTGGAGAGTTTTAATCGGCATCTCTGAACTTGACGATCTTCCTCCTAAAGCTCAGAGGAAGAAATAAAAAAATGCATATAGACTGCGGAGATGAAAACCACTGATTTCTTCAGAGGTTGTAGAACCAGTATTTTGACATTCCGTCTTCATGAGATGTGAACAGATGACGGCAGGCGCTTATAAGGATTATTATGGAGGTATAAAATCAATCCAAGGAACAGCTGTGAATATTCAGAGACAAACTCATGCGACCCAGCTTGTGACTCCCTAATGTCGCGTTGCATGTATTCTAGGTTTCTGTGACTCAGTTGAATGAAAATACCATCTGCTCCTGCTGATGTGGAAGTTACAGTGAAGCTGAGTCCCTGCTTGTGGTTACCTGTTGGCACTGCACAGAGGCTAGTTTCCATTCCTTAATAGGAGCAGTTTTAAGCAGCTCTGACGATGACATCATTTTCTATTCACAGTTTAGAGAAAATCGGTACAAAGAGTAGATGAACTCAGGCTTCCATTTTCAAAAGACGAACACGTTGAGACAACGCGTTCTTTTATCCGTTTACAAGAAGTATTATGCAGACTGTCATTCACAACCTGTGGAGCATCTTCATCACCCACCTCAGTGGTGATAACAGTCAACACATTGTCATGGCAACTACGCTTCTCATCCTAACAACTGCCTCGCCGCCCACAAAGGTCCCGCAGCAACCGTCACCAAGCAACCCCCTCCCGCTTCTCAGTTTCTCTATTTAAGGAGCAGAGGAGGAGGAATGATAAACGACGCTGCACAGAGAGCGAGAGAGGAAGAAAAAACGCATTTTCAAGAGGAAATGAATGCTGTGCCCAGTAACGTGTTGCTCATTATTAATTTGCTCAAAATGGAAACAAAGCAAAGTCAATTGTTAATGTGATGAATTCCCTGCAAACAGTATATATACATATGTGTTGTTGCTGTTGATTTTTTGCAACTTAATTGTTGTTATATGTGCTTTCCTGCAGATGTCAGAATTGTATCTTTTTTTATTACTGGGCTTTTGCATGACTCTTTTGTGTTATGCAACAAAATGGAGTTGTCCTCCATGGTGCTGTTAGACTCAACAATAATTCAGCCCGGTCATGTGTGGCTTGGAGGCACAGGATGTCCTGCTGAAATGCCTTTCATTGTACAACATGTTGCCCTCCGTCCACTCCAAGGAGTCTTGGTAAAGGTACACTGACATGTGGTATGCTTGTGTTTCAGCATCACATAAAGGATCAAATCTAACAAATTTGAAATACCGACAAGTTATTTCCTTCTTTCATGAGAAGCTTTTTTTTTTCTACATGTCCTTTTTTTTAGCCGGCTAAACACTAACACAGGAAGTCCGGTGGAATAGCAGCAACACAATGAGGGAGGGAGGGAGGGAGGACATGAGCTGACCCACTCAAACCCGAAATGGTTACAGTCACCAAGGCATCTATTTCATTTTCACCCTTTTTGTCATCTGCATTAATGTGCAATAGAAAGCCCAATGCAAGTTTCCATGTGATGAATGTAATGCT
Source organism: Anarhichas minor (assembly GCF_050575085.1). NCBI lineage: Eukaryota > Metazoa > Chordata > Actinopteri > Perciformes > Anarhichadidae > Anarhichas > Anarhichas minor. The sequence continues at coordinate 13,530,231 of NW_027466449.1, forward strand.
CCCACACATCCCTGACCCTGGCTCTGCACTCTCTGCCTTGTTATGGGATGGCTAACAGAAGGGGGCGTGGCTAAACAAGGAGGATATGTAGGCAGGAGCATGTGACTGTAGTTGTCCTCCCAAACACACACTCACAAATTGACTTAGCGTGGATTTTGTCTGCAGCAAACGTGAACAACAGGACACTGGAGGCTCCCTGGACTTTATTGAATCCTGAAACGTTTTGGGTTTTATTGCTTTGGTGACTGCAAATAGGATTGTTTCCACTTGAATTGTGATTTGCTGTGTGACAGACTGGGTGAGAATGAATCTGGGAGGTGATGTGCTTTGACGCGTGTTTTGTCTCACAATATTTCACGTGAAGTGACGCGAAGTGGCGCGTAACAACCTGGTTTTTCCTGTCAGTATGGTGTTGCTGGTATGTGGCAGTGGAGGACTGTGTTTTAGTGGTTGATGACTCCTCTAGGCATGCTATCACTGTTGTGTGTCAGACATACACTGAGAGACCGACAAGAGACTGAAAGAGGGAACAAGAAAGTGAGAAGCAGACGAGGGCAGCGCATGAGCACGAGTAGGCTTGGCTAAACGTTGTAGTATATTAACTCGTCCTCTTGACTCAATAAAGGAAGGAGATAGAGGGCAGAGACCTTTATGCTTGTTGGGTCATCAACTCACAATGCAGATAGTTAATGTTGTCAGATCTCTGGCAGCTTTGGCACCGCTGAAATAATAGGAATTTACAAGTTCACCATGAGTTCCACCAAGAGATGGTTAGCTCCTCGCCGCTCTAAACTTTACATGTAAGTCCTTATATGTAAACTCTTAAGTTATATTCTTTGTAATTCAGTGACGCTGAACTTACTCAATCCTTCAATTTGCACTTTAAAATGTTTGGTGTGACATTTTGTCAAGCTACTCACGACTCATCGTAAAAAGCTCCTGCTCATTTTTCTCCTGCAGTGTGGAAGGGGACTCCCAGTGTCCAGAGACGGGCGCTCGCAAAGACATCCAGACACCATTCAGCCAGAAACCTTTCTTGCGCGGCTCGGAGCGCTACACTGACAGCAGAACCAGCAGCGCACCCGCCGGATCCAGGGACCCTTCATGCGTGTCTGCCTCCAGTTCAGCCAGCCTGGCCTGGGCTCTGCGTACACGCCACCAACCTGCGAGCCTGGCCCTCCGCAAGCAAGAGGAGGAGGAGAACAAGAGATGCAAGACCCTTTCAGACAGCTATGAGCTCTCAACGGATCTGCAGGATAAGAAGGTACCAATGCTGGATGTTCGTGTTCTTTGGCGTTTCCTAGAAGCCACTAGCACTAGCAAACGTGATATAGATGACGGATTCCTTTCAGTTACCTGTGTTCTTCTTTTCTCCCACCTTTTGCCAGGTGGAGATGCTGGAGAGAAAGTACGGTGGCTCCTTTGTAAGTCGCAGAGCAGCGAGGACCATTCAGACGGCCTTCAGACAGTATCGCATGAACAAGAACTTTGAGCGCCTCCGAAGCTCTGCGTCAGAGAGCCGCATGACACGCCGCATCATCCTGTCCAACATGAGACTGCAGTATTCCTTCGATGAGCGACAGCCTCAGCAGCAGGCCCAGACGCAGACGAACTTCACCCACAACGTGGCCATAGGGCCTCCTCATTCCCCCAACCCAGACCGCCCGGGAGACTACACGCGCTTAGAGGACTCCTTCTCCAAACAGGTGACCGTGTTCATGTTTTTATAGGCTATAACTCTTTATGACATGAAAGTCTCAAAGGTCTTCACGGTGACCAAAAGAAACACACAAAGTAGATTAGCTAAACTTTAAAAAAAACTCATCAAACAACAGGACAAAGCAAAATAAAAGACAAATCTTGGCACCACACGCCTTTGACCCGCAAAGCATGCTCTAGAAACTGAATTGTATGTTTAAGATGTGTAACAACTTACTTTCTGACATGAGGGATGCTGAACTCGTTGTGTCCCCTGCAGGTAAAGTCCTTAGCTGACTCCATAGACGATGCCCTTACCTGCCGCGCGGGTCGCGATGACTCCCAGGAGGGCAGCAGGGAGGGTGGAGGCCTCAGTGAAGACTTTGGGGAGTGTGTTTGGAGCAGCAGCACCAACCCCTCCTCCCAAAGAGGTTTGGGAGAACGAGCCAGGGGAGCTGGCGGGGGACTCAGTATGCATGGCGACAGCACCGCCACCTCCTACAGTGACGTCACCCTTTACATGGATGATGGCATGCCGTCGTCCCCACTGTCCCTGGATCGGGCGCCCAGCAGCACAGATACAGAGTACTGGGGCCCCGGTGGCGGTGTTGGAGGGCGTGAGGACAGCAGGGACACTGAGGGAGGGGGCAGCAGTAACAGTCGGCGCAGCACCCCGTGCACCGAGTGCAGGGACTATCGTCTAAGAGGCGCACATCTGCCTCTCCTCACCATTGAGCCGCCGAGTGACAGCTCCGTGGACATGAGCGACCGCTCAGATCGTGGCTCTCTGACCAGACAGCTGGTCTACGAGCAGGAGCCTGGGGTCGGGGCTTGCTCCCCTCAGGGAACCCTCAAACACTCCCCCACCACAGGTACCCGCCCTTCCTCCACAGCAGCTGCCCAGGGTCAGACCCGGGCCCCCGCCCGACCCATACCCACACACATCCCTCACCAAGTGGCGGCACACCACCACCATCACCACCACCCTATCCACCACCACCAGTACCCTGACACGCCGCCGTCGTCGTCGTCCTCCCCCCAGCAGCCCCCCACCACCCCTCTGTCCTCCTCCTCCTCCACAGCTCTGCCTTCCGACGGTCTGGAGCAGCCGTGCTGCTCGGACGGGGACAACGACTCGCTCAACTCCACCACCAACTCCAACGAGACGGTCAACTGCAGCTCCGGCTCCTCGTCTCAGGACAGCCTGCGGGAGCCTCTGCCACCTCTGGGAAAGCAGACCTACCAGAGAGAAAGCCGCCACAGCTGGGACTCCCCGCCCTTCAACAGCGACGTGGTGCAGAGACGCCAGTACCGCATAGGTCTCAACCTCTTCAACAAGTAAGATGCTTGTACTATTAATACTCAAAATGCCTATTAGAGACCATTTTCAAGGTGATAATACAACTGGCGAAGTTGCAGTGAAAACGTTATTTTTCATTGACGATAGGAAGCCAGAGAAGGGGATCCAGTACCTGATAGAGAGAGGTTTCGTATCGGACACTCCAGTTGGGATCGCTCGCTTCATCCTGGAGAGGAAGGGCCTCAGCAGGCAGATGATTGGAGAGTTCCTGGGAAACCGACAGAAACAATTCAACAAAGATGTCTTAGAGTGAGTGTGGGAGTACGGAAGAGGTCATCAGCAGGGATTTTTTTTGACAATTCAGATGAATGTTTAATCCAAACACAGATCAGCATAAGTGCACACCACATTTCGCCTCACATATTTCATACCAAGTCTAAATGGATGCAACCTTGAGGCAAACCCAATGCCCTCCCCCCACACACACACACACAGATGCAGACGTGGCATGTGGCATATGTGCCATTATGAATGTTCCAGGAGAGGTTAGACTGTGACCTCTGCTGTGTGTGTTTCAGCTGCGTGGTGGATGAGATGGACTTCTCAGGAATGGACCTGGATGATGCTCTCAGGAAGTTCCAGGCTCAGATCAAAGTTCAAGGAGAAGCCCAGAAAGTGGAACGGCTCATAGAAGCTTTTAGGTTTGTATGTGTTGAATACAGGGTGTTTAAAATAGAGAAAGGCCTGAGTGATAGTCAGCTAAAGACACACTGAAAACTGTGGCTGTGATATCAAAATGTGAATGTTTGAACATGCTGTTTCTGTCTCTTATGCAGCCAGAGATACTGTGTCTGTAATCCAACGCTGGTTCGGCAGTTCCAGAACCCAGACACCATCTTCATCTTAGCCTTCGCCATCATCCTCCTCAACACAGATATGTACAGTCCCAACGTCAAAGCTGAGAGGAAGATGAAACTAGAGGATTTCATCAAGAATTTGAGAGGTGCTACAGGACAGAAATAAGTCACACACTTGATTTACATATTAGGCTGTTTTAATGATCTGTTTCTATCATGTTGTCTGTATGGATGTTGGTATGCATTAGATTAGTAAGGAGAAGTGTTTGTCCAGCTGAGATCAAATAGATTGTTTTCCCACTACATACATATCTGCTCGGTAAACCACTTGTCCTGTGTCTCCTGTGAGAAGAAATCTGAAACCAAAAGGGAGAAATTTATATTATATATTTTTTTCATGATGGCGCCCTTTAGATTTTGCATGAATTCGACCGAATCGGTATCCATCTACGTAGATGGGGACCTTATTTTAATACAGCCAATCAAATCTGGCATATAGTAGTAACGTCAGTGATCTATCAAAGGCCAAGCAGACGGTTACACTGAGCCAGACAGCAGCCTGCTCCGCAAAACCTGAACAATAATAACCCACATTAGTTTTCCTGCAGCGGTCGTTGTTCCTGCTCACATTCACTGTGGAAAAGTGCTCTGCTAATGTCAATTTGCAGGCTTAGATAGCCGATCAACTGCTCAGCAGCAGCGCATTAAACAACATGATCGGTCTGGTGTGGTGCTTGCTCTTTAATAGCAATAACAACACGCTGTCCAGCCATGAAAAAAACGTTTTTCCTCTTTTTAATAATAAAAGCAACTATTAACAATACATCTGGTTGCCGATTGTGTGTGAAAACTATAAAAATCACAACAGTTTTTACATCAGATACACTATCATTTTGTGATTTGTGCAGTGCAGTTGCGATAAACATCGTTTCCTAAAACCCTCCCTATCATTGTCTCCACCCAAGGCGTAGACAATGGTCAGGATATACCCAGGGACCTGCTGGTTGGGATCTATCAGCGGATACAGAAGTGGGAGCTACGGACCAACGATGACCACGTGTCCCAAGTGCAAGCAGTGGAGAGAGTCATTGTGGGCAAGAAGCCTGTGAGCAAAATACAGGGCTTTGTAATATGTTGCCACTACTTGTTAAAAGTTTATTCATTTGTACTGTATTTTTCTATATAGGTGCTGTCCCTTCCCCATCGTAGGCTGGTATGTTGCTGCCAGCTCTATGAGGTCCCCGACCCCAACAGGCCGCAGAGGACCGGGGTGCACCAACGGGAGGTTTTCCTCTTTAATGACCTTCTGGTGGTAAGACTCGCATGCATCACTTTTTAACACATGGCAGATAAGACATCTATTTAATTCGAAAGAGCCTCTAAAATATATCCCATCTATCCATCTCATCAGGTGACCAAAATCTTCCAGAAGAAGAAAACCTCAGTGACTTATAGTTTCAGACAATCGTTCCCTTTGGTGGAGATGCAAGTGCACATGTTCCAGAACTCTTGTAAGAACCCATTTTTCCTTTTGCACATTTCAACTATTCTTTATTTCCCTCTATGATTATTATTATTGAAGCGGCAATCCTTAACATTTCAGTTCTGGGTGATTTTGCATTTCTATTTGAGTGGAAACAATGGAATTGTCGCAGTAGCATTCTGGAGTCAATAATATTTGAATATTGCAATACTCAATCCAATAATTTCTATCACCGGTGTGTTGCCTCCCCCGGTGATAGACAGTGACTTAACAGACATTTATTTAAATGAAAATCTTCAAAACTGCCACTTTAAGTGTTTTATTGTTCTGTGTTTGCATCTCTTAGACTACCCACATGGTATCCGCCTGACCTCAGCAGCCCTGGGTGGGGAGAGGAAGGTTTTTATCATCTTTATGGCACCCAGTCAGCAAGACCGCACCCGCTTTGTTAGCGACCTCAGGGAGAGTATTGCTGAAGTGCAAGAGATGGAGAAATATAGAGTGGAATGTAAGTACCCCATCTGCTGGTCATTACTGTGAACTATAACTTTAGTGGGAATGATGATTTGTACAGCTTTCTACATCAAGAAATGGAGTGCTGGTGGCATTGCTATATGGCTTATCCTTCTCTGCATCGTGTCTCCTTCTCATTTTTAATTCCCCTGTGCCCTTTGTGTTTATTTACAGCGGAGCTGGAGAAACAGAAAGGTGTGATGCGGCCCAGCTTGCTGACTGGCGGCGTAGGTGTGAAGAGCGATGTTGTGAATGGCACTCTGGGAAGGACAAGTTTTGATGACAACTGCTCCGTGGGTGAGGGTCTCAAACGCACGGCGCTCAGCTCATCTCTCAGGGACCTATCGGATGCAGGTGAGGCAACAGCACATCAGAGATGGCGTTTAATTCCGTTTCCTTTCTGTCTGCTGGGTTGAATTGGGTAGCGCAGCTTTTACATGATTCTTTTTTTAATCCACCGCTACATACTGTTCCTCTTTCTCACTGACGTTAAGACACAGCTTATGCAATTCCTATCTTTTGCCAAAACACATGTGAGCAAACTTTCCAATCTTCGGCTCTTTGCTAACCTGACTCTTCCTGGTGGGGTGCAGGGAAACGTGGTCGCAGGAACAGTGTTGGTTCTCTGGACAGTACCATGGAAGTAAGTCTCAAAGACTAGATGTTGTCCTGTAACACGTCCCCTTACCGGTGCTTCGTCTTCCCGAGCACGCTCAGTTTGTGTACGGTGTGCATATAGATGGTGTGCGTGTGTACTTGCATGTGTCCACATGTCTGACCTGCACTGACACCCTTTGCATGGCTGTGTGTGTTCAGTCCTGCCCAAGCATGTCCTTCACCTCCAGATACAAAGGTGTCCTGTGTGTGATGATGTAAGTGGAAACAGAGGCATTAGTGCCATGCTTCAGGGATGTTTCTAAAACATGATGATGCTTTATTCTCCCAGGGCTCCATCATTAGCAGCCCACAGCCTCACCAGCGCTATACAGTGCCAGGCGTGGTGCCCGGCTGCTACGCAACAGAAGACTTTCGGCCTCACCGCCCCATCCTGAGCCCCGGATCGGGGGTGGGGGGTGGGCCGGGGCAGCAACACACCACTGCTGGGACAGGAATTGGGGGAGTCTCCAGCAGTGTAGAGAGAGCAGGAGCGGGGAGCGGGCCTGGGGGGAGCAGCAACAACAACAACAGCGGCTCCTTCCTGGGGTCCCTATTCGGCAGCAAACGTGCCAAACCACCAGGGCCCCTTATTCCACCGGGGCCACCCTACCCCGCACCTGTACCCCCACCGACTACGGGAGGTCCCCCTCCTCACTCCCCATCATCGCTGTGCCAGCTGGATGGGGGGCCTTCCAAGATCCAGGCACTGCACGCACAGTACTGTCACATGGGCACCGTGCAGCCCCCACCACCTTACTACCATCACCATCGCTACCACGTCCAAACTGTCCCGCCTCCTTTGCAAGGAATGCCCCCTCATTCTATACAGAGAGGCCCGCTACCCTGTCGTCCACCGCTTGGCCCCACACATTTCCAGCACCCACAGCTGGCCCATCTCTCCCAGCTCTCCCAGCATGGGCTTCCAGTTCGTTACGCCAACATGGTGGTGGGATGTCCCCCCCCCCTTTCTCCTCTCTCCCAACACTCCCAGAACCCGCAGTTTGCCCTGTACCACGCGCAGCCTACACACTCTATCAGAGGGGGCGGCGTCCCTGGCACCAAACTTCCACTAACCATGTCTCACTCCCACCCGCACCCACACGCACACTCCCAAACCCACCCCGGACACGTGCTAACGCCACACCCAGCCAGCCACTCCACCCATCAAACACACTTCATATTCGGCACTCTGCCCCACAACCTACCGTCCGCCTCCGTCAATGCGCATCACGCTACGTCCGCCGCCCCGTATCAGCCCCAGTACCCTCTTCTTTCTTCTATCCCCCCTCCCCCACCACATTCCCCTTTACCCCCCCCTTTGTCCCCCCTTACCCCTCTTACACCTCTCTCCCCTCTCCCCCCCCACCACCCCGGGCTGCCTCAGCAGGGGCCGCAGTTGACTGGTGCCGGAGCGACAGGTACAGGGGGCAGCTCCAAGTCCAAGCCTATCAACCGGATAAGTACCGTGGTGTGAGCAGGATGTGGGGCCCCAGGGGTCAGAGGTCAGATTATAGAGTGGAGGAGGTTGGCAGAACTAGGCCTAGGACCAAGTCTGCCAGGACAGAAAGTAACAGCAGCAGCGCTAGTGACAAGAAGAAACGCAGTTTGCTTCGTCTCTGTTACTTTCATCTCCGTTTCCCACATATGTAGGTGGAAATACAGAGCACAGCTAGAATGCATACATCTTTGAAACCTGCACACAGAAACAAACACACACACACACACACATGCACATCCAAATGAATAAACACTCCAAACAAAATATCAAAAAAGTATATAGCCATATAATTTAAGATGAAACTAAATCTATATCTAGATATATTGCCTCAGTTTTGATTATTTGAAGTATAGTTGAGGCTGTAAGAGACTATTTATATGTACAGTACCAAGATGTGATGATGTGACACTGGAAAAAAAGCAAACAGAAACCACATATATCCAGCTGCTTACATGGGGATGTAAATAAAGACAAAAGCACCAAATGCATTCCAGCGGAGTTTGACGTTAAAAACAGCAGAGAGTTGCAAAAAAAATGTCTCTTGACTTTGCAATAATTTACTTGGCTTCACGATGTGTCTGTCCACTTTTGCAGGTTCCGCTTTGCTGACAGGCAGATTTTTTTTTTTTCTAAAGACCTCAGATATGTTGCTTTGTCTTAAATTTCTAAAACCAATGCACGGTTTCCTGACAGTCTTTTGCTTAATGGTCTTTTACATGTCAACAGGAGCCACCCGGCTTTATAATGCATTCCTTGTGGGGTATGGGAAATTAATGATACAATCAATAATATATTTTGAATGTTTCTGAAGCTTCTTGCCGTTTTATCGATATTATAATATATCTGCTATGAGTATGATGAATATTGTACAATATTTGTTTTGATCAGTGATTAATTATATCAGCAGATGTTTGTACATGGTAATAGAGAGTATATGCACATATAAATCCCCTCAGTTTGCCAAAACCACCAGAGGCTGTTCCAATATTTGAAGTGTGATATATTTCCATAGTACCATCACAGTTCATCTTTTTAATAAGTATTATTGGTTGTGAAAAAAATGAATGAGATTTAGTTTTGTTCAAATTAATTTGAACACAAACGATGTTCCTCCTTTTCTGTTTTGTTTGATGTGAGCAAACAGGGGCATATGTTCTCAAATGGGGTGACTAACAAAACTTGAATTTAAAGAATGGATCTGAGTTCATGTTTCATTTTTTATATATATTAATGAGGCTCCCAGTATTGGAAAAAGGCTTGAATATGGAAATAAAAAAAAATAAAAAACGTTTTGGACGATGCCATTCCCTCATAATTATAAAGGGCATCGATACTCACTTTCTCACAGTCATCAGATTTAGTCATTTTGTGTTTTTTTTTATGTTTTGAAGAAGCACGCTTTTACATGTTTTGTGGTTTTGCACACGTGATGTCTTAAGTCAGAAATGGCCTTCTTCTTATCCTCCCTCTTCTGCCACTTTTAGAAATCTCCTGTTACATTTTCTGATGCCATGGCATCCCGCTGAGGGCTTCTTGTTTAAAAACTTAACAAGTCGAGAATGTGAAATAGCCTACAGGTACATAATGTATTTCCCCTTGTGCAAGTGTTACCCATTTTGCTACTGCAATTTTTGAGGATGTAATGAGCACTGATGTCATTTACCTTCAGTGCCATTGATTGCCAAGGGAAAACTACATATAATCTGATTTGAATGGGTCATGATGGGAATTGGAATGAGGACAAAGTACAGAAGTCAATGTCACAAACTACTGAAAGAGATGGCAAAGTTGAAGATCCTCAACAAAAGGATTTTAAGGAGGTTTGGAGATGGTCAAGAATGTCAGATGAAGATTTTATAAGTATATGTTGGCTAGCCTTTTCTTTTTATTGTGTCCTTTTATGACTCGTCTTGCATGACTATACCTGCCCTTATTGAATAGATTGTACTATATAAATCTGAATGTACATATTATAGGCTTCTATACATATGCTTCTTATCATAACTATGGGATGAACTACTCCCATTCCGTATTCAGGTGTGTGCATGTGAGTGCCACCAAGTCTGTACATATAAAAGAGGGGCGGGGATAGGAGATGTTGGCCACAAGGAATGTTGACTTCTTTTTCTTTTCTAATTATTTCTGACTGAAGGTGAGAATGAGTTGCCATGACATAAATTAAAGCCTAAAAGAAGTTTATATGTTGGTGCAGTTATTGATATCATTTAAAACAAATGATTTCATTTTTTTTTTTCTTTGTGTATGTATTATGTGTACTGAAAGAATAGAGAATTGAGATGTGAATATTTATTGCTTCTGATAAATTAAAGTGTCCTTGCAGTGAATTGGTCTCGGTGTACTTTTTCTATAACTTAACATCTGTTTCAACCATTCATTTGATCAAAGTAATAAACGATTTATAACATTATTACATTACATTACATAACCACACAAGATAAAGAGAAGTATAACTACAAGATCTATATAAGATGTAGGCTGCTTTGCATATCAACTCTTCTCAGAAGCCATTTTGTTACGATTGCAAATGTTGCATAATACCAGAAAACAACCCACAATCTCTTATTTAACTAGCTATCTTATTGCATTTGGATGGATAACTACAAAACTGATGCACATTGTCGATAAGCCATGCAGTATTAATAAATAATTCAGAACAATGAGTGGTAAAAAGTACTCATGGACTCAAATACACTGTGTGCTGATTTTTATTTAGGGGCTAGATGAATTTCCATTTAATGCAATTCATAGAGAGAGAAAAGTGTGATTTTTACTTGATTTTGACAGCTAGTTAAATATAAATGCAGAAAACATGCAACCTGTACTTTATGCTAACACTATATAACGACATATATATATATATTATATCACTCCACCTCGGCCAGTGCTGCGGGCACACGCCTGCAATAAGACAATACAGTACGAAAAAGCGTCACGTTTTCTTTTTATACAATGGTGTAATTCATATAACATGATGTATTTCAATTTTTTTTGTTACAATTATTTATTTTACATTTTTATTTGTGATGAGAGTATTGCATGGTGGCACAGTTAATTTGACTTAGGCAACGACTCTACAGCCGGTCCCGGTACAGTTACATGACTTGAATTGGCGTACGTGGGTACTACTTTCAGGGAGTAAACGTGAGGGACGTGATGTGAAGATTCTGAGGTTGTGCTTCGGTCGTGAGAAAAAAAGCTAAGATGGCGTCTCATCAAGAAAGATAGGATGGCTTGAAGAGAGTGATGATGTTGGTCGGGAAATGATTGATAACGACATAATTGATGAAGTTTAGACCCTCGCTTACTATTAAACGAACTGCTGCCATCCATGTTTTGAACCCGTGTGTTAGACAGAGCGGAGTATATGGAGAACTGAGGCTGGAAAAACGGTCAACTTTGCTAGCAGCGTCAAGCTAGCCAACTGGACCGAGCACAGCTGGCCAACGTTAGCTAACCACCAGTCATCACAACAACAGAGGAAGGAGAACGGCCACCGGCCCTATCACACCCCGGGACATCGAGGTGTCTTCGGGTCAGTTACGGGAATGCAACGACACGTTGTCGTGTAAAGGGGGTCAACAAATAACTGCATGTGGACATAGATAATGTTACATGTATATAAATAACGTTAACTCTCTGGTTGATAGCACAGTGTGGTTGAGTGTGGAGGCTAGGTTAGCTTGTCTGCGTTTACATTGAGTTTTGCCACAGCCGTTTAGTCAACGTTAGCTAACTATGCTAGTTAGCGTAACCTAAAGCCGTGGGAGGCGATGGGACTGGGCTGCGAAAAAGTGGAGGCCTTGATGCTAACGTTAGCTGGAAGTTGCGTTTATCGCCTCTGATAGCTGAACAATAGACATAAATAGACTCCATGAATGACACCTAGCTAACCCACTATAAGTAATTGAATTGGATACATTTTCGTTTTTCTTAATTATTTTGCTAAGGCCGTCGCTGGAAGGTAAGGTCTTAACGTCAGTTCTCCCAAGTTTAGTAGCTAGTAGTTCGCTAACAGTTGCCAGTTAAGAAATGTGTATTATTGAGTAATGTTAATCAGATGGATATTGACATTTAAATGTCACCATTTGGCTTTATGCAGTTGAGTGACTTTTTATTTATTGTCATGTGTCTCTTTGGAGCGTGTTAATTAATGTGGCCCAACCTACTTGCGGGCAGTGATGCCTTCATGGCCTCCTCTATACCTTTTTGGGTTCATGGCCTCCACGCCATTGTTTGTCTGAAGGCCTTTGCAGAATCAGATGGATGACACACATGTCACTGAAATCCCAGAATCAAGTTGATGATAATGATTTTTATGCAAGTAATGCCCCAGGAAAGAATTTAATAAAATACTATTATAGGAAGACTCATGTGCAAACACGTTATACAAAGCAATGTTTATTTTTCAAGTGCAAACTGAACCACTTGAGGGAGAAAAAAAATCTATTCTGTATTTATATAATTTGATTGTTGCTCAGTTCTGCGATTGATAAAACAGTACTTACAACGTTTGCCCCTTTCCACCCTGGGCCCTGAGCATGGCGTTTGTTTTGTTGTGTTGGGGGAGGGGTTTTCACAAGGACCACAGGGATAAAAGAAATCCTCATCCTGAGATTAACCATGTCTCTTGTTATTTGCTAGCATGTAAAGTTTTGTGGGAAATAATGCACTACGAAACATGCAGAGGAACTAGTGGCCATATATTTAAAGCTGACAACAGTACAATGCCATGCTAGACCAGGAAATAGTATGAGCAAGAGTAAACAAATACAATTGTGTCGTAGCTGTATGATAGGCTTTTTATTTTCTCATACACTAATCTGTTGTACTCATCATTGAATTAAGATAACATGTTAACTTTAAATTACCTTTGTAAAATGTGTTTCCGTTGACATTCATTTGGGAACATTTATTGAAAAACATGCTTTTTGTAAATGTATCTTCTGAAGTATCCTCAAATATCAGTTTCATTCAAATCTGTGTTTTTACAGCACTCTGAACTTCCCTCGGGAATCTGGAGCTCATTAAGTCATGAAGAAACTGTAGATCAATTCAGAAAACAACAAATGCAACATATGCATGGCTTCAGGGTTTTAGGCTACTATCTACAAATGAAAAACAAGAGTTGCATACATAAACTGCTTATTATAGTCCATTGACTCATTTTGTATTGTCTGTCTTCCTGTTTTCAGGGCAATGGAAGGAGAAGAGTTTGTACCTCCTCCGGAGTGTCCAGTGTTTGAACCATCATGGGAGGAGTTTCAGGACCCCCTGGGCTACATTGCCAAGATTCGTCCAATTGCAGAGAAGTCTGGAATCTGCAAAATTCGACCTCCACCAGTAAATATTTGCTAATGCTTGGATCATGTTGAAGAAATGACATGCTCACTGGGTTCGATGTGTAACATTTGTAGCATGCACTGGGTTGAAAGTGTTTGAGTACTAAGTAAACGGTACGTGGACTCGCTGTTTTAGTCGATAGACGATGACAACGTTATGTGCATCATCAACAACAAAGAGCAGCGTGTTTAATATGAGATCAAATGACTGATTCCTATGGATGTTTGTGTCGTTTGAAAGGCATTATCAAAGATGGTGATTCAGCAGGGTTTAATTAGTAGAATATTCATACACGAAGTAGCTATAAAAACAATAAAGCGGGTTTAGGAAGTCATTTTCTTTCTACATACTCTGCCAGAACAAGATTTATATTTATGATTAGTCTCATTTATGTTCCACAAATTACATTTATTGCTTCTCTCACAACACTATGATTAGCTGTCATTTGTAAAAAATGTAATTAGGAAATAATTACATTATCAGAGTTTCATTACAGATTAAAACATTTTAACAAGATGTTTTTGCAGCAGAGGATAGAGAGGTTTACTGGAGGAAAACTGCAAATGGTGTGTAAATTAACACCACAGCACTGCTTATCTTTAGTGCTTGGTGGACATAATCATACATATGGTAGTTCTACTAACTGACGGTGCAGTTTCTTTAGCAATGATCGTTTCTTCTGAATTTATTGGTGAGGAGGAAGGCTTTTCATTGCTGATAGTGTGAACATCAGTTGTTCTTTAGTAGGCCGCCTTGGTTATCCGTCCTGGTTAAAGCTGGGCCAAGTTCTTGAGCCTTTAAGCCAAAGTAAAACCAGGGTTAAGCCCAAACTAAGGACCCTAATTTATTTATATCCCACGTCCATATTCATTTGGTATTTTTAGTGAGCTCCTTAAATGTTAGACGTCACCATCAAAGCATAAATTACACAAGTTTAATTGCATGTCTTTGCTCCCAAATAGGACTGGCAACCGCCGTTTTCAGTGGAGCTGGATACATTCCGGTTCACACCCCGCATCCAGAGGCTTAATGAGTTGGAGGTAAGTTTCTCTCCTTTCCCTTGCATTGTACATTGTTGATAGATAATTGAAGCTGACAATGGAATTGGCCATAGTACTCATGGTGGTCCCTCATGCATCTCATTTTAGGCGGAGACCAGAGTGAAACTTAATTATTTGGACCGCATCGCCAGGTTTTGGGAGGTCCAGGCATCCTCCTTGAAAATCCCACATATTGAAAGGCGCATCCTTGATCTCTTCAGCCTGTCAAGGGTAGATATTACATGAATTGTTTGTACTGTAAAAGTACGTTTGAAGCTAGATGTTTTTGTTGCTTCGATATGATTTTCTGAACTTGCTTTTCTGTTCCAGATCGTGACCGATGAAGGAGGTTTTGAGATGGTCTGTAAGGAACGGCGCTGGGCTCGTGTGGCCCAGAGGCTTGGCTACCCTCCAGGCAAGAATATCGGTTCTCTGCTGCGCTCGCACTACGAGAGGATCGTCTACCCCTTTGAAGTGTTCCACTCTGGTGCCAGCATGCCGGTAACACTCTACACATTCCCGTCTGTCCTTTTTGTGTTACCAGGAGTGATGAGTTAATAGATACCCCTGAAAACTAGTCCATCTGTGAAGAGGAGCTAAGTAACTACTTGATGTGTTGTACACATTGTTTTGATCAGAATCAAAAGACTTAGTACGGTACATCATATATATATATATATATTTTTTTTTTTTACGGGTTTTCATATAAACTCTTTTTATTTCGTTTCTAGCATTGCAAACCAAAGCACTATGATGGTGAGGAGGTGGATAAAGAGTACAAGCCACACTCCATCCCCCTGCGACAGTCTGTGCAACCATCCAAAACAAGCAGTTACGGACGCAGAGCAAACCGCTGCCAACCTGACGTGAGTGACAGTTTCTATTCCGACTTGTCATTCAATAAATTTGCATACATCTGTGACCACTAACCCTATACTGAACTGTACTTTGGTCACTTAAATATGCTTTTTGGATCACATTTCCGCATGCACACCGCTGCCTCAAAATCATTCAGAAATAAATAACATTGTTGTTTATTCAGCTGCTTTTCAATACCACGGGTTTGGGTCATTGTGCAATGACTTTGTTTAAGTAATGGCACAAAGTGTGAATTTCAACCTGGGAATGTATTTGAAGATGTAATATCGAGTCACATTGTTGGTTGCTGTTTTTGAACACAGCATTCAAAAGTTGCTCCAACTCGACGAGCGAGCGAGAAAGAGAGAGAGCGCAGCGTTGGTCAAACAAGATAGAGAGTGAATGAAGAGGGAACGTGAAAGCCGTGAATCAGAAGAATAAAACATAATTCTCATGTCGGTTACGTCCTAAAGCCCCAAAAAAACATTTCCACACCTCTTCAGAATCCTTGTGGGAATGTGGCGGATTTTGAATGAATGCAGCCCAAGGCACACTTCATCTGGCTGAGGCCTGTCTGTGCTCTGTGCCTATACACAGTCTGATATATATACAGTATTACCAAACACCAGAGAGGCTGACCTACACACAGAAGCACATCAAAACGTATAGCGAGGTAACAACCCGTTCTCAGACGCTAAAGAGTGCCACGTATCTTGAGCCTCGCTACGCCGAGGGGGCGGGACAAAGCGGCAGTGTTTGGCCTGGGAATGAGAGCGGGCTGCACAGCCTGCTTATTGGTTGGGGTTCACACCCCCACGTGGGGTCTAAATGCTCTTTGCTAGTGATCAGAAGAGTCCCGAACACGGCAAAATAAGAAGACAAGAGAAAATACAGACAGAGGGCAGAGTCTCTGCAGATACAGACACCGCCACACACTTCTACTGGGTCATAAGTGATGATTAAGAGGGACTATTTTTCTATTGGTCTATACATTGTTGAATAGTAAAGTGTTGCATATTATTCCTTTTAACAACCAGGTAATCGGGCTGTCCTGACCTACGATGATGTTATCAAGGATGGTTTCCAACAGAACTTAAACCATCAAAGCCCTTACAAATAATATCTGTATGTTTCATAGTAATATCAGACTTGTAACCACAGTTTAATTTGAACATACATTGAAGTTCCACTAATGAATGTTCAAACTACTGTGTGTTTATATGTTGTAATTGAGAGAAATCTGCAGATTGTTTTCCAGGACTTTAAACACTCGGTCTACAATAGATATATGCTTCCGATACAGCAAACATAGAAGGCTGGCAGCTCTTATCATGTTTGCTAACATTGTAAAGCGTTATTAGCATCTAATAGTTTAACGACAGAGTCATTACAGGCAAACAATAAGTCAAGCCGACCACCTACTCCAGTGTTTGTTGGATGACAATCTTCTTGAGTGTCCCATGCTGTCGTGTTATTAACTTTTGCAGTGCTTATCCATGAGCCCGTGCGCATCGGTTTCAGTGGCAGTGTCTGGAAGATGTGACTCGGAGCGCACCCCTGCTCGCTTACTCTCCATCCCGCCATGCTGCTTTGCTTAACTCTGCTCTTCTGGCTCTCTGTTCCATTGCTTTGTGTTCTGCTTTGTTCACCCACTTCCTTCCATCTCACTGGCAGACACACAATTGTTTATTTCATCAGCCTCATGTTAACACAACTTTTTTTGTTTTTGTTTTGTGTTTCATTAATACAACCATTGCACAGTTCAACTTCTGGACTGGCCATCATTCTGTTTTCTCATGCTTGTTACATGTAAACCTCCCCCCTCCCCCCATGTTGTTAAAGCCTGTACGGCCTACACATTCTGTATATGAATGCACAATCACTTTATAGAGAATAACTTCTTAGTAATGGACTGAGATAACAGAAGTATGGTTGGCTCAAATAGGCTGCTTTTTATAATAGTTCAGCTTGTATTAAGAAAATGCTGAACTGTATCCACGTTTATCAGTTAACATGCTGGTCCATTGGGCTGCAAACTGAAACAAACACACCTTAGATTATGCAATCACATCCAAAGAATTACTCAACATCCCAAAATATACTTCATGTTGAATTTGAAAGAAATATTTCAGCATCTAGATCCACATCATTTCTCATAATGTCTCCCAGTGACAACTAGTGGCTCTTGTGTTTTCCAGGATCTCTCCCTTCCTCTCGCATCTCCTTTGTTTCCTCCTGTCTTAGTTTATCGTTGCTGTTGTTGTCTCCCCTTGCAGGGTCCAGAGGATCTGGCCCCCCATCCTCTCACCACTGGCTCTCAACTCATCTCTGCGGTACTGCCTCTCGAGCACATGAGCTCAACTTCCGCCCCGCTCTCTTCCTGCCTCTTTTCCTAAACCACCTCACCCGCTCTGAAGTTGCTTTTTAACTAACCACTGAAACGTTTTCATTAACATGCGACCACACTTCTCAACCCATGATAGGGTCACATGACTATTGCATCCTTTTTAAAAAGCCATAGAAAACTGTGGTATTACAATGACGGGGAATGCAAGTTATTAAATCACCATTATCTCCCAGATCTAGACCAGACGATGAACACAGAGAGAAAGATATCCCTGGCCGCTTTCTACAGTTTTTAATTAATGTTGGACAAAGGTGTTTTGGATCTCTCTGCCAAAAACTAATGTGTTAAATGTCCTAAATTGCACACACATTCAGTTCAACCTCAATAGCCAAACACACTTTTTTTTTTTTTTTTTAAGAGTTGTGGGGCGGATGCTCTTTCTCTCTTTCACCCATGCTCTGTCTCTGTGGTTGCACTTGGCTTGAAATGCTTTGTGGCTCTGTGTGCCTCCTGCTGCTTTGCCTTACAGTCTACTCGCTGTAGCAGCTACCAGTGTGGCTGCAGGCGTTCTCACACAACCTAGTAGCTTTAATTTGATTGGGTTTGACTTGCAGAGGACCATAATCTGAGGATAGACTGTAAGATATTGGAGTCTTAAATCACTGAAGCATCCAAGTCTTTCCAGGTTTACTTGTTCGATTGTCCTCCACCATCGAGCCCTGCTGATCTGATTTGTTGTCTACTGCCTCCGATCCCTGTCCTACTTATATAGTCTACACAGAAATTATACAAGAATGTATGGGCAGCCAAAGTTACATTTGGAAGAGGGTGCAACTGCACACGAGTGGTGAAGTCCAAAACCCACGGGCTTCTTTCATAATCTTTCTTGGGGAACAAAGTCTTGAATGATCTCTTTTGTGGCATTGTTTCCAGTTTTTGTGCCTCGAATGGCACGAACAAAATTGTCATGACATGCATACATTCTTGTTGTTGTGGGAATACAGGTTGCATTCTGAGTGCACACAGACTGATTTCTAAGTGCAAGTAGAAGCCAAACCTCTCGGATTAGATCTGAACTGCATGTTTGAAATAACAAGCTCTGAGTTGGAACCTTTTTTTTGTGCTTTTTAGATCTGCTGATTACTGAAAGTGACGTTAAGACCTTCGGTGTTTGTCTACATTGCTGAATACACGTGTCGTGTTTACTGTTTGCAATCATATGGCAGAGTAGAACTAAAGGTAGCGCAAAAATAATTTAATAGAAGGGAGGGAGTCTAAAATGACAAATAATTCACAACTGTTACGTGTAACTATTATTGCGTTTTAGCGATGTTTGCAAACAGAAACCCTGAAATATTTTGAAGGAGCTTTAAACTTTTCACAGTTGTTTTCACCGTATGTCTCCACACATCCAAAGGCTGCAAGAAAACAAGGTCTATGGCTGTTTATTATAAAAAAATAAAAGGTCCTCTTGGGATGAGAACAGGTCAGAATACGCCTTCATTAGTAGAAAGTGAGAAGAGGAAATGTGGTGATCTCTAAGAATGCAGCGGTGTCGAAGCTGAAGTCAAGAACACTTAAGTTGTCGGAGAGAAATCCAAGTCAGCAGTTTTTGAGATCAACTTCAGGCAAATCCAAGACCATGTTAAAAAAACAAACAAAACAAAAAACACACATTCAATACTTTTAATACTCTGTCTGTTGAGTCAGGCGTGATGATGAAATGTGATTGGAACAGGAAACAACTCTGATCCACAAGCTAACTATTTAAGGATTACATCTTTCCACACAATTTGTATATAAGACTACATGTCTGAAGTGAGGACACTGCAGAGAAACACATAAATGGGAAATAAACATGACGTGCCTTTTGGGTAATATGAATGATAAATGTCGAGACTACAGCTACTCATAATCAGATAATGTAACTCGTCCAACTTAAGCAAAAAAACAACTCATTAACCAGTGGATATTCAACTTTTTCAAAATACTTAAATTTACTTAAAATATTATATGCTTAGAAGATTTGATAATTAGAAAACTCTGACTTTATGATTGCAACTTCTGGTGATTGCGTGTTGTGGTGGTGAGTCTTAACGTTTAAGCTTTCACTGTGATCGCTGCTAACTTTTCCTTAACTTCTAACCGAGCATAATCCCTCCTTGTGACGGCATTGCTGTGCTCTCATGTTTGTTCTGCGTTTGGCCTCGATCCTCGCTCGGTTCTGTGTGCTTCTGGGAGCGGTTGTCGTGTGTCTACGCCTTCATGACGGAAATGTACTTTGATCCACAGCCTGAACCGACAGAGGAAGACATCGAGAAGAACCCCGAACTGAAGAAGCTTCAGATCTACGGCGCAGGGCCGAAGATGATGGGACTCGGACTCCAGGCAAGGTACAAAGGCATCAGGAAGAAAGGTAAGTCCCGGGACCACAACCTAAACTTCAACACCTTTTTAGACCCATTTAGTAAAAGCTACAAGGTAAACGTAATGTTGAGATACCTGGAAGTTTGGAGGCAACACTGCATCACAACAATTATTTTTGAATCAACTAAAGCAACAACTTAAGACCGAGACAAGTCCTCAATTATTGGCTCAGTTTAATAACTTGTGGGCGTTGGAGAGCTTGTCTTTGGTTTGGATACAATCAAGCTGCCAACTTGGAGCCCTGTACTCAAAACACTCCTTTTATTTTTTTATTTTTAGATGAACTGCCTCAAACTGTTACCATCAAGGACAGCGTGTCTCCGCCTCCTGGTGATACCTCGGTCAAAGCGGAGCCACCGGAGCCTCAAGAGAAGCCGAGTGACGGCGGTACATCGAGCCCCCAACCGCCTCCTCCGACCATCACAGTGAAGACAGAAGTGAAGAAGGAAGAACCACAGGTAGAGGGTGGTAAAGAGGAGGGGGACAATGTTACAGATGGACCGTGTACCAAAATGACCATGAGGCTCAGACGCAACCTCGGCAACCCGCAGTGTGTAAGTAGACCAAATGATGTGAACTGCAACACGACTGATTAACAGAGGCACACAACGGCGAGGTAGTAATTCTAGTTTGTCACTTTTTCAAAGGTGGATTCTTTCGTGTGTCGGATGTGTGGTCGGGGAGACGATGACGAGAAACTGTTGCTGTGTGACGGCTGCGATGATAACTACCACACCTACTGTCTGCTGCCCCCGCTCACAGATCCGCCCAAAGGCAACTGGCGTTGCCCGAAGTGTTTGGCAGAGGTAAGTAAAGATGTTCTGTGTGACTGTAACGCACCATCAGTGCTTATCAAAATGCTTATTAGTTTTAATTATAGTTTAGTCATTGTTTTTCATAGTTATGGTCTAGACTCTAGTGTTAGTCGACGACAACTCAGAACGTTTTAGTCCAGTATTAGTCGCAGAAAAGTCGTTGCATTTAAGTCAACTTTTAGTTAAATTCGGTTCTCTCTTAATTTTGTCAGCTTTTTTTAAATTTTTTAATTTAATCTTGTGCCAATTGTCTTTCTTTCATTATATTGAATATTTCAGTAAATCTAGTCGAGCCAAAACAATATTTTTTCAATTTTATTCACATTTATTCCACATTAAATGTTATTTTATTGTTATCTGATGAAACACAATGATTAAGAATGGATTCTATCATCCTTTGAAAGATATAGCATGTTCACTATCGTCACTGTTGGTGTTATTGACGTTGTTGTCATCGTCTTAGTCACAGAAGAAAAGCTTGTTGACGAACACATGTCATGTTTTTAATTAACGTAATAATCACTGTATGCCATGTTTTGTTGCGTTTCTTCTATAACCCACAAGGCGAGTCTTTGTTTATGATTCTCTCACTTTCTAACTTTTTTTTAGGAGTGCAAGAAACCTTCAGAAGCATTTGGCTTCGAACAGGCCACACGAGAGTACACGCTGCAGAGTTTTGGGGAAATGGCCGATGCTTTCAAAGCGGATTACTTCAACATGCCTGTTCATGTGAGCGCAGCCACACAAGACATCACCTCTTCACTGTGAAGCACATCTCTGATGGCGCGACTAATCTCTAGCCTCTGTGTTGTTGTTGTCGGTGTAGATGGTTCCCACTGAGCTGGTGGAGAGAGAGTTCTGGAGGTTAGTCAGTAGCATCGAGGAAGACGTGGTTGTTGAGTACGGAGCGGACATCCACTCCAAAGAGTTCGGCAGCGGCTTCCCGATGAACAATGGCAAGAAGGAGCTCACAAAGGAAGAGGAGGTATGCTCATTGATGTTTCTGTGAAGTATTAGCTTGAAGGCTCATCAACGTTAAAGTGATGTGTCATGAAATCCATCTGGGCCGTTTCAGAAGGCTGGTTTTGTGGAAACTCTGAGATGAGGGAAACTCTTCAATTCTAGGTCTGTCTGTCTCTTCTCTCTTTCAGAGCCAGACACATTGTTTTATTTCCTCTGACACAAACGATTTCCACATAAAAGTGTTTATTGAAGGTTTACTCTATGTCAAAGTCTAAATCCTGGTGGGTTAAATTTGTTACTTTATGCCCTCACAATCAAATATACGCCGCATTATGTCGCTCTCGGCTCATAATAAAACCTCAGCGTGTCCTTTTTTATACCACCGAAATGTTTATCTCAGTTTAAATCGTAAAAATCGGTGTGAAGCTTTAGACTCGTATGACTCATGATGCGATTTGTTGCACTTATGGAACATAATTCCTACAATATAGGCGATATGTTTATTTCTTAGTGAGCCGGATTGTGTTGCACCCAAAAAAGGAGCGTTTTAGGCTGCATATAGTCTAAATGTGTTTTAACAGCATTTCAGTGATTGTGTTTAAATTTGCCACATTAGTTTAAGTATCTTAAGTAAAGCCACTGAATGCTGTTGAGTCACGATACAATGAGATGTCTCAAATTTAAAAGTGACAATTTGAACCTTGAAATCTATAATCGATGAATGATCGATATAATTTGCTGGCCCCTGTGTTTTGTCCCCGTCAGATTCAAATTTACCAAATATATTTAAAATGTTGCTTAACTCTATTATGTTGATTTAACATACTCCGAGTTGATTAAGCAATCTATTATTGGCTGTTCTGGAATAGAAAACTCAGTGTTTCCCTTTAGAAAAAGTTTGATTTTACAATGTTTTCAAAAAAGTAATGGTGTAGTTTAGATGGTACCTGTATTCGGGTTGTTTCCAAACCGTTTCATAATCCTAGTCCAGTGCTTATTCTCAGTGCACACTGTTTCCTCTGTCTGCTCAGGAATACGCCCGCAGCGGCTGGAACTTGAACGTGATGCCCGTGCTGGAGCAGTCGCTCCTGTGCCACATTAACGGAGACATCTCTGGGATGAAGGTGCCCTGGCTGTATGTCGGCATGGTGTTCTCAGCTTTCTGCTGGCACATCGAGGATCACTGGAGCTACTCCATCAACTACCTGCACTGGTACAGAATCCTTTGTGTGTATTGTTGTGGGTTTGGGGTTTTATCAGTTACAGCTTTTAACGTAGAGAATATATGTTGCCTGGAACGGTAATTTGAGAGAAATACTATAACGTTCCCTCTCTGTTCTTTACTCTCGTGCCAAACTATCATCTCTAGGGGTGAACCCAAGACGTGGTACGGGGTTCCCTCTGTGGCAGCTGAGCGACTTGAGGGGGTGATGAAGAAGCTGACGCCAGAGCTGTTTGAGTGTCAACCTGACCTCCTGCACCAGCTGGTCACCATCATGAACCCAAATATCCTCATGTCTCACGGCGTACCGGTCAGTCTCGCATAAACACACGTGCACTCAGCAGAAACATGGTCGGGTCAAACGTTTTTCTTTGACTGACCTCAGCGTTTTGTGATTGGCAGGTTGTTCGTACCAACCAGTGTGCTGGCGAGTTTGTCATCACCTTCCCCAGAGCCTACCACAGTGGCTTCAATCAGGGATACAACTTTGCTGAAGCCGTTAACTTCTGCACTGCGGACTGGGTACGTCTGCTTACGCTGTCTCAAGTTGTCATTTCACATCGTTCACATCGTTCACATCGTTCACACAGTGCTGCGTAATCAACATCCCTCTTCTCTCTCCCCTCTCAGCTGCCCGCTGGCCGGTCCTGTATTGAGCACTACCGGCGTCTAACGAGGTATTGTGTGTTCTCCCACGAAGAGCTCACCTGTAAGATGGCTACCAGCCCAGAGAAGCTAGACCTCAACCTGGCTGCAGCGACGCACCGGGAAATGTTCATTATTGTTCAGGAGGAGAGGAAGTTGCGAAAGGGTCTCATGGAAAGGGTGAGACACAGAAATGGATCCTAGAGAGTGTTTGTTTCCCTATTTATTCACTTAACATGTGTAAGTGAATAAATTATACTACATGACATCTGATTGTCTAATAACATCTGTGTGTTGAACCTGCAGGGCATCACTGAAGCAGAGCGGGAGGCATTTGAGCTGCTGCCCGACGACGAAAGACAGTGTGACAATTGTAAGACGACGTGCTTCCTCTCGGCTCTGGCCTGCTCAAACTGTCCCGAGAGACTGGTGTGTCTCTATCACACTCAGGATCTGTGCAACTGCCCCACTGAAAAACTCTACCTCAGGTATTTATCTCTCGTGTAGCTGTGAGTGTGAGCGCATATGTTTTTCAGTGAGCCGCGATCCACTGAGTGACAACAGTCTTTCTAATTTGATCTCTTCACTTTCAGATACAGATATACCCTCGATGAGCTGTTAGCCATGTTGCATCGATTAAAGGTTCGCTCTGAGTCCTTTGACTCCTGGGCCAACCGAGTGAAAGAGGCACTTGAGCAGGAAGAAGGAAACAAGACAGGTGGGAAATCAACATAAATGTATCCCTTAAAACTTTGTTTCAAAATAATATTATGATCTTAAAACAAAGCGCTAAGACCAAACGGTTATTGATTTGCAGGAATTGACGACCTGGAGATGCTGAAGACGGAAGCGGCGGAAAAAAAGTTTCCCGACAACGAACTTCTGCGGAAACTCAACACTGTTCTTAAAGACATAGAACGCTGCCAGCGGACCAGTACTGAGCTCCTCAGTAACTCAAAGACCGGGTAAGATAGTGTAAATGTTGAGTAGACGTTCTAACTGTTACAGTTGCATGCACTTACTGATTGCTGTCCTTTAGTGAAAGTAAGATGACTTCGGCAGAGCTGAAGTCCTTGGTAGAGAAGATGCAGAACCTGCCCTGTGTGATCGCCCAGCTGGAGGAAGTGCAGGTGAGACGTCACTCTGAGTAAACTAGCTTGTATTTTTGTTTCGTACACTTGCGCTTTAACTCTGTGCCGTCTGATTTTCAAGGTGGTTCTGCGGACAGTGGAGGATTTCCAGAGCCGGGCTCAATTGCTGGCCAACGACAGGGACTGGAGGAGGGACTCCTCGCCACCTGAACAGTTGCAGACTTTGTTGGAGCAGGGGGCCGAGCTGCTTGTTGTGGTGCCGGAGTGCAGTTTACTCCAGGGTCTAAAGGAGCAGGGCCATTGGCTGGCAGAAGTGAGGCGCACACTGGGTACAGAAGGAGGGGAAAGGCAGGAGGTGATGTTGGATGTTCTGAGAAACCTGATGGAGGCAGGCTGCAACGTA
Source organism: Anarhichas minor (assembly GCF_050575085.1). Classification (NCBI taxonomy): domain Eukaryota; kingdom Metazoa; phylum Chordata; class Actinopteri; order Perciformes; family Anarhichadidae; genus Anarhichas; species Anarhichas minor. The sequence goes on from NW_027466449.1 coordinate 13,555,409, forward strand.
CCCCAGAGTGTGTCTGTGGAGACGGCCATGGCAGAGCTACAGGAGCTGCTCACCATCGCGGAGCGCTGGGAGGAGAAAGCTCAGATCTGCCTCGAGCAAAGGTACGACCAACCAGTCACACCTTACACTTTTGTCTTTCACCCGCCACGGGGGTTGTCATCCCTTTGCAACTAGTTTATCCTGGTGCAATGATGTCAACATTTCTTTTGTTCTTTCAGGCAAAAGCATCCTCTCTCCACTCTGGAGGCAATAGTAAATGAGGCCCAGCTAATTCCAGTCAAGCTGCCCAACATTCTCGCTCTCCAGGACTGTCTCACTCGAGCACGCGCCTGGGTAACGGACCTCGAGGAGATCCAGGTAGCAAAAACAATCTTTGTTATTCTACCCCCTCTGTAATGGTGTGATTTGTAATTACATTGACATTTTCAGAACATGCTGCACCTTCATGTTGTAACGTTGTTCCTTTGGTGCAGAATGGGGAGCATTACCCGTGCCTGGATGACCTGGAGGGCCTGGTGGCTATTGGAAGAGACTTGCCGGTCTTCATGGAGGAGTTAAGACAGCTGGAACTGCAGGTAGCCAGCGCTCATTCCTGGAGGGACAAGGCCACCAAGACCTTCCTGAAGAAGAGCAGTCAGCACAGTCTGCTAGAGGTGAGCAATGCCAATGAAATGAATAATTACTGTATGCTAAAATTGTACTTGAAGGGAAAATTTGCCACCTTTTTTTTATTTGGATGTCCAATCAGAGCTGATGGTAAATGCAGCCCACTGATGACATCAGTTCCTTTTTTCTGAATACACTACCCACCGTAGCTTTAAATAGACAGTATTTCTGTCAACATAGAGCAAAGAGTTGTCTGTATAGAGCTAGGCAGCCTTCATAAGAGCATGCGTTAAACTGCAGTGTGGCCCTGCAGGTGTTGTGTCCGTGTGCAAAAAGGAGAGAGAGGCAAGATGAGCTGGAGCCGCTGGACGAGCCTTTAGATGATTCTGACACCAACACTCTGGGCCTCTCTGCTCAGGACCTGAGGGACCCTGCCGCTATTGTGAGTTTATTAAACATGTTATTGTTCATTTTGAATCTCTCTAACATAGTAAATACTAGTTTTGTGAACTTGTCGTGTGTGCCTTGTCTCTAGGTGATGGCATTCAAAGAAGGGGAGCACCAGGAAAAGGAGGCACTGCTACGATTACAGAAATTGAACATGTGCAAATCTGGACTTAACGCCGCAAGTTGCAAAGAAAACAAGGAGAACGGGAGGTGGGAGGACGCCATGGAGACGGACACATCCAGCCACTCGGAGGACTCTGTAAAGGAGAACGGTAACCACACCTGCACCGCCCCTCCTCAGTCGGTGTGCGTGTGCACCGGTCAGTCTCGTGCGCCTCAACTCCGCTGTCACCTGTGTAAGGACTGGTTCCACGGGGGCTGTGTTCCCTCTCCCGCCCTGCTCCCCTCCTCCGGACCGCCGGTGAACCCCCTCTGCTGGTGGGACTGGGACTCGCGCTTCTTGTGCCCGCGGTGCCAGCGGTCACGGCGCCCGCGCCTGGAGACCATCCTGGCGCTGCTCGTCGCCCTGCAGAGGCTGCCGGTGCGTCTGCCCGAAGGAGAAGCGCTGCAGTGTCTCACAGAGAGGGCCATCACCTGGCAGGGCCGAGCCAAGGAGGCCCTGGAGACACCGGAGCTGCAGCAGGCACTCCAGCGGCTGCAAGAACTTAAAGAGACTCTCCATTGTGAAACCGAGAAAAAGGAAAACGTGGAAAAGGACACAAAGGGGAGCTCGGTGATCGTTTTATCGGACTCCGAGGGAGGGGAAGTAGAGGAAGGAGTCATTGATCTCACGGACGAGAATTCACCTAAAAAGAACACCAAGGAAAGCAACGGCACTCAGGTTAACACCTCATTCTGACTCTCTTTATGATATTAAACCAAATATAGACTGCTCACTGTAAACTGTGCAACTGACTCAAATACACTGAATTGCTTCTTTCTCATCGTACTGTATCCAACCTGCCTGTTCAATACAATGCTTGTTTGCCCACAGGCTGGATGTGAAAATGGCATCAGCAAGAAGTCAAATATTACAGGTAAGAGGGTGTTTTCATTTTCAAGTAAATGTCAAAAGTTGAGACGGCAGCGCCTCACAACGTTTCCCTTCTGCTCTCGTCCCGCTCAGGCGTGGGCTCTCTGCTGCCCCTGCTGCCTCTGCTCAGAGGCCAGGTGGTGGAGCTCCTACCAGCCACCAAAGTCCAGCTGGAGGAGCTGCAGCTGGAAGGAGATCTGCTGGAGGTGTCCTTGGACCAGATGCTCAACATCCACAGAGTTCTGCAAGCTGCTTCTGTTCCACAAAGAGAAACACTGCGCACACTCATTCAGGTCAGGAGAACAAACTTTGACCTTTTTAAGAGGAAAATATGCTGCATTGTGATAGACTTCGATACTGAGATATGAAATGACCTATATTCGTGGTAGTATATTTTTGCTGTGTCGCCCGGCCCTATTTATATTCAGTGTTATTCACCTAAATGCTTAAGTTTATCCTTTAAAGCACAGCCGACATGTTGAATGCATTTCCTTCCTGGCAAAGCAGACTTTTCTTCAAGGTCTAAAACCTGCATTGTTTACAACCACGTTTGCTTGCTGTAGCAGTCTTCTTCTTCTTCTGTGCTTTTGTTGGTACATTACTGCCACTTGTAGATCAGTGGAGTAGTGTGAAACCATTGCCATACATGTCTCATGTCACAGATGATGTAAAAGTATGAAAGAGTTTGTACTTTTTACTAGCGTTCGTATCATTTGTGTCGTTACAAACGCTCCTCTGTTGCATCAAGAATGAAAGTCTGAATGATTGAACCTTTTAGCAGGTTTTATTTTAGGAGGAAACAGTAAAATGGGCTGCTGTGTTTATTGCCTTGTTGCATTTTTGTTGATGTCTGCAGCTTCCTCTCTAATATTCTTGTCCTGTCTCTCAGATTGAGCTTGAGGAGCAGAGGCGAACTAACCGCGGACGAGCCAAGGACTCCAAACGAAAGAGAAAGGGCCACAGAGGAGGCAGCGGGGACGGGGCCGGAGAGCGGTCGCTGGACGCCTCCGAGTCAAAGAAAACCTGTCCCCTCAGCCCCTCCCCTCGGTTACCTGTCCAGACCAATCCAGAGGTAACTGCCCCCTTTTTAGCTGTTGTAGTTTTAAAGCTTAAGCTTTATTTGAGATAAAACATGTTTTGCTTTTCTCCATTGACAGATTTTGTGATATAGCCAACGCTGGATCTCTGTTTAGACGGATTAGTCGGAGGAATGCCAGAAGACAAGTTCTAGAAAGATGCAGGACATCCCCATCCCTGTCCCCTACGTTCCTCCTCCTCCTCCCTCATTCACACATGCAGGCACTAACGGAGCAATGACTCTTCTTCTACACTCCACCGTCTCATCCTAAACTCAGCCATATCTCACCAGTCTTGATTTTTTATTTTATTTTTTCTCAGACTCGCTGTCTTACCCAACCCTTTACTCTCGACCTTCCCTGGACTCATTTTTCCTGTGAACATATTAAGACTGTGTTGGACCGATGTGGGACGTACCGCAATAGGAGTGTCTTTGGTCTAGAGTTGTCTCTGAGGTCAGTCAGTATGCTACGTTTTCCCAACTGTATTAAAGTTAGTTCAACCGAAGCCCGTCTCGGCACCGGCAGTTGCCGTTTTCCTTCACTTGAGCCCACTCGTTGAAGTTGGATAAGCTATGGGGGCGTATTTAGGCCGTTCTGTTTGGGCATGGATCCTGAAGCTGAGGTACAGCGAAGGTTTTGACTGCTGATCTCGGACAACAGCACCGCGGTCACACTTGTATTTTTTTAGTTGTATTGACTCTTGTGTTTGATGCTGTTTTGAGGGGACACGCATTTTGAATAAAAGTACGTTTTGGGAAGTGTTAAAAACAGGCATTAATGTTTTTGGTGCTACTTTCCCAAAATGGATATCTGTACCTCTTGGCTTTGTCTTTCTCCTCCCTTTCCTCCCCTTGATGCCTTTTTTAAAATTTATTTTTTTTTAAGCGACCCCTCCCTTTTGGCTCAATACTTTATTCCTTTAAGTCTCACCTCCTTTTCTCCCTCCCTCGTTCTCTCTTTGCAAATTAAGGTAACTTCACTGTAACTCACTTGTCACAACTTATTTTGTTTCCTGGGTTCAAATATTATTATTATTATTGATATTGCAGACACACAGTTGTCGTGGGTTCGTGTATAAACTTTTCATTTTAATGTTGCCTTTGTTTCTTTTCACTCTTGTTAGAAAAATAAAGGTTTAGAATTGTTTAGGACATGTTGACTCATTATTTCTAGTCTTGAAATGCTTCAGTCCTGAGATCAGTAACGGTTTCATTCCAGCAATTGGACACCACCAAAGTGAGTTTCATGATCACAGCATTTATTTAGAAAAGCGATCACTGGAAAATGGCTGACACAAAACGGCTGACACAAAACGTCACAATATTGAACAAGTACACCATGTTTTCATCAACTATGCTAGCGTTTAAAGCAAGTTAGAAAGACACACACAACTACAGTATGTTAAAGGCTTTCAGTTTTCAAACAAACATTTCTGCCTCAATATCAAACATGCATGTAAGCCAAATACAAATCAGCTTTGTTCACAGGGTTTTCTGAACACATTCTTGGTAGTTATTGTCGTTCTAGGTACTTTAACTGGATCATCATCCAGAGGCTGGTTCTGAGAGCACATCATCGGCAAAAATCTCAGACTCTTGAGAACGGAAAATCCAGAGTTGAAGTAGCTGTAGACCCAATTAACAGGCAGAGAAGAATAATCTTAATTTGCAGTGAAATAGCCTTGTTCACAGTCAACATTGAAATGAATTATATTTGCATACTGACCAAAACTCATTGGTCCGGAAAAAGCATTTTGCACTTTTGAAATGGCAAAAAGTATTTTGATATTTTATTCATTTAAATAGCAAATGGGCCTTTTTGAATAACACATCAAATGTTTTCTGTGCTTTATACAGCACAGTGTGCCCTTCTAAGGAAAGAAAACGGTAGGCATGTCAGTTGCTCTGTGCTTCAGTGATTACCTTCTCAGCTAAAGCAGTTAGCAGCTAAAGCAGTTTTTTTTTTTATCGCTTTGAAAATTGTGCTATACAGTCAAGTCTGCCTGACAGGAAGGCACCGCTCAGTTCCTCTTTATCATAAAGCATCTGTGGTCTGACAATTAGGTTGCATTTCCTGTATCACAACGAAGGAGCATTGATACATGAACACTACAAGAATGAAAAAAAAATGTTTTAACTACAATAACTGGCACACAATAAAAATGTCCGTCAACAAAGAAAACTTCATGGACACTAAATATACAGTTTTATGGCACAGAAGTGACTTTTTCTCATCCTGTTTTCACAGCTGCTTGGTTCTAAGCCGCACTTTTAGTTTTCCTCTTTCTGTTCTTCATAAAAATGTAGAGGCCTGCAAAGATGACTTTTGTGCAAAGCTCCTCTAATGTACAGCAGGTGGTGCTATCTCTCCTTTATGGAAGAAGGCAGATCTCGTGTGGTGACTCATTTCTAAATGTGCTCCCTCTGAATATGTTTCAAATGGTCTGTAAGTCTGCCCACTTGTCCACCTACACGCGCTTCTTTCCTGTCTTGTGCATTGACTGCGCGACGTCCGGGTTTTAAATGTGACAGGTTTCTGTGAAAGGTAGAAGAATGGCACTTTATTAAAGCATCATGAAAATGTCTGAAAATTGTTTTCCTGACAAGTTAAGGTCCATTCAACCAGACAAAATGAAAAGAGGGATTCAGTGTATATCAAATATGCTGTAGTATAATTGTAAAATGTGTCACTTTTGTAATTCTTCATTTGCATATGGAATGCATTTCTGAAATGTAGCTTTGATTTGACACAATTGTAAATAATTCTCCAATCTAAACATGTTGAGTCCCTGCAGACAAATATGTGTGCCAAGGTGTAGGCCTACTGAAGCAGCATGTGTTGATCTTATAGGCCCCGTCGAAACACTTTGGCACCGTCTAATCTCTCCCTAACTCTCTGCCTCCCGTCTTATCTCAGACTGTGGTGACGGACAGCAGAGGGTTATAGACTTTCTTCCCATCTGCAGACCTGGACCCATGGGCCAGCAGCTCCTGTATCGTGATCCAGTTGTCCAGGATTCTGCGACTCCGCTTCTTCACGCTCCTGCGGTGGCACAGCTCCAGGATGGAGGTGGGCTCCTGCTGCTGAGTCGTGCCCTGCTGTCCTCCTCCCTGCTCCCTCTCGCGCTCTCTCAAACAGTCGAGGCGGCTCTGCATCATGAACTCCCTGCGCCGCCGCTGCTCTCGGGCCTTCAGCAGCTGCTGCTTGCGCTCCTCTTTGCTCCAGTAACGGCCCATCTTCATTTCGCTCACGGCGTCGTCGTCCGTGGTCATGCCACTGCGCTCCTCTCGGATCTTCATGGCGCGCGCCTTCAGGAGGCGATCCCTCACGGGCCGCTTGGCCACGTAGCGAGAGCCGTCGCTGCGGATCTTCACCTTCCACTCCATACGAGGGGAGGCCGGCAGCATTGGAGGGGACAAGGGCACAGCTCCTGGGGCCTGAGCGACGTCTTTACACGTGCTACCCAAGCTCATTGGGCTGGCGTCGCCCCAGGTCTCTATGCTGCCCTCTCTGGGTCCACCGAGCCGCTCCGAGGTGGAGGGAGACCTCAGCTGCATGCAGCTCAGGTAGTGCTGAGGTGGCTTTGTGTCCATCTGACGACGAGACAGGTAAGGGCTGTTCTCTGCACTGTATCCGCCAGACCTCTCAGCAGTCCCATTGGCTTTGGGGCTACTTCTCACCTCTCCATCTGAGCCCCGCCTGGTTCCTCTGTCCCGGGACAGGGACCTGACCTTAGCTCCGGGGCTGTATGTCTTAGCTTCGGCTCGTCTCCTGTGGGAGTGGGGCGAGTAGGGTTGGTTGAGGTTTGCTTGTGTGCCGTCGCCCCTTTCGCCCCTGGTTCCTCTCTCTCTCTGCCGAGGGGAGGATGGAAGCTGCGTACCTGCCGAAAGAAGAGGCTCTCCTCCCTCCAGGCTCTGTGTAGAGGGGGAAGGGTGCTGTTCGTTGACCAGAGGGGTGCTCCTGCAACTTTCCCCTCCAGTGTTGTAGGCACTCGTGCTGTCCTTATCCGATCGCTCCCTCTCTGGCAGCTCATTGATGTCTGACAGAGCGTGGTGACAGGACTCCTCACTGACCAACGTACCACTAATGTCCAAGCGTCCAGCCCCTGCACTGGCTCCATTCATGTCCTCGAGGGGCCAAGCCTTCAGACAACGCTCCCTCAGCTGCTGCATCTTCTGCGCCCTCAGGATGTTACGACACTTGAACTCCAAGTGCCGCAGTTCCTCTTCCAGGAGGGCCATTTCGTGCTGCGTCAGGCTCTCGTTCCTGTTCACGTCCAGTGAGACACCTTCCTCTTGGGCCAGCCCCTGACCTCCCAGTGGCATCAGAGCATTGGTGATCTTCTCATAGTAACACTTGATTTCCAGGAGCTCTTTGTACCTCTCGCACTCCTCGTCAGTCAGCCCGGGCATCATCATTCTCACGGGATCGGTGGCGTAAGCCCTCTCCAATCGCTCCACCTGTTCCAGCCCTCCTCCGTTAACGCAGTCCAGCCCTAAGAGGGAGTCGGCGCTGAACTGGAGGTCCTGGGAGTGCAGCAAGAGCGGAGTGTCCCCTTGGCTGGACAAAAACTTGCGCATGCTCCCAGGAGTATTGGTGGCGTTGGTGTTGGAGGCACTAGTGTGGTCGTCTCCCAGGAGGTCGTGTTCTGAAGACTCCTCATAGCGCGTGCTTTCATCTGTGCGGCCCACCCCGCTGTCCAGCTCCTGGCTGTTGCTCAGCACCGTCTTGAGCAAATCAGGTGAATCCCTGTTCATCGAGCGGCCGAGGCTGCCTAGTACACCCCCACCAGCAACGCCGCCTGGTCCGGCACCCAGGACCGAGGTGCCATTCCTCGCTCTGTGGCTGCTGGGTAGATGAACAGCGTTGTCCAGTGTGTCCGGGTCCAACTCATCTTGATCCAGCTGGTTGTCATTCTGGCAGGTAGAGGTGTATCAGGTACAGGTGGTTGCATTTAGTTGATGGCATTGCGGTGGAGGTGTTAAGGTCATTGTTGAAGAGACAAACAAAAGACAGAAGGAAAGTATGCATTACAATGTCAGTGAAGAGACTAAATGTCTAAATGTCTAAATGTCTTAGAACACGCCTGGATGAGATCTTTAACATAGAATATAACAATATTTTTTTATTTTTTAAAGAAGCATAAGCATTCACAGTTTTTTTTTGGCCACTTGGGGGCAGGGAAACAAGCTCCAAACCCACTATTGATATATAATCTTTGAAGTTGATATAATAAAGTTATTAGCCAACCTGTTGGCTATTTACACATAAAGCAGATATGGAGCGTTGTCAGTGTAAACAAATCGATTATATTTGTTATTATATTATTATATATATATTTAATGCTGAGTGCAGCACGTTTCTGAACCGATATAAGAGTAGTGCTCTTGTCTGTCACTAGATGGAGCCGGTGCTCCGTGAGATTTTAACATAATTTCAAAAAGCTTCTGTTGCATTTGGAAATGGAAATCCATTGAGTAATCTGTCTGTAGAGGAAGACAAACACTCATAGCTCATGTTTAGACTTCATCTAAGCATCAGCTATCTAATAAGGACACTTGTTTTTCATAGTCAAGTATTCATTATTGGATGATTAATGTCCAACGAGAATGATCCAATCTTTAGAGAAGAATAATACTTAATATTGTAGAACTGTTGTTGTTTCTGAGCTGTTTACTTTGCTGTATTGATTGGCATCAAATGAAATGCAAATACTTGAGCTTGAAAAAGTAAACAGTACTGATTGATCTTGGCTAATTGGTCTGATTGGAATGCGAGTTGCAGTGCAGACTACAGACAAAGTATTGATTATCTTCATTCTTATTCGTCGACAACCCCTTCAGTTCTCTCTCTTTCTCCCTCAAGACAACAGATCACGCTTTAATCTCTGCTTGTGCATTTCCCTCTGATGATTCTCCGTCCTCCCCTCGCTCTCTTGAATCTTAATGTGGGACCATGCCTTCGCAATATCAATCTTGTCAGCCTTTCACAGGTAGTGCTTGTGCTCATCTCTCAATACAAGGACATATTTAAACAGAGGAGAGGCTGTGTGTGTGTGTGTCTTTGACTTTGACCATTTTAACGAGTGCCTTTATAATCCGCCCTTTAGCTTCTTCTGTACAGATGCAGCATATAGGTTTTTGTATTCTCACATATATAATGTGTCCAACTGTTGTTGTTTTTTATATGGTAAGCAATGAAAATCTGTTTGAATGTGTCGACATGTGTCAAGTTGTATGTTTCCAAGTCATTTGGCGGAGGTGTGTTATTGAGGGGCTTTCGGTGTGTGTTACAACGTGTGCTAGGAGAGTGACCTTGAGGGAAACAAAGCGGTGCAACATTTGCACTGTGAGTACAAGCGCTATTTGTCTTTGCCTCTCTCTTCACACTATCTGTGTACTCATCATGCTTTTGCACCTCTTTGCTTTTCTAGCGCCCGTACAGCTTGCTAGTACACAGCACACAGCAGAGCACCGAGCTCTTTGTCGTGTCCCCGATTTCTTTTCTTTCTGTTGTGAATCTCACGACTTAATGATTCCATAGAGCACTACTTACATATATACCCAATCATGTAAAGTAATTTCTTGCTCCATAAAGAGGGAGATAAGAGGGAGAGGATGTATCGTGTTTTCGGTCAGTATTCATACTGAGCCTTGCAGTGATCTCCCCTTAGACTGCAATATCCTCACCTCTATCTCGGGTCGTGCAAGGAGCAGGGAGACATTAGTGCTGTCCTCTCTGGTGAGAATAGCTACTGCCTCCTCTCTGTCCTGGATGTCCACTCCATTTATCTGAGAGAAAGAAAGAGGAGAATTAAAACTGAGCTAATGTCAGAAAAAGAAAGACCCCTCACACCAAGGCTAGATTCAATTAAATTACTGGATTCAGGGAAAATAAATCTCTCTTTAGCTTAATAGCAGGATGATAATGAAATTCAATCTCTCATGAAATGATTTTGAATAATTGTCCCACTAAAAGCAATTTCCTTTAATATGCGAATAAGGCTGGATTAAAAGGGACTTGACTATTGTGGACCAGGGTTATCTTAAACTTTCATGCATTATGTAACTAAAGGAAAAGTAAAAAGCTGTTGCTGTGAAGAGTTATACATCTCTGTAGTATTAATAACAAACCCCAGTACATTTAGTAAACTTGTACCTGTAGTATTCTGTCTCCTTTGCGGATGCGTCCATCTATTGCAGCGATGCTGTTTGGGTTTACCTGGGGGGGAAAAAGGATTTGTTTAGCAGCATAAAGAAATGGGAAAACTTTATTGAAAATTTGATTTCATAATACTCTCTTCACCTCTCCTACATATATTCCCAGGTCCTCCTCATCATCGGTTCTGTAACACACCGTCAGCCCGAGTTTATCCTGTTGACGAGACTTATACAGCTCCACCTCCTGAAGCAGTTGGAGAGAAGTGTGAGGATGTCAGACGGGCATCCACGGGGCAGCTTTTCTGTAACAGTTTGAGTAAAGGTCTCTCACCTCATATTCCAGTTCATCCTGTCTGTCCACTTCATGCTGAGTGATGTCGAAGTAGTCAGTGGGGTCGTAGTATACCGGCTCTATGAAGCTGAGAATGACAATATTCAGAACATAATATTTCAGTAATTGGGGCAGCTTCAAACTTCAAATGTGTGAACAGAATGGCATGGACTAGAACCAAGACGGCAGATGAGCTCTGGTCTGACAGTCGGACATGCTGCAGAGGCCTATTAAACTGCTCCCACTCACAGTTCATTGAACAGATATGGCTCCAGTAACGGCGGCAGTGGAGGGGACGGCGGAGGGTCGGGTGGGGGTGGAGCACCACAGGGATGCTGGTTGCTCTTGCCCAGAGTCAACATATGCTGGAAGCTGATGTCTGTTTGGGTGCAGCTGTCTACACAGTCGGCCATACCCATGGTCACTGGCACTAACCCGCCGGGGGCCCCTGCCAGGCCTGCACGTCTGCGGGCCCCCCGCCTCAGTATGTTGGACAGCACAGGGTCCCGTATGTCCAGGGTGGGGTCCCCAGAAAGGCGGGACAGCTCCTTTCCATTAACCTGGAAATCACAGTCAAGATCAAAATGGTGGAGGAGCAGGAGGAGAAAATGAGAGAAGGAGCTAATTGAATTTACAGAGACTGTTTTGGTAAAGGAGGCTGAGCTTCAACATTCAGTGCTAGACCCAAATTCCAATGAGCTTAAAACAGGTAATAGCCAAGGAGGACTTAACACTGGCATTTCACCTGTTTAATTGGCTCACATTGCAACAGACACATGTCTACAAGTGAAATGCAAGTATGTTGTCCTCCTTGATTTTGAATTCTGGGATGTGCTACACTATCAACGTTTTTAAATATGAATTAAAGGAGAAATGGTGAAGTAATAAAGATAAAAACACGAGGTGTAGCGGAGTGCTTCTCTAAATCTATTTTTAACGCAGAGAAATCACAAGACACAGACAAAGATTTGGAAAGCGGGCAGCAAAGTTAGTGAAACGATCAACTAGATCGATGCTGACCATGATAAAAGGAAGGCAGTGGTGGATAGTACATTTACTCGAGTACTGTACAATTTGAGGTTCTTGTACTTTTTATTGAGCTTTTTTATTTCACGCTGCTTTATACTTTCACTCCACTAAATTTCAGAGGGAAGAATTGTACTTTCTGCTAAAGTTACGTTGCAAATGAAAGGCTCTGCACATACACACGGGTGTTTTCCATCCCCCTAGCTGATTAAACCTCTGGTCAGGTGTGTGTTGAAGCAGTGCATACAAATTCCATGACTTCACCAAACTCTAACGAGGGAGATGAAGTGCAGTCCTTATTAGGCAAGTGAAAACACCTGTTGTGTGTGGGTGGACTATTGGAAAGCAGGGCTTTTACTTGTAACAGTGTTTTTTTTTTACAGCATGGTGTTACTACTTTAACTTAAGTAAAGCATACTTCTTCCACCACTGCAGGAAGGGAGGAAGACAGGATGGACGGATGGACCCACATGGGCAGTATTATCAAACAGGCGAGGTTAGTTCAACAGGAGGGGGAGCTACAGCTACACACAGCTACGGACAGACTGAGGTTGTGTTGTGTTAATAGGAAACTAGAAAGACACTTCAGCAGGCATATAAGTGTCACACGGCTGACCGTGTTTCTACAGGCACACAGACAAAAAGAGATTGATTTATATCTAAAAGGTTTTGACGCCACATCACACAGAGCAGAAAGCTTTATACTGAGACCTTAAATCGACCGTCAGCGTCAAAAGAGCACAACATGTTGTTTATGTGACTCTTCTGTGGAGAGAGGGAAAGAAATCAGGAAAATGGTGGAGTTAGTAAGTACAACTGGGAAAGGTTGGAAAATACCAAGGGTTTCTGGAGAACAAATATTCACATTAACAGCCACAGAGATAAAAATGAGTTTATTTAGTACATTAGTTTTGTGCGCTCCGCTCTTCCTGAACGCTTTTTTACAAAACACTTATCTTTCTTTTCTGTGAATCAAAAGTGGTTCCCCTGCAAATATATTTGAATAAGAAAACGTATTTCTATTCTGGAGAAATTACTTTAATTTTCTCTCTTTTCTGAGGAACGGGAGCCTCACTACAAAGTCTTATATTGTAATTTGTGCTGAATGTCGCGCTTTCAAACATTTGATTTAGAGAAGTAAAACCCTTTTAGCTGAGACATAAAGAACGTTTTCTTAATTCCTTTTCTTTTCAGAGCTCATTGGACATGGCAGTTCATTTAAACATTCCTCATATATACGGGGTAAATAGTTGTCATATAAACGGAAGCGTCACAACATGTGTCGTGACTCTTTAGTGTTGTTAAAAGCCAAATCCTGAGGCGTTTGAAACATCTCCCCTCTATCACACCGCGGCTGGTTCACACAGCAAGAAAGAGGACGAGGGCCATTAATAATGAAAGACTATTGAAAATAAATGTGGACGAGAAATAATCAAAACAGGGATTTGACTTCAGCGTTACTGAACCAAAACATTGCTGGTCAAATCAAGCAGGACTTCCCACAAACAGAAGAAAGAATCATTTAGTATTTATACGTGATTCAGTATTTCTAGCTGTTTTTAGCCATGCTAGCGGTGTGGCTCTATTGATATCAATGTCTGCCCCTCTAACAGCCAAACACTTTGGTCCAGACATGAGATATCTCAAAAATTCCATAGATTGCCATGAAATTTGGTACAGTCATGCATGTTCCCCAGAGGATGAATCCTAATGACTTTGGGGATCCCTTGACTTGTCCACTAGCGCCACCAGCAGGTCAAAATATCTCGTGAAATATCTCAACGTCACCTTGTTGGATTGGCACCACATTTTATTTTAGGTTTGGTAAAGCCCTCTGAGGCAAATTTGTGATTTTGGGCTGTACAAAAGACGTATTTTCTGTTAATGCTAATTAGCAAATATTAGCATGCCAATGCTTCGATAGTGAACATGGTAAGCATTATACCTGTAGCTCAAAGCGCTGCATGGCTGTAGGCTGTTGGTTGAATTTTAATAGAATTCAAATTAAATTAACACATTTTGAAATGCACTCATGAAGACAAATTCAATCCTCCTGATTTCATTACAGGAAATGGACGGGAACATGATGATGTTCGTAGGCAGTGACCGAGCCAGACTGCCTTTGTAGAGTGTCATTCACGCTGCACTCAGTCACTGACCTTGGCTGTCTGCGACTGCCGACATCTTTACCGCCCTGCTTCTTCATTCTCCCCCTCCCTCCCTCCCTCCCTCTCTGCTCTTGTCCCCTTCCAGTAATTGCATGTCAAATCAATGTTCCCCTGTGCAGCCAAGCACAAAAACTTTCTTGCCACATTCAGCCCCTGCTCCCTTTGGTTCTCTCCCATACCGCTACACCACCACCGCCACCACCACCCTCTGGTCTATCTTTCCTGCTTTGCCATTGTGTTTCCATGCTCGCATTCATTTCCCTTTCTGTTCTCTTCCTCCATCCCCACCCATATCCACTCCTTCTTCTACTCTCTCCTGTTTTCCCCACATTCTGTTTTCTTTAGCTGCCTCAGCAGTTCTGTCTTCTCTGTCCCTTCCCTACGGAGACGACATCTCACCCTCCTCCCACTCTATTTCAGTCGGTCCATCTCCTTGTGCGTGTTTGTCCTTCCTCGCACTAATGTTCCCTCGTAAATCTTATCGTCTCTCTTAATGAACTTCTTCACTTGGATACAAATAAGAGGCTTCCTCCCTACATGGCCCATTGGTGATGAAGGAATCAACACTGTAGTTTTGCATGTTAGATTAGAGGAAAATCGCACTTTAACATCTTTCACCAAAGGGCATATTTATTTCAGATTTTTCTTTTCGTTTCTCTCCAAACAGCAGGAGGTATCTATTGTTTCTGTGCTTCTGACCACACGGTCCAGCTCTCTAGAATCAGAGAAAGGCTGTTAGGAGCCAGCTCATGAGTGACAGGTATGAATACTGAGGGAGAGGGATGAGAGGGGGATTTCTCATTCATTATCAATGAGAGGTGCTGGGATTGCTTTGAAGATGACTTCATGCAGGGTAATGGTTGTTGTGTGTTATATCTGACTTGATGGAGAATCCACTACACTCTTGCCTGTTCTGTATTATCTCTGGGTTAGTAGGTCATTACTTACATCTGCTATTTATAAGCGACAAAAGCAATGCAAATAATGAACCCTCGGGTGCACACCCATCCCCACACTCCATCTCGATATCTGTTTATTTGTGTTTAAAAAGAATTTAAATTCAGAAAAATAGTGAAGCCTCCACAATTCCCAGTAGGGGGTGGGCGGTGGCGGTATCAGCGGCAGCTGAGGGTGTGGATGGGGGCTGATGCGTCAGACATGAAAGAGATGCGAAGAGTTCAAAGTGTAAAAAAAAGAAAGCAAAGGCAGGAAGACGCTGAAGGAGTGCAGGGGGAGCAAGGTGGAAGGGATGTGAGGGGCATGTAATGATGCAGGAGAAATGTAGAGTACAAGCTTTCAAGGAATTGCCGAGTGAAGGTAAACGACGAGCGAGTCTGGCTCTAGGTTCAGTACTTGTATGTAAACACGCACACAATGGAGGCTCGTGGGAAATTACTAAGTGGTTGATGCATAATTAGTCTTTATCTGAAAGCCCCTTTTAAAGGGCAAATTAACCACGTGTGCTGTACAACAGGCGGAGATGAAAAAAGAGGGACGACTAACTCCAGTAACCCACAATATCCTAAACACGTGTGGAGAAATACACAAACTATCTGTCTTAATCTGAAGTGTCCTTATGGGGAGTCTTTCACAAACCTGGTCCATGTGCATTCCTGTCCCCCCCCCCACAACATATTGAATTCCACTTGTTCGGTAATTGATTTTTCTCATCTCTCATACTTTGAAGGCTGAAGCAGTCGCCTCCTCAGTAAATCAATTTATCTGGAGATGGAGTCGACCGACTCCGGCTATGACCCCTGTTGTTTGATATCACAGAGCTAATTCAAATGAGCAAGCAGAGAGTGGTGCAGTAGGCCTATTATAAACTAACAACAGTGAGAAGATATTGATTTAAAACATTCTTTGAAATGATGGCGATTGAGCTGAGGAACCTCAGCAGCAGTATGACTGTATGAATTTACATACATTATTAATACACTATCAGTGAGAACAAAAGATGAATTGTGGGCAGGCTTTTTTTTTTTTTATTGGTGGTGGCAGAAGTCTGTAAAACATGTCACAGGCTACATGGCCTTACAATAATGCCCTCCACCCTTTCTTTTTTCCGTCACTCCTTTCCTATTAAATGAGACATCCTCTCCATCCTTGTTGTCCCGGGTTCATGTCAGTCACACGCCTGAGAAGTCTGCAGGGGAAAGAGCAGGAACCCGGCAGACGCGTACATATTCCGCACACTAACCTGCACTTCACCTGAGGAAACCGACACATCCCTGACATAAAAAGAAGCTGACACGCCAAGAGGTAACGAGTGGTCTTTCAGGTGATACAATTAACCTGCAGTTTCTTTTTTTTATTATGTTAAACAGAACACACCCCCCCACCCCACCCCAAGTGGTCATCAACTTTAACCTCTCATGTGTCGCCTCCATAACTGAATGCTAGTGTATAAACAAATGAATGTCAATTTTCTATATTTAGGTAACCCGTTATAAAATATTTCCTCATAGGTGAAGTCCTAATTGTTGAAAATACTGTACATGAACAAATGCGTCAACATCTCCTTATATCTGCTTGTAACTACAGCATCATTTGCTATATGAGGGGCATTAATGTAAAGTGTTACTGATGGAATTAATGGACGGGGAAACGATATTGGGGAATATTATATCAAAAGTGAAAAGTACAGCGACAGTACTGGCAGATACTGGAGGGATGGACAACATAACAGGACTACCTGACAGTATGATAATCTATCACTGTAGCCCTGCAATGCCTGACACCTTTGAGAAACCTGCTCAGTGTTTGTTTGGACATTCGTTTGTGGCGCTCTCGTCAAATTATGTTGTCGGGTGTCCCTTTTTATTTTGTCCACCTTCAGTATTTATGCTCCTGTGTGCACATGCATGCGGGTGTGCACCAAACCATGCACCTATTTAGCTAAATTATTGATCCTCATCAGTTTGCCTCTTGCGGCTGTCAGCGTGTTTCTTCGTGTCATTGTGAATAAAAGCACATTAGGTTTGTTTAATGACGCCGGTTGCCATGGAAACAGCCTCCCACTTTCAGTGACGGAGGAGAGAAAAAGGGAGTGGCTGAAGGGCTCAGGGGGGGACAGAGGTTTAGTGTGTGTCTGTGTGTGTGTGTGTGTGTATGTGTGGGGGGGGGGGGGGTCAGGTACTCTGCAAAATGTATGTAAAGGGGAAACTCTTGCTCAAAATGGTTTATGTGCACATGACGTCTACAATTGAGTCCGTTACTCATTAACTGAACAACAATGTGCCTTTTAACTCGGGGCTATAGGAGGCTAAATTGATCAGAAACATGCCAATGGGTGTGAACCAATCACCAGTGTGCAGCGTATGTGTAGCAGAAGCCCAATGTATAATGCATGAGTCTTTTTTATTCCTTTGGCAAGAGAAGCAAGTGTGTTGATAGAGTTACATTTAACAGCCTGGTTTCCAGCCTGATGTAGCTTTAAGCTGTGTAATGCTGTATTTATTGTCTAAAGACAGTTACTCAGTAGACTGCATCTAATTTGAAGGTGTAATTATACACGATAGTTAAGGAAAACAGCTCAAAGCTGAAAACCTCTAAAGGCCATGAAATGTGTGTGTGGGGGGGGGGGGAAATATAATTATGTTTCCTCTTTTTGTTAAATGATTGCACACAGTATACCTCCATCTTTTCTTTGGCATGGTCTTTGGATTAATCAGCCATCTGCACAGCAAGAAATGCTTTGTTTGTAATCATAAATGTAATAACTGAGATTGAATTTTATAGAAAAAAACAGCATGAAGTCTGTGAGTTCCTCTCGGCTGCCTTTTAGTATTCATACTTTTTTTATGTGGTTTAACAGACCTCTGTGTTTTACTGAATATATTCTCAATGCAATGTACTAGTCAGCCTCTGAAAGGCTGTGGCTCCGGTTCAGTACTCCATCTGCGTTTGCTCTCTCTCTCTCTCTCTCATTCATATATATATGTATGTATATATATGTGTATGTATATATATATATGTGTGTATATATATATATATATATGTATGTGTGTATGTATATATACGTATATATATATATATATGTGTATATATACGTATATATATGTGTGTATATATATATATATATATATATATATATATATATATATGTATATATATGTATATATATGTATATATATATATGTATATATATATATATATATATATATATATATATATGTATATATATGTATATATATGTATATATATATATATATATGTATATATATGTATATATATGTATATATATATATGTATATATATATATGTGTATATATATGTATATATATATATGTGTATATATATGTATATATATATATGTATATATATATATGTGTATATATATGTATATATATATATATATATGCTCCTCTGCTCCCTGCTAGCAATGTCGTTTCAGGCTCACCAGACCACAATATATGCAGTCTTGCTGCTCCAACACCTCAAAATATCTGCTCTACCTACACAACCACCATTCACGCAATAGATTTGCATGCAATGTGGCAACTGCTCTGCATGCACCACGTCGTACAACATATCTCCTGCCATCGCTGTTCGCTCCCCTCATCGCCACGCCCGTCTGGAGACCACGTGCAGATACTCTGTCTGACAGAGCTGAAGTGTTTCTGGGATGACAGACGTGTAGGGACACAGTTGACCTCAGGGCAAACGGCAGGAATAAATGAAACGGTCTGACTTTCCCTCCCTCTTTAATTTGACTCTCCCCCCCCCCCCCCGTTTGACTCATTATCCAGCCTCTATTTTGACTCAGTCTCCCTCCATGTTTTTATTTCTCTTGGCATCGCCTCTGGCACCAGATGCAGCCCAGTTAACTGGCCCAGAGCCCGACTCCAGCATGCTACAGAGACCCAGCTGAGGCTTCTGATGCCACAGATACTAAAAGTGTTGCTCTGCATTCCCATGAGTGCTGAGCATTTTTCATGCTTCGTAAGCATGGGACTTATTTTGGTCATCCGCATGTATCGTGGGGTTACTGAGCAGCAGTTTCCTGTGGGCTCTGCACAGCCAGATGAGCTTACTCGCATACAGTCCGCGGTCCCAGCTGGCAGGTGGTGCTGAGGCTGTAACCGTGGCAACCCCTCTCTCCCATAACACTTTAGGCCGGCGTTCACGAGCCATCCATCCTGCTGCCTTCGTGGCTCTGCGGGACTCTACTTTCCCCAGGCCAGCGTATCGCTCTATATCTTGCGCAATTTAGCGCTGCTCTCTCTGATCGTAATCATTGTAATTACAGTGAAGTGTCATTATCATAATTATCGGTGTTATCGTCACTGATTGACTATTTCAGTAGCTTTGCTCAAGAGGTTGCAAAGTGATTTCCACAGCTTTTTTGGGGGCTAATATATATATATATATACTTAAAATCTACACTAAAGGCATACGAGTTCAGCAAAAAGTGAGATGTGTCACATGATCTGGAGCTTATATTAAATCAATCAGTCCTGTTCAATGCAGTTTTAATTCACCTCATGATTTGTATTAATTGCTCACTGTTCTGTCACTATCATGTTTAAGTAAGTGATATGATGGTGCTGTTTTATTTTTACTCATTCACGAATAACCTGATGTTACTATCCTTGACATTTCCATGGATACAAATAACTGCGGTTTATAGATGCTAAATGTATCTTGGATTTTAAAGTGGTTGTTGGGAATATTATATGTGAATTATTCGGGTTGATTGAGTGTCTCAACGTGATGAGGTTCTGTTGATTTTTACTGCAGACATTTGTGTCTGAGCTGTTTGGATTTTAACTCATCCAGCAGCATCGCTGTAAGAAATAACCAAATTAAGACAGAATAACAATGAAAACTTTAAGGACACACAAAGGAATGCTTTTGCTTGAAGACAGAAAAAAAAAAGAGACGGAAACCAGTCAGAGAAAGAAAGAGAAGAGACAGAGTGCTCACCTGGAACATGACCCTGTATTGTTCCTCGGGCTTTTGAACCACGCACATGTTGCACCCCATAGTGACTTTTGACACGGCGCTGGACTGTGCAGGTTCAAAATTGCCCCACTTGACCAGTTCTCACACCAGGACTTTCGCTATCAGGGTCTTTGTCTGTGGCAGTGGGAGAGCCCCACCCTCATCCGCAGGCTTGTGGTATAATGCACTCCTCCTCCTCAGAGTAACACACAACACATCCCTGCCGGGGACAGATCCACAGTTTATTTGGCTGTCTTCTCCTCTTGTCGTTCAAAATTCAAGTGTTATAATCCAAAGTAAATTCAAAGGTGGCGATTGTTTCAGAGCTCCAACACCACCTGTTTGTATCTGTCTCCATCGCAGGTAAAATGTTGCTTAAGTAAATGTGCTTGTTGTAGATCGTCCAGTTTCAGTGTTATCTTGGATCTGGAGGAAGGCGGTTTGTAAGAGTCCTGCTGGTTTTGTGCTTATGTAGATTAGGCAGTTGTTTCAGTCAAATCAATGCTGATCCAGTGACTTGTCAAAAGTGATCATAAGGTATATATGCTGGACCATGCCTGGTCTGTTCTTCAGTGTTGAAAACTGCTGTATAGAGCAGCTTTTTTTCCAGCTGAACTCCCTCACGCTGCTCCTGAGTTTTTTCACTTGCAGCACGAGACAACCAAACGGCATCACGTTCAGCAATGCTCTTTGAACAAGTTAGATACAAACAATACAGCTATCAAAGAACTCACCTCAGTCCTGTTTTTTCTCTCCTCCCTCCCACATCGAGCATATCACTTGCTAAACCCTCTGCTTTCCAGGATTGCTGAGAGTGGCTGCTAAGATAACGTCTCCTCCTGAAAGCCCTATCGGGACAGCCCTGCTCTCGTCCACCACTCAAGTTAGCAAATACCTTGAGCAATTCTTTAAGGGGTAGGTTGAGTGGTGCAAAGTGGTGTCCATTACACCCTTAGGCAGGATCTTTAAGCCCTTGCTGTTCAGCTAAGATAAGGTGTATGCCAGGGATACAAGCCCAAAGAGCATGCACACCTGCACACGCATCAAGACAGGCAACAACACACGGCTCTTTCAACTACAAGCTCACAAACTGACAAATTTCCTGTAACTGTCAAGCAGAACTGCCATCAACGGAGAAGTCATTTTCATAATGCCTCTCCGAATAATACGAGACATGTATGGAACTGTGGGATTGTTATCGTAGACTGCAGCAGAAACACATCGTGTTTATCAGATATCATGACAAGTAGTGGACCATTGATTCTCTACACTATCGCACACTCAGCACTCTGGCAGACTGCTCTAGGGTGAGATCTGAATGACGGATTATAATTAAATTACTGACCTCTTCAGCGCAGATGAGACAAGACTCTGTCCTGACTGTGCAGTCAAATCAATATCAAACCAACTCATGGATCAATTGGATTTTGTGCTTGCAAGGTAATCAAAATTGTTTATCACAAGTACTATCGGTTTGTCTTTTACATATCCAATGATTTCATTTATTTAGGCAGGTCATTTTTATCAGCCTGTGGACATACAAACACATTCTCTCATGCTTCGATATTCAAATTGCAGAAACGATTAGCCTCAGTCAAGGATAACCTGAATTAGAAGGGTAACAGAATCTCAATATAACTTTCTCAATTGCCTTCCTGTCCCCTTCCTTTGCCCTCTGGGTCCCATCATGCTGGTTATAGCTTTATCCTTAATCCTCCAGTGAGACTTGAGAGTCTTGTCTCAAAGGTCCATTGCCGGTGTGCTGCCGGCTACACGGTGTTAGAGCTGCTAATCCTCATTCAAGGCTCCACTACACCTGTATCCTTTCCAGAGGCAGTGTAATCCCAAAGTCTGCTCCGAACCCAAACTCACCAATTCACACTCAGTCACACTAACATACGCATGCACACAGGGAGGAACTTAGGGAAGAGAGAACCTGATAGTCTAGAGAGCAGACGCTAATCAAGCTACAGCGAGGTGTCAGACGTGCTCAGCAGGCAGGTGTGCTCCAGCTGTCCCCTCGTCTCTCCGTCTCCATCTCTTGACCATCACCATATACCTCTATCTACCCGAGTATCAATCATACATGATTATTGTAGTAGAGTGCCTACAATCATCCTCTGCTTGCCATGCTTTCAGAATAAAATATAACATTAGATATGACAGATGAATTAGAAAAAATGCCTATATTCTTCTATAAAAGCATGTCCTCAATGTGGCACAAATGTACCCATAAAAGTTATCTTCAGTCTGCAGCAGGACAAAAAAAGAGAAGAAAATTCAGGAATGGCAGTGAGTAAGTCCATTTTAATCCTCCCTTTGTCCTCTGGTCACTCTATTTGAAATGTCCACAGGAGGGTATTTGTGTTTAAGAAAAGAAATAAAAACCATGGTGGAGTATTCCAGGTGGTTAGGGTGTTGAGCAGAGTACAGCGCTTGTCTCAGGTCAGTGATAAATCACCATCAGCAGCCCCACAAGATGAGAGAAATCACTAACGGCTGATTGGAGGATACTTCTTGGCTTCTCCCCTTGGGCGCGACGGTAAGTGCACTCCCCCACTGCAGCGGGGGGGGGGGGCACAAAAGGCAGTTGTTCCCCAGCGGTGAAGGAGCCTGCTGATCTGGACACTGCACGACTAAGGCTGAATTCGCATGGATTATACCTTGTATAATTTCTCGCTCTCTTCCTGTCTCTCCTTCACCATCTTTCTCTCCATTTCCAGGGCTGGGCTGTACTGCTCTCTTCTCTAGTCCCCCATAATTCTTACCCACACCTCATTTGCTATACCCTCTCCCCTCCTCCTTACTCCTATTCTCCCCTGCCTCTCTCTGCTTGTCTGCAGGCAAGAGAGCAAGCACTGGAAAGCCTATTCATTTTGTTTGAGCGGGACAGGACGAGATAACCACCAAAGCCACATAAAAGTGAATGAAATATCAAGGTATGCATGCACTGCACTATCAAGACATGCAGACAAGCAGGGAATAGGTTAATTCATCCCAGGCATGTAAGCCATTCTATGTCACCTTGAGCTCTTATGAGATGGTATTAGAAAGAAAAGGATGATTGCACTTGTTCATACCAGTAAAAATGCCCAAAGCAGGTTAGGGAGCCTGTGACTGGCTGTGCATTTAGATGAGGTTCTGCGCTTCCACAAAGAAGGAGGGAAAAGAAATACTGAGTAAACAAGTGAATAACAGGTGTGACAGGATACATTGAAAGATATGGAAGAGAGCCAAGAGAGAAAATGCAAATGACTGTGTGGGAGAGCAGCAAAGAAGCTGGGATGGGGTAGAACAACGGTTTTCTGCAGTAATCGCAATGACCTGCTGAGGATTCGGGGGGGATTGGATATTTGTGAGTAAAAATCCTCTCTCCTTTTCTCCCAATAAAACACACACAATAAGAGCACTCTTTGCTATTTTTTTAATTTAAAAAAATGCTTTACCAGCACATTTACTGCAGTGCCACTACCAAAGACCTCAGGGCTGGAGAAGGGATAGTCCACAGGGCAGAAAGGATTTGAGTCACTGATGCCAATATGCTGAAAGAATTGTATCCACAGTAAGCAACCACACTCAGGGTTGACCTTTCTATTGGGACTGTCATTTTCTACCTCTCAGTTTTCTTTTATTCCATCTTTGTGCGCTTGAACTATATCTGCTACATCAGAGAGTAATTTATCAGCTGCCAAGAAATGAAGAACAACTTCTGTAAGCATGGAGTGCCGTGTCACTTATTATGCCTCTCTCTCTCTCTCTCTCTCTCTCTCTCTCTCATTTTTAACCTCCTTGTGTTGTGATAGTTGCCGTTTGAAATTCATGTTGGCTGTTAGTTCAACAGGCTTACACATGTGATTTAGCTCTCAGAATGCTGCAGAGCCACTAATACTGAATGCACACCACATAGAGTTTACACTTACTCACGCAAACACACCCAGTACGACATCTCTCTTGTCTTGTTATCTGTTGCACTCGTACATCACTCGGCCCCAATCTGTCTGCTTTAGATCTTCATCCCCAACACGAAAGGTCAGTGTGTTATGTGGAAATACTCTGAAATATCAACTGCCCGCTCCACGAGACACAGAAAAGTAGAGGGCATCATATTTAAACGGACAGGTCCGCCTTATGCAGCTCATGTCATGATCTGTTCCCAGCTTAAATACCAGCACTTGTCATCTCACATTATCTACTACTGATTCTTGCACTTCCTTCTTGAACTAACCTGAACAAAGAGCCGGTAGCCTGGAATATGCTGCCCTTCTATTTCTCCACTGAACTCTGGTCTGACAATAGCATACCTCCACAGATCTCAACCCTACACGAGTCATAAATACAAAAGCAGAGCAAAATCGTAAAGACATTCCGTCTTCCTGTAATATTCCACGAGACAATGTGTCACGTTCTGCCAGTTGTGCGTCACCAAAATGCACAAGAGGGAAGCTTCTGTCTCGTAAAAATGTTAATGGAAAATTATTATGTATGCATGAGTAAAATAAATGGTAAGAGCTAAGTTTATAAGGGGGAGTAAAAAGAGAATAGGAGAAGTAAAGGAGCTGGAGAGAGGGCTGAACAGTGGGGAGATTTAAGGAAAAGGAATAAAAATATGAAAAAGGAATAATAGCCTCTGTCTTTCAAGCAAGACCTTCCTTTTCTTTAGAAAGAAGCCGAGCAGGGAGGCTCAGGGCTGATAGCAGCAGAGCAATGGAATACTGGCAGAATTTTAACAGTGTTCTCATTATTTATTTACTGCTCTGAGGAAAAGACTGCCAGTACATAATACACTGCTGCAAGAACCATATTCTGTGTTGTTTTTTTTTGCATATATGTGTGCATGCATCTTTGCGTCTGTGTGACGTGACTGCCATATCATAGTAAGGGTTAGCAGCAGCAGCTTCATTCACATTCTGGAGGAGTCACTGTGTGTGTGTGTGTGAAAGCGATTTCATAGAGGAAAGCGATGAGGGCCAGCCACGTCTAAGCTGCACTGAGATGGCATGAGATGGGGACTTAGATCGACTGTGGAGAGACGGATAAATTAAACCATGGCAGGAAGGGAAGGCCGGTTTGTGGACTGAGAAGAGAGGAGTCTCTACGATCGGCAAATGTGTCTAATTGTGGTTGAGTGGAGAATACTTTGGTCAGCAGAAGAATGGACTTGCTAATTAACTAGCTGAGGAAATAGACTCAAGACAGGAGTCAACACTGACGTACATCAAGAGAATAGTAAATGAAGAAAGTAAAATTATTTTCTGTTTTAACTGTGGTTGCTGTTGGTTTCAAATCAAAAGTCACGAAATGGTTGATAAAGGCGTTCCACAAGGATCGATAGTAGCTCCCCTGCTATTCATTATATACATAAATACTATTTTTGTAGTATGTGCACGGCAATGTTCATATTTATGCTAACTATACCATGTTGTATAATATCTGCTGAGCTTCAAACCAGGCCTTCTCTCTATATGTCAGTCTGTGTTTATCCTATAATCAATTCATTTAAATGTAATCTAGCATTATAAGTAGTAAGGAATTTGGTTAGATTGCAGATTTTCCTACTTACTTCCATACTTAATCTCAAAAACAAAAAAAATTCAATTGGATTCTTACAGCAGGACAGTTTGTTACTCCCTTCAAAACAGACAACACATTAGTATTATATGAAGCTTAAATGACTAATGTATGAAAGTAGAAATCATGCTGTGAAGATTTAGACTTCGAGCATCATGTTTTAAAGAAAGCTCCAGCTATAAAAGGGAGATGTTGTAACACCATGTAAATAGCACAGATTATTTTTTATGAAAGGAGGAGAGAAGAGACATAAACCAGCCGACACACTTGAGAGTTGTTGAGCAGTGAAAATAATTAAATGATCTGTCTATCATAAAAGGCTGACTGGCATGTGGGACATGTAAGTCCTCTTCCACAAATGAATGGCTTTTCATGGCAGTTGGGGAGATGAGGCAGGGACGGGAAAGGGCGTTATTCCCTAATGTCAACCCATCACTGTTCAATCTTCACTCATCACTACATACCCTCTATTCCCAATTCTCATCTCGCTCTGCTACTGTGTCACAACAGACTAAACACGGAGCAGGGACGAGGCGGAAAGAGGGGCAGAGGGCGATAAAGGGGATGTAAGGGGTAAAGGAGGGAGGAAGGTGAAGGGATGGGCTTTGGCCAACACCATCTCACCTGTAAAGAAGGAACAAATGCGAGGCTGAGACCAAAGACATTTCCGAGCATATAATTGGCTTCTGGGCAACCTTAATAGGGAAGCCTGCTGAGTGCTGCTTGAGGCATTTCTGCAATAAAAGAGGAAGAGATGAGCAAAGAAAAGAAATGCACCAACAGTTTGGAAACAGAAGAGGGAATGAAGTGAGGGTGAAGAGAGCATGCGAGGAAGCTGGGTGGAGGAGAAGAGGTAAAGCAGCATGTTGAGAAACAAAGGAAATCACAAAACATGTGCAGTGGGCGTCAAAGTATTTAAGGAGAAAGGTGATTACCATGGTACCATAGGGGAGGAGGAAGGCTTAGTGAGAGTGGCCTAATTAATTTCAGTGCTAATGTAGAGAGCACAAGTCTCCATCTCCTCGCTTCAGGCCCTTTATCAGCCTGCACAATAAAACATGAATTCACATTTAACAGCATGGAGAGAAACCCAGCATCGCATTAACACAACAGGAAGGTGGAAGGAACATTCACATCAGCCAGGTAGAATATTAGATTCATAAAAGCTCAGTGAGAACTAAATTAATTAATTCAACTCATATATCCGATTTTAAATCTGTAATCCTGCTGGCTGGGCGGCAACTCCATGTGATATTCCCCATTGTTGCCAGGCCATTTTCCTACCATGATGCTTCAACCTCACTGACTCTTCAGATCAATAACCACTATATCATTCACCCAGCAATGTATTTAATGATCAATATCAACATCTTTCCCATTCTTGCCCGCAAGGACACATGTGCATGGACACACCTTGATGCATTATAAGGAGAAAATTTACAAAATCCCATTAATTCCACTCCATCCCTCCCTCTCCCCCCTTAGTGATCTCACCTAATGTGATCCCCAATGGCTGTCCGCTGTCTAAATGCCTGCTTTAATAGCCAGAAGCTTTGATATAATTCTGGTCCAGCTCAGAGCTCTGGATTACAGCTGAGCTATCATGTTTCAAGCATCAATCCAATTAAAATTCCCTTTTAATAGCACTTTAGATGCAAGTGCTGCAATGCAACGTGAAAATATAGATGTTTTGTTTGTGCAAACACGCATAAGCCATGCTCAGACACTTGCAGATGTTTCCAAAAGGGGCCCCTCTTTCCGTCACGATAAGCATACAATAAACAAAACGTATCCCAAACAGGTGTTTTAAGACATCTGCAAGCTGTGGCTCTCCTCCTCCCACATACTCCTACTTGTTTGCCCTAGGCTCATCAAAATCAATATATCATTAGTCAGTCTCTACACTTACCCCCCCCCCTGTTCTCCATCCAGAAAAGCTTACCTCCTTCCCACTCTACTCTCACTCTGTCTTCCCCTCACATTTCACACTATTTCATACTGTTTTTCTCGCCTCTCATCCTCACCCCTTTGGCCTCCACCTCCCCACTTTCGTTTCGGCTGTGCTTCTGTCCTTTGTGTATTTCTCTGAGCCCCGCCGCTGATATGGAAGAAAGTGTGAAAGGGGGGGGGGGGGGTTAAAATGGGAGAGGGAGGTGGGGGTTAAAGGTGTAAGGGAGGAATTTGAGCCGTATCAGGTAGAGATGGTGGGTATTGCAGAAACGTGAAGGGGGGTAAGAAAGAGCAGAGCAAAGCAGGGAGGAGATGGGGAGCATGAGGGGGAGGGGAGTCTCGCTGGCTGGCTCTGTGGGTGAAATGAATGTGTAATTGCGTTGTAGTGGCTCAACCCTTCACCAGACAAGTAAGTGATGGCAGGAGCGACAGCCTCAACACTCCCCGGTGGAAGTGGCTGAGCCTGTGGGTTGCTGTGCGTGTTGGGTCAACATAAAATGTTGTCAGCAGTGTACAGGCACCAACAACTCCAAGGAGTAACACGCCCATACCCTAAGTGTCAAACATGGCAAGGGATGAGTGATACATGGGTCAGGAATACTTGAAGCCAGCGTGAATACTGGTCATTTTGATTGGTGAAAGAACAAGTGTACAAACAGGGATTTTGTTCAAAATGTATAGTTGTTAAAAATAGGGCTGGCTTGAATCTCCCCCTCACTGCTTCTTCTATCTCCTCCGCCTTCACCCAATACAGCCACCCATTCACTCACAACCCATCCCCACCCTTACATTTTTTTTTTTTTTTTTTTTTACATTCTCTCCTCAGTCTCCCCTTTATTTTCCTTCCCCCTTCCTCTTCTTCTCCACTTCGAACGACGTGAGGAGGGGTGTAGAAGAGGGTAATTAAAATGGGGAGGCTGTGCAGTGAAATGAAGCCAGTTCAAAGAGACACCTCATCACTAAGAGAGGAAAATATTAATGGAAAAAAATCCACTTGAGTGTGTGCAACAGAAATGGGTAAACAATATATCAGTTCAGATGTTATTTTTTTATTAAAATAAGAGAAATAGCCGACTTTGATGGCCCACATGCCCCTCTCTCGCTCACAAACACAAACAGGGAACAAAGCAGCAGCACATAGCCTTGATTGATGTGCATAGCTCCAGGACAACTAACCAGACCGGTGAGGTAGTGACAGCTCACAGAAAGAAGAGGGGAATCAGATCCCAGTGACTGTATCATGGTAACTGCAGAGATAGGGATTGGCAGAACCAGAGAGGGTGCAGATGGAGGAGTCACCTTGAGGGAGAAGAGGGGCAGGAGGGAGGGAGGGGACACAGTGGCAATGCCAATTTATTTATTTTCAGGCCATAAACTGGTTGATATTAAGAAACTCCCTTGACGAGCAATTCAAATATATCCTGGAGTGGAATGTTGAATTCACGATTGTACAAAAAGATCATAACATGTGAGAGGGAAAATCCTGTAAAAGCTTCACAGGTGTCAGCTTCTGTTTGCATTCACAAAGCGCTGGCAGTCTGATACATGTTGACTACACACAGGAGTCAGTACTCTGGTGTTTCACACACCGGAGGTGCGGATGGAAATGAAATGCTATTGATTTAACTGTCAGACACAGCTTTATAAATTGATTTTCAATGATTATGAGTGCATTCCATGGGAAGTCGAAGTAGCGTTTATCCACAACATTACCATCTGTAAGCTCACCTGAGTGGCTGTTTATCACAGCTACAGATTTAGGTCTGAGCTCTGCGGTGAGATATCTTAGAAGGACGAGGCAACGGGCAAAGTAGGTGGGGAGGGTTCACTGGTTTTATAAAGTAAAATGATATAAAAGTGTTGAAATGAATTGCCAGAGTTTGTTTCAACTTGTTCTTTTAAAAATGTTGTCAGGTGTTGATGTTTTTCTCTGTTATTTTTTAACACTAAATAGGAGACCACCTCCCCTCATTAAACAACAGTGACATCTGTTGGTGGAGTACTGACACAGACTAAAAGGACAAGTATGGCGATAGTCTATATTTCTCTTATTTCAATTAAAAGACCAAAACCAACAATTAATTGATCTGTGTGGCCAAAGCTTAGAATGTCTGTGCCATAAAACCTTACCTCACACATCTATTTATAACAGATCAATGGGCCACACCATAGCAGTGGGTGACATGTTCATTCATTACAATGAAGATGGGCACTACTGCACATGTCAAGGAAGTACATTGTCCCTCCGATTCCAACTTGTAAGAGATGGAAATAATTGGGTTCACAGAACGAATGGGCTGAGTGTGAGATACAGACTAGTGGTTTTAGTATTTTTTATGGGATTTGAGGACAATACGAAAAAATATATATCTTATCCTTTAATTTCACTTAATCTAGGGAAGAATTAAATGAGCAATATTGTTCAAATGTAGTGTGTCTTATTTGTAAAAGCATGCATTGTTGTGGGAGATGCAAACAATAAAACAATCATCATAGGCGTTTTTTAAAAGAAGACATCGTAGTAAACGTTAATGATGGCGCTGTTCTATCCAAGTGTCCCAATAAGCTTCATTAATTTTATTATTTACACTTTTACTGCTGTGACAAATTTAAATAGTCTTCCGTGTAAAATTGCTGGTGCATTAAATGGCACAGCCTGCCGTGTATCCATTAATGTCACAGAACGCATCACAAAGAATCTGACCAGAGTTGTAGAAATGAACAGAGTAAGATTTAAGATTTACAAAATTAAGATTTACAAAATTCTGAGCAGCAAGGAAGGAATAAGAAATCACATCTGCTAATTAATAAACATCTCCTACTTCCTGGATAACTCCTGAACTAAGGACTTGTAGATATTGTTACTTTAAAAAATGTACTGCTACATCATGAAAGAACCAGTGTCTCTAACTTGCTGGATGTATATAATGACCAGTTTTTCAACACATCATTACTGATTAACTCTCAGTCTGTTGCTGTTTGTTGTGCCATCGATTGAGGTCGTGCTTTATTCTGAGTTTTACAATGCATCATTATTTCATGATTACCGCTCCATTAGTTCTCACTGCATTACTTTGTTCCTCCATTCTGAGTAATTCAGGAAGTAATCGTTTGATGTTTGCTAATTTATTCCTGGTTTATTCTTTACTAATTGATTCATAACTATTTACGATTATGTGTTCCTCATTGTAAAGTGGAAGGGCGAGAAGGAGAAAGCTCAAATGTGCTGATGCCAGAAGCTATTGGAATCAACAATAACTAACAAGGGAGCATCCTTGATGTTTCTGAAAAAGGTTTTACTTAATAAATAAATTGAATATGTATAACACTGTTTTAAGCCAAATGAAACTCAAGGACAATTTAGTTTTTTTCCGTTTCTGAGTGAAAACCAGGAGGTATTTGGACTAAGATAAAGCACCAGCTAAGGCATAGTGGGCTACACAAATGCACCTCGGAGCAGAGGAAATATTAATACATGGCAGGAAATTACAAGCAGGAGTGGAGAGCAATATATCTCACACAGTATATGAGCCTCTGTCCTAAATACTGCAAACTCTGTTTTGTTTGTTAATGGTCACAAGACAGAAGCTATTGCAGCTGTTTAACTCTAGGAATGAGTTTTAGTTGTGGCTCTGCAGAGGATATATTTTAATGTTGAAATAAAATGCCCCCAAGACTATAGTTGTGAAGATGCACTTGATTTGCTGCACTGATCATTGGAAATGATGTCTGTACCAGACCAAGGATGCATCACTTCTTGTGAGTGCTGACAAATGAAACACATTGATCCAGTGCTAATGTCAGAACACACACATAAACACTCTGTACATTTCCATTTTAACTAAAAATAATGTATTAAAATACCTCAGAGAGAATGAAAATTATAGTTTAGTTTAGCCATGTGTTCTTATGTCCCACAAAACAATTCTAGTCAACAAATTGTCACATAAAAACATGCTTATTTGTTTGTTACAATGTGTGTAGGTAATGCAGTAACTAAAATTCAACTCAAATTGATTTTCATCACCAATTTTGACTATATAAAACTAGATTTGTTGCAACATGCAAAACGTATTGCTTTGTAAGTAACAATCTAAGCTACAGGCTACAGGAAAGGAAAAACGGACTAGATACAAAGAGGGTCACAAATTCATGTGTGTAAAAACTAACTTTGGTCTTTCTGATACACTCAAATCAAAATATATACTATATATATATATATATACTATCGCTGTGTCTGTGGAGTAATTTATTTTCCTTGATGAACATTTTCAGGTCACAGAATCTAATGGATGACAGAATTCAGTGTCACACCGCCAAGCAAACAGTGGTGGAAAGTAAGTAAATACACTATTAAACTGCACTGTACTTGTAGGCTACTTTACTGTAGTAATTTAATTTCATGCTACTTTCTTCTTTCTGCCCCTCTAAATTTCAGAGACAAATATTGTGCTACTTGCTTCACGACATTTAGTTCACAGCTTTAGTCACTAGTTACTTTGCAGATTCGGAT
Source organism: Anarhichas minor (assembly GCF_050575085.1). Taxonomy (NCBI): domain Eukaryota; kingdom Metazoa; phylum Chordata; class Actinopteri; order Perciformes; family Anarhichadidae; genus Anarhichas; species Anarhichas minor. The sequence continues at coordinate 13,587,236 of NW_027466449.1, forward strand.
TAATGGCACACAAAAACAATAATCAACAAATAAATTGCCCATTATGATCAGGCTAATTCATGATCACCTAGGGGGTACATACATTTTTTATTTTTATGGTCATATTTTGTACTCAAATAAAGTTAGTTGACTTTCATTTATACGGTATTGCTAATTACTCAAGTAGTCTAAAGATGTGAGTGCTTCTTCCACCCCCGGCCAGCAGGGGTCCTCAGAGCACCGTGTGGTGGCGGTCACAGTGCCAGAAGAGACAGTGTGACACAACAAAACTCTCCTCTACTGCTAGTTTGCTTAAATAAATATCAACAGTCTGTCAGGGCCGGAGTTTTTATCTGGAAAGTAAATTACAATACATATACTTGTTGTCGTTAAACATTAACCATTAAAACAAACCGTCCTGTATTCACAAACTAAAGTATTCACGGTGGTGCGCGCGCGCGTTCAACGGAAGTTGAACTTTGTTGCTTCCGATAACTTCCGTAACAGAAGCTAAACAACTGAGACCAAACAAGTTGTAAAGCAAAAATGTGGGCCTGTTGCGTGTCTGGCTGTAAAAACCATTCCTCAACCAGCAAACTGAAATTTTGTTGCCGTTTCAGGTCAACCGGAGACGTTTGTGGCTCCAAGCAATCCAGCGAGTGAACTGTAGCACCGAGGAGCTCAAAGGAAATGCTCGTGTTTGTGGCGCTCATTTTAACTCACGTAAGATAAACCGTGCTTTCAGGTCTTTAGGTTTAGGTGTAGCTCTGTAGTTGTTGAAGTTGCTTAAAGCCCTATTTGTTTTTTTACATTTTATAGAGGAAGCGTCCATGGACCATGAGAGTCCGGACTTTGTGCCTTCGGTGTTTACATGCGCTAAACAGAACCCCAAGAAAAGAGTGAAACGGTAAGAGATAGAGAATGTTGTTAGCTAGCTAGATAACGTTAGCCATAGTTAGCTAAGTTGTTGTGAGTTTGCGCGCCCCAGTTTGTGTTTCACTCAGGCTAGTAGTAATGTATCTTGCCCCACTAGCTGTTAATGTGCATTCTCTTTCTTGCATTTGAAATGTTTTCTTACTCTACATTAATGAGTATATGCGTGACACATTTATTGTGTATTCGGATCGAATAGCTTCCACATTTTTGTTTAAAGGTTTTACAGTCGTAGAAAAATGCCACGCAGTACAGGTAAAGTGGAAATGGAAGAAAACACAACTCCACCCAGAGTTGATTCTCCTGTGGACCTCCAGCCCTCTGTTTTGATGGAGAAAATACAGACGCCATCAACTCTATCAGTGCCACAGGTAGCAGCCACTACTTTTTTATTTCTGCATTCATGTTATGCTTTTACAGTATGTTTCCTTTTGTTATTGTGTTGTGGTTTAAAAGTTAACTTGAGGGCGGGTCTCTCCTATGTGCGTTTCCTAGGATGGAGAAACTTTGACTACAGAGCCTGAGACTGAAACTACACCCGTCAAATCACAAACAACCTCCAGCCCATACAAGGCATCGCCATCATTTGAAGCTCCAGCGGGCATCCCAAATCTAGAGAAAATAAGTCCCATTTTGCTCCTTAAACGTATATATCGACCAGCAGGTGGATATCAGTGTGCGCAGTGCAATCAGAGCTTCGCCGATGTACCACATCTCATGAAACACAGAAAACTGCATGACGAAGAAATCTCCTTTATCTGTGAAAACTGTGGAAGGCATTTCACAAGTCACGCAGATTTCACTGCGCACCAGTGTGAGTCCGAGCCTTCCTTTCCGTGCAACGTGTGTGATCGTTCTTTCGATACAAGTCATAACCTCAAGCGCCATAAGCTACTGCATGTCAAAGATGGCAGGAAGTGTGGCATCTGTGGCGTCCTGTTCTGTCAACGCCACAATCACGTTTTATTCCTGCCGTTGCCAGCGTCTATAACCGAGTATGAAGAGGATTCCGCCACCACTCGGCCTCGAAATGTAGACCGTAATTTGATGCCAGAAAACCATCTGCCGGTGAAGCCTGAGCCGAGTCAGAATGCTGACCTGGATTGCGATGCGCGGAGCAACATGACTGTTTTGCCCGGACCTTTATCCAAGACCCGTAAGGCCCCATCTGCCTCACGTGCAAGAATCTCATCAAAATTCCACGTACCAGTGTTTCTAAAACCTCCGTCTGCGTCAGGTCTACCGCCACCAGTACCCACGGTCAAGAGGAAGCCTCGGCCCTCGTCTCGGTTTAAGCTACCGCCGCCCAACTATCCTGCATCCTTCGGTCAGCCCCGTCTTCCCCTACATTCAGAACTCCCACCCTCACTAAAGCTCTTTTCACCACTGTACCTTACCTCAGCATTACTTGAGGTGAAAAGAAATTATGAATACATTTTAAGCAAACCAAAAGGTAACAAGATTGTCGTAAAGGAGGAACAATGCCAGCTCCCTCTGATTCCTCCAGATGAGCAAAGCGTCGAAAGAACTGCTTACGACCTGGAGATCTGAAAAGAAATGTGGGTGGAAATCTATCACTTTTAAAAACAAACAGCGAATTAATAATTTACTTTGTCTCACTACAATTTAACCAGAGCAGTCAAACTGGCCCGTTTGCCTCGACTGTAATGTTCTACGTTTTCTTACTACTTTTACGAAGACTTGTGCTCTGGATCACATTCTGTCAAACACACGAGTTTGTCCACACATTAGCTGTCTGTATGAAATGAAGTGATCACATTTTGTTTAGTGTTCCTATAATAAGTGTATGCTGTGAAGGTGTTGCTGCACCCTTATCTTCGATGCCTATTTTCTTTGACAGTTGGGCCTAATCTGGTTCAGCACATCGATGTATTTTAATGACTAAACTCATAAAGCTGCTATTTAGAGTGCTGTCACTTTCTATATTCCTGATGAGAAATGAGTTTTTCCACTGTTTGGTAAATATCACTGTTGTGTACAAAAGAAGAATCTGTAACTTACCTGGATGTTAAAACTGCAGCAGTTGGACTGCAGGCTGTATTAGTTTTTAGGGTAATAATCAGTTAGGTATGTGAGTAAATGCACATTCCTATGAATGATATCGGGAATATCATTATCCAGCACCATATCTGACGTCTGATATCTGTTTTCCCAGCTACCTCAGTGACCGGGAACTGCACAGGAAGTGTTTGTTGTTCATAGCCATATGTTTGCACATGAAGATACGTTTTCCCCCACGATGCAGCAATTCCAGTATTTGGGGTACACACAAGTATTACATTTTTTTGAGTTGGCTTGTTTGTGCTAAAATCTGGACATGGCAGAAAGCAGAGTGTTAATCCAAATTAACATAACATATCCCCTTGCTGCTAATTCTGTTTTTGATCATTGTTAGTTTTAATCGCTACATTCAATGGATGACAATTTTTACAACCATGAATGTTTTCTTTGCCTTGACCACTGTCATAGCTTTGGGGCATTGTAACACTCTATTTACAACAAACAAAACTCTGAATTATGATTCTGTGGCCAAAGATGTCTTCAGATTTGTCCTGCTGGTAGCACTAGAGAGATTGTTAAATCGACCCAAAACTGTCTGCCTGCTTGTCTCGGACTAACCTCTTTATCCGCGTGTCATAGTGCATAGAAATGGCCTCTGTGAGCTGCGATACAATCCCATTTCAAGAAGAAATCCCACAGTACAATAACAATAAGGTGCCTTCATTCGTTGGGCCTTTGTTTGTTTGTGTTTCCCAAAGTACAGCATGTGTTAGAAATAAAGAAAATGAGGCTGCCCAATAGTACAATCCACTTATAACCATCAATCACAAACACTAACTATTAAGTATAATATTTAATGTTTATTTGCACATGTCATCATGACTATTGCTGAGTAAAGTGAAGGAATGTGTTGCTTTTCAAGAGCCAAATTTAAACTTTTAGCCCAGCAGCATTTGGACATAAATGACATTTAAAAATGCAGATTCGATAGAAAAAAACAACAGCAATATAATACACTTTATAAATGACATTTTAAATTGCATCTTTTGTTTTATTAGATATTTTGGCCCTTTACAAAATGTAACTGCAGACCTGTTGGCTTTTTAGAAAGTGACCCTTTGTTAGTGACTTTGTTAACATTTTTAACTGCAGAGTTGATGAATTATTTAGAAATAAAATCCTTTAACCTTTATAAATGAGGCAGAGCACCAACAGACAATGGGATTCTTCACAACCTGTCAAGCCAAACATTGTTCTTGGCTCAGTTATTAATGATCTATATAGCATTAGGATTTTTTAATCTATTCATAAAGCTACTAGTTAGAACATATAACTCCTTCAGCTATGATGACTTGTTGCTTGCATTACATACAATTACAGTGTTTGACTTTTTATTGTTTCGTTGTTTTTTGCGGTAACTTAAAGGCAACACTTTTTGACAGTAAGGACATATGTCATAACTATCGATATCATTTAGACACGATTATAAATAGTTTTGTGTTCTTTGGCAAAAGAATGTTCCCAAAAGAAAAAGTAGGTCAAGTGTATATTGATTTTATTAGTCATACCTACAATTCATCCCTCCAAAACCTTTTGTACCACATCTACGTGCCAGATGCGAGTGCTCAGTCAATCTGCACGCTGTACACATCCTATTGGTCGGGAGGCACCCGGTAATGGTGGGCGATGGTTCTGATTGGCCGCGTCGCCTGTCACTCAAGACGAACGGCATGAACGATTGGCTGGCGTTCCCGGACCTAAGCAGCTGATTGGTTGAAATGTGTCCGACTGGCTGCTTAGATGACAGGCAAGTGGTGCTGATGCTGTGACAATGGGAGTCATCCAGATAAGCACCATCTGGACCGAGTGTGTTTAAAACACAGCGGCAGCACACGCGCGCACGCACACGCACACGCACGCTCACTGTGAAGGGACGGGAAAGCAGCTGAGAAGGAACACGAGGAGTAACCTCCAGCTGCTGCTCCGAAAAGGGTAAGTTGACCCCTGGAAAACAGACTGACATGCCAGGGGCGTCCAGTTAGCTGTTTCCTGACGTGGGGGGCCGGAACCGCTCTTAAGGACGCGGGTAGCATCACATTAAAATCCCGCTGGCTAAGGTGAAGCGAGGGATAGCAATCTTTACGAGCTAAGGACGCTCTGCATTAACCTGCAAGTCGCGCATCGCCGCACATATACTGTTAATGCAGCGGTTGTAGGATTGCAGCTGTGAGTCAACTCGTCACATTGGTCGACTGCATTGCGGAGAGAGCATGCCTTGCAGAATAGCATGTGGATACTGTTCTGCCCTGTCAAGAAGTCTCCTAATTCACCAATACTGAGCTAAATAATTCAGCATGTTAGTGTGCCACGGTGAGGATGTCGAAGGTTTCTTTCTAGTTACAGTGTGATGCATTCGTTACAAGATCAAAATGTGAATTAAAATATAGCAGATGCCAGTAATAGCATTAAGATCATCATTGAAACTTTGACATCTAATGCATGGATTTGCACAGATTTGTAGTGAGATGACGTGCATGCTGGGATTTGAAGTCTGATGGTGGTGTGTGTCTGTTGACAGTGAGTGAATGGTTTAGGCTTGCCTGCGAGTTGCATACGTGTGCTTAAGTGCAGTTGCAGTAAAGACACGGTAGGTTGTAGGCACTGGTAATACAGTAAAAAGATGGCTTCCCTCTGCTTTTTAAGTCTAGTGATGGGAGCGTTCAGCCGGCAGAAGTTTTTCCAAGAGCTGGCTCATGGCTGCCTGCTGCCTACAGCTCAGCAGGGAATGGAGCAAGTGTGGCAGCTGCTGGTTATCTGCCTGCTGTGTCGGCTTCTCTGGATGTTGGGTGAGAGTCTGCTTATTTGGTGCCCAATTTAGGGTTCACTCACTATTCACCTTTCATACAGTATAACCTGCACTACCATAATCACCTGTACTGTCGTCTCTCTTCTGTTGTCTTGCTACGTCAGGCCTCCCTTCTTTTGTGAAGCACCTGGGCACAGTAGCAGGAGGATTCTACACTCTCTACCTGTTCTTTGAGCTTCATATGATCTGGGTGGTCCTCCTCAGCCTCCTCTGCTACCTCTTCCTCTTCCTGTGCCGCCACTCCACCATCCGAGGCACCTTCCTCTCCATCACGGTGCTCATCTATCTGCTGCTGGGGTAAGAGAGTCCTCCTCTGACACCTGACAGCTCAGCAGCACACATCGAGGCTGTGTTTGAAGTGAACGCTGTGCAAAGTCAGTGTTTCATTTGAGGCTAAAACTACATAAAAAATGAAGCTATTCTTATGTCATTTTTATCAGAGAGCTGCACATGATGGACACCACCAACTGGCACAAGATGAGAGGTAGTGTTTTCTGTATAGGCAGCAACATTTGACACATTTCTGACGGATAAAAGCAATACATGTGATCGTTCTAGTTTTACCTTCATATCCAGCATTGATAATGGTCTTATGTGCTGTTGCTGGTGTCCAGGTTCACAGATGGTGGTTGCCATGAAAGCCATCTCTCTGGCCATCGATCTGGACAGAGGTGTGGTGACCAGCGTACCGTCGCCCATCGAGTTCATGGGCTATATTTACTTTGTGGGCACCGTCATCTTTGGTCCCTGGATCAGCTTCAACAGCTACAAAGAAGCTTTAGAAGGACGTAAGCTGGTGAGTGTGATACAGTATCACTTAAGAATGGAAGAGGGGGGATTATTTAAAAGATTTATGCTGAGACGATCCGCTAACTGTTGAAATCTTTGGTTCATTCTTCTCCTCAGAGCTTTTCATGGCTGTTAAAAGTGTCTGTTAGCTGGGTGAAGAGCCAGGTGTGCCTTGTTATTTCCAACTGCGTGGCACCCTACCTCTTCCCTTATTTCATACCGATCTATGGAGACAAGCTACTAAGAGGGTGAGTGGAACATAGAGATAAACAAATCAAAATCCCTGTTTATTCCCTGGCTTGGATTGCTTATGGATTAATTATTTTCTTCTATTACCTCTTTTGTTTAAAGCAAAAAGAGGAGGAAGATCAGGTAATTCCCCCCGGTGATTCTGATACTCAACATTGTAGGCATGCCTTCTTTAAAGAGATAGTTAGAATTGTTTTAAGTGGAGTTGTAGGAGGTTCTTATCCATAGTCCGTGTCTTCAGTGGACGACGGTCTGCACGCTTCTGGCTCAGAGATGCACACAGGAGTTATTGCACGGAAGCAAAGCAATGTACTGCTGTGGAGGGGGGCAGCAGCAAAACATATTTTAGCGCCCTAAAAGAGAAGCCCGCCAAAAGAAATCGATATCACTTTAAGTGTACGCTATATTTACAATATTTTCACCACTTTATTTTGCCCCGATACAGCCGCTCCCAACGGGGAACTGAAGCCGTTGTATCCATCTATGCTCTAAAAAAAGCCACAAGACTCCATTGAAAAAAATCAGTATCTTTACCTCTCAGAACACCAGGGGTTGCTGGTCTACCGCTGCCTTGATCGATTAGTTCGAATTTGAAATAACCAAAGTTACACAACTACACAGTCGTAGACCAGCAACTCCCGTGTGTTCTTTGAGGTCAAATCTTTTGGTGGGCCTTCATTTTAGGTGGCTAAAATGCGTTTTGCTGCTGCCCCCGTCCTCAGTAATACATTACTTTGCTTCCGTGCACTAACTCCTGTCTGCTTCTCTAAGCTTGGGGGCGTGCCAATTGTCATTTGCTGTATGTAACACACTGACTCTGGATCCAAACTCTCCCTTTAATGCATGCTTACTTTCTGTTTACCATATGTGCAACACCTTTAACCTGCATGCGTGTATCCACATCTTTACCTCCTCTCTGTGCATGCACGTATGCGCCGGGACAACCGTCTCACCCAATATAACATATGAATTTAATCTCTAACTTTAACTGCTACACCTTTTCTCTTTGTTCTGTTGCTTCTCAGAGGTATACCGGCAAAGTATGTATATCCGCGCTGTGTGCTGATTTATTTAGGTCCTTATCTGTAGTTGGTGTGTAATATCTGTCTGTTTCTTCCTCTTTTAATGTCATCGCATTAGGTGGCTGCTGGCGTATGAGAACACAATGTCTTTTCACTTCAGCAATTATTTTGTTGGTTATTTGAGTGAGACCACCACTACTCTGGCGGGAGCAGGCTTCACAGAGGAGAAAGAAAACCTCAAATGGTCAGAATTGCATGTGCAGTATTAATATAAAGTGTGTTTGTCTTTATTCAGGTTTCAAAACAGCCTCTTTTACCTTTTTGTTTTGTAGGGACATGACTGTAGCCAAGCCACTGAGTATAGAACTCCCCCGGTCGATGGTGGAGGTGGTGACATCATGGAATCTGCCCATGTCTCGCTTTCTGCACACCTGTGAGTTATAATGTTAGCAGTGACTGCTTGATGGCAGCAGCTGTGTTTCCTTTTTATTCTTTTTCCTTTTCGTTCTCATTATGGTAATGGCTCATTTAAACAAAACACTCTCAAGCAAGCTGATGCTCTCGTCTCACAGATGTTTTTAAGAGTGCCCTCAAATTTGGGACGTTCTCCGCCATTATGGTGACGTATACGGCCAGCGCCCTTCTGCATGTGAGTTCTATGTGGACATCTCACATCAGCAATTACACCTCATACTCTGTAGGCGACTGTCCGTTTCAACAAGTGGATTGTTGAGATTGCGTCTCTTGTGTCTGGCAGGGTTTGAGCTTTCATCTGGGTGCGGTGCTCATATCTCTGGGGTTCATCACGTACATTGAGCACGGTGAGAGTCTGCCTAATGTTGTCTCTTTTCCACATTAGAACCTTTCCATTTAGAGAAGGTGCTTAGCTTTGCAGTAATGGTTAATTGGACCCGCTGTTACACACTGTTTCTGTTCACTGCAGTGCTTGTAATTTACCTCTTATGGCTAAAAAGGAACTCTTCTCCTCTGGCTTTATTTTAATGCTTTGGTCTTGTTTTGTGTTTCAGTGTTGCGGAAGAGGCTTGCAGCCGTTTTTAATGCCTGTGTACTGTCAAAGAAATGTCAGCCAAATTGCACTCACCGTAACAAAAAGGTAAAATGCTTCTTTCTCCTCCTTTTCATACAAAGGGGGTCATTTAAAGCTGCGTTTCCACCAAGCAGTCCAGTTCAGTTCACTACGTAACACATCAGAATGGTTATTTTTGAATTCCCATTAGCACAAGTTGTGGATCAACCAATCCATTCTTGGTACCACCTCGGTCGAGGTTCCAAGCGAGCTAAGCTGATACTAGAGGGTGGCGTTAAAACACTGCTGACCACTGATTGGTCAGAGAGATCCGTCACTAGCGTGACATGGGACATCCACAAACCCGCCGACCAAACTGGTCAATTGAGACGACAATTTTGAGTTCACTCGACCCAGATTTTGTTTTAAATGGTGGCTCTCAAATCTATGCAGGACACACTACGTAGTACAATTAACGAAGTTCCTTTGTTTGGTTACCATTGAAATGATTCAGCGAGTGTCACGGCAGTTTCATTCGCCGTCGCAAACTATTCCTTTCAGAAAACAACATAATGCAGCTCCAAATGCGACCTGTACTCACAGTTCTTCTTTTACAGTCGCATATTTTTCACTCATTTGTTGGATGTGCATTATTTTCGTTATAGGCTAGTTAATTGTAGGTTTTCACTGATTTTATTTATTTTTAAATACATGTTTAATTATTGCTTCATGCTGCACAAATAGAGATTTCTATTTCCCATTCCAATCACAGGCCTGTGGTGTTTTCTACATCTTTTGGACATTACGCTGGTTTTCGTCCAACTATTTCATCTGTGCAAATGGCCATTGCACTGGCATTGCTGGCACTTCCTTTCAGAGCAGGAGGTGCTCAAAGGGGGCCTACCTAGTAGATCCTCTGGCCTAGTTAGCAGTCTCTATTTTTATTCTGCATATACTTAAAAATATGAAATGAAGCCGCTTATCATTTTTCCCTTTGATTTTGCCTATAATACGAATAATATTAAACTTCCTCAGCAGGCAAATCCTATTAGAAAACATAAGAAATAGTCTAATCATTAAAAGGATGTACCTAATGTATTACGAAAGTAGTGTACATCAGGTTTTAATGCCGGAAAAAACACAACTGCGGCAATAAAACTACAGCGCTGTTAGTTGATATTCTTTAGGAGTTGACTGGCAAGATGCCCAGCTAAAATCCCTTATAGTATATTGGTTGCACACACCAAGAGCAGAGGGGAGGGGCCATACTGATTTATGCCAAGGAGAAGCAGCCTGCATGGACTGCAACACAGTGCTGATCGTTCACATTGTTCCTGGCAATGATACATTAAAGCCCCTGAAAATGTGGTTTCAAATTATTTCTCCACAACATTAAATGTACATGAGCAACAATCAAAGTTAACGGCTGGTAAAAGAAGTTATTTAGTTTAACAGTCAAACTCTTAACTAATCTGCTTCATCAAGACTGTGTAAGAAGCTGATTGAGAGAATGCGTTTTCCGGGCCTTCGAGAGACAAACCCACACACATGAAAATGAAAAGGATAAAAGTGTCTGAAATATTGATTTGAGCCCTTTGTTCTTACATGATGCATTGTTTCTCCCTCCACAGAAGCCATGGGTGTATGTGATTAACATAGCATTCAGCGCTTTGGCGATACTCCACCTCACCTACCTGGGCTCTGTGTTCAACTCCAGTGTGGACTACATGGAGGAGAATGAGGTAAGGTCACAACATGTTTGGATGAATGTATGCGACTATATTTATACACCCTGTACTCTGTCAAATGTACAACACGCTATGTGATATGAGAACATGTGAACTGCTATGAATGTCACCACAGCTGCAGTATCTATAGTTCAAAGGAGGGAAGTCAACTGTCACATAGTTCATTTTGTGTTTAAGTTTTTTTTAGATTAGGTTTAGAAATACATTTTGAATCCCATTTTCTTGTAACTTTTTTTGTATTTTTATGAAAAGTGTACCAAAGTAAAGATTTGTGTATTTGCATTATCCCATTGAGTGCTTACATGTTATGTACTGCCCCCCCCCTACAGGATGATATAACCCATCATACCATTCGGAAATGGTCAGAGCTGAGCTGGACAAGCCACTGGGTCACATTTGGATGCTGGATATTGTACCGCCTCATTCTCTAATAATGCAAGACGGACAAAGTGAAGCAATAATGAGAGATGTAAGGTTGGTTCTCCACCTCTGCACTGTGACTTTATTCTGCATCAGACCGAGGAGAACAGAATCAACCCGTATACAACAATAAACCAACACGGTTGCGCCGCATGTTGGCCGGGTAGTCTATTATTCAAACCTGCTGGGGACTAGTTTTGATACCCATGAAATGATAGCCCACTCCCCCTCCTTTTCTCCGTATAGCAATCTCTTTTATCCGAGCCGCAGTTGTCAGGCCCTCATGTTGTGACGGCAGTTACCAAGGTCTCACTGTGAGTCGCAATCAATACTTATCAGCATGGTGGAGATCGACTGCTCCTTTCTGTGGACACACGATAGAGCCCTATTATCTAGGTTTCAGCATCGCGGCAGATGTCCTCCAGATGTGGTTTCCCCCTCACCTCAAGTGTTTTACAATCGTATTTATAGGTTTAAAGATAAGGCTGGTGGTTTTCTACGATATTCTTATTATCAACAAATCCCATGAAAAGGAAAAGCAAACATTAGAGTCTCTGGCTCTCGGCCCTCAGCCCATTCTATATTTCATTTTTTAAAAAAGCTGAATGAGTTTCTAAAATGCCTGGGCACAGTAGTTTCTAGCAGACGCTTCTCAAACAAGAGTAAATAATGCATTTGTTGGAAACTATTTTCAGCAGCGGATTAATACACATGCTCTATGCAGCAGGACAACAATGGAGGTCAATGACACAGAAGAAATAAGCCACATCAGACTTCGGCTACAGAGGCAACACTTGTTAGAATAAATACATTTATGGATTTAGTCTTTTCATGGGATTTGTTGGCATTAAAGAAAATACAGAATACTCCAGACTTATCCTTTGACAGAGTGTATTGTGCATGTGTACGATAACTAAGAGGGGCATTTTTTGGATGAAAAGAGCACAGGTTATGGTTATGAGGCAGCACTTACAATGTATGATGATTTTCCCTTTTGTGAATTTTAGATAAAGAAAATGAATCAGTAATCTATGAACTAATTTTGTGGTGATATTTCCTAATGATGTTTGTATTTTGTTTTGTGTAATTATGACAATTTCCTTTAACAATTTAACTATTTTCCTTTGCTTAGAGAAGATCTTATCAGTATATGTGAACATTTGAATAACTCTTTCACTCCTCAGTATTGAAAATAAAGGTTTAGAATCAGGGTATTTCACACTTGTTACTGTACGGGGGAAAGTGTTTAGACTTCTTTTCTAATTTCATAGTGGATGAAATGATACAGTATATTGAATATTAATCCTTAAGTACAGATTTTTATCACACCGCTGCTTTAAATGGGGCATTTATGTAATTGATGATTACCTGATGAAAGAATCAAAGCGTCTGTATCAGATTGTGTTCACTCTCTGTCTGAAATCTAGCACGTCAAGAGGATTTGCTTCATGACTAAGATGTAGTGTTTTAGATGAGAGCCTGGATGTTTGTTCATGTCTGAGAACAAGTGATCAGTCTCTTCAGACCTAATACCACTCAATCCGTCAAGTACAGTATATTAAATAGTATTCTGATATTTACTTTAGGACAACTTTTCTCCCTGTAAATGTGAAGGCACTGATACATCTGTGATATTTTTATAAAATTTTACATCAAACCTGGATTGCTGACTGTTTAATTCACTCAGTGTGAGAATATATGAAATGTTAGAATATCAGGAACACATAGAAGCCAGATACATGGACTGCTGTAAGAAATAGTTGTTTATTTGCATTATTATTATTTACAAGAAGAAAGTATGGACTGTTAGACAGTCGATCGTGGTATGAAGGTGAGTTAGAGAAGGATTGCAAAGGGACATCAAAATGTTGTTTTTTTGCTGAAAGCAATGGTCCGGTTCAACCTGGAGTCTATTTCTGAGCATCCAATAAGCCCGTGTGGACAGTGTGGAGAAGGGGGCAGCAAAAGGTTGGAAAGGGTCGGAGGGACAGGTTGAACAACAGATGGTGATGGATGGAGATCAGGTTCACTTTCTTTCTCTGTGAGAGGTGAGCAGATGCTGTATTAGAAGGCCGCACAACAGCCCAGTCTGCAGGTTCAGGGGGAGAGTGCGAAGGGAGATGTGCACTCAGCCCTGTTTGCCCCGGGGGCTGTCATGTTTACGATGGCAGGACCCCAGCAGTGTCTCCAAAGCCATCTTCACAAAAGCCTGGAAGTTATTGCTTCTCTCCCTTCGGCTGTCCTGCGAGGGGACGAAACACAGACAGATACCTTCACTGGGGACACGGCAATAACGGCATGTCATTTCCACACCGTGTGCCAGACAGAGGGAATATCTTGTTGTGTCCCAACCCACCGAAAGTTGTTTTTTACTCGGAATTCATCAAGTCTGTGCACAGGTTTGATTCACTGGGCTAAAATATCATGCAGCCAAAAGGTAGCCTCATATACATGCTTACCTCCTTGCTTTTTGTTATCGTCTCCTTTCTGATCAGCTTTCTTCGGCTGCTCTTTCGGACTCTGAGGTTGCTGTGAAATGAAGGCAAATATAGATGTCAAGGGAAACAACGAATAAGAATATCAACAACAAAGAATTACAGATTGAAAAGAACATGAGTGTATAACTATAGTAATATTTTTCCTACCTTGGTAGCTGCCTTCTTGTCCGACTTATTACCTGAAAATAGTGGAAACAGATGTTTGTCAGACTTTACCATATATTTTTTAAGTGAGTCATCTAATCGTATTATGTCATTGAACGTGCAGCTCTGCTAGTATCTAGATCAATTAAACAAAAAAAATATTGTGCAGGAATACATTTTTGTTTCACGTTACGTACCTTTTGTTCCTGGCATTTTGGCTGTGCTCTAGTCAGTTCTGATTCCTGAGAATGCAGTGCTTAATGTGCTGTTGAACTCGGTCATTTATGGCCCGTGCTGGTGAATGGCTCTGTCACTGGGGCCCCTTCGAGAAAGAGCACCATGAACAAGCAAAGAGCCCTGTCAGCTGAGCAGCATGCCGCACAGCTCTGCAGGTCTTTGCTGAGCCAGGCGAAACCTCAGAGCTGACCTAGTCATACTGCCATTGTGAACCCACTGGAACCTATTGTCATGTTACTGCCAACATGAGAATGTGTTTTATTATTAAAAAAAAAAAAAGGTCTACTAGGCCAGGGATCACTTTTTTAATGTTGATCAGCCACATTAGACACTGGATAGAGGGTTTTGTTGTTACACATGGTTTCACTAAATTAGTCTTCAGTATTGTCAGCACTGTAGGAGTGGAGGATAATAGAAGGGATCATTAAGTGAGGCTTACATTTGCCATCATTTTCATTCTTGATTGTGTGGACTTATCAGTGGTGGATGTACATTTACTTAAGTACTGTACTTATGTAAAATGTTGACGTACTTGTACTTTTCTTGAATATTTCCATGCTACTTTTATACTTCTCCTCCACTACACTTTGGAAGCCAATATTGTATTTTTACTCAACTACTTTTTACCATTTGTAATAATTATTATTAGTAGTAGTAGTAGTATTATATAAATTATTTTTTATGATTAAGATGACCAGCTTTACCAGCTGCAACATGATTACACATGATTGCATAATGATACTTTTACTTTAAGTATATATTGATGCTAATACTTCCATACGTTTACTTAACTTTGAATGTAGGCCTTTTACTACTGTTCATACACTGTGGTTTCTTATAGTTTGGGTAAAATGCTATTAGACTATAGCTGTTATTAACTAATTAATTATGTTCCCCCTATGAGGCCGCCTGTTTCCCCTCAAGGCACCACTCTTAATATGTAAATATTAGAAGCCGGCCTGCCATTGTTATTACTGTTGGCTTGTGGGTGTTGAAAATAAATGTCATCACAACCCTATGAAACCATGCTGCTGTAAATCAAACTGTGTCAACAACACGTCATGTAAACGCTTTGCATCATCCGGATTCATGTATCTCCAGCGCGAGCTCCACATCAGTAAGTGGGCTGGTTCCACTGTGTCACGTGACTTGACAGTAAAAGCAGCGATGGAGAAAAGCTAAGGAAGGTGAGCCGTCTTCACGTGTATTTCTCGGGTTTTCCCTGTGCTGTAACATAACAATGCAATGCCGTATACTCTGTATAAACCTGCTTACTTGTATACTATCTATCTACACTGAAGAATGAGTGGAAAACAGGTTTGTATGCGAGTGCATGGCACATGATGTTGTGGCTAACTTGCTAGCTTACGTTAGTTAGCTTTGCGACGTTAGCTGTCAGGAAATGCCCTCGCCTGCGTTTTGGTGCTACTTCCTATCCGCACGCTAACATTTCCCCAAACCCATTCATTCTTTAGCTCCATTTGACTGTTTCACTTCACTTCACAGTTCAACAGTTATATTCTGGCGTCAAGGTAGCTAAACATAGCTGAATATCTATTCCTGTGGTGCCATTAGATTCTGCACCATCACCTGATTCAACGCTGTGGATGGGAGGGTGATATTACAATTCTGTGAATGTAACACTCACGCTAAGCTAAGCTACATTTGTATTCAGTGACACAAATGTTGTTAAAACAATGTGTTGTGTATTTTGACAGGAATCTGCCCAGGCAGTGGATTCCTCTCTACCCAGAGTGCTTGTGGAATGGCAGCAGTTTGGCAGCAGGTTTTGGCAGTGGACGCAAGGTGAGACTCCTCATACTGCAGGCTTTTAATAGTCTAAACTGATGAAGAAGCTATTCAGACGTGTAATTGCTTATGGATCACTTGTGAGTTATTGCGTGTGCTGTGTCACTTCTTTCCCTTCCCCAGGTACAATGCTTACCGCACGCCTACGTTCCCACAGTTCCGAACTCAGTACATCCGCCGACGCAGCCAGCTGCTCAGAGAGAACGCCAAGTGTGGCTTTGAGCCGGGGCTGCGCAGGCAGTACCTGAGGCTGCGCAGTCAGCTGCTGGCCCTGCGCTACGGGCCCCTGTCCGAGCAGAGCAGCTTCAGGGCCAGCAGTGTGCGCAGCTCCCGCACCACACTGGACCGCATGGAGGTCAGACCCAAAGAAACAGAAAGGGCAGGGAATGTAGAAGAGAAAGAGTAGGAGTGTGTGTGTGTGTGTGGGGGGGTCTGTCTGTACTAATTTGAATGAACATATAGGATATGACACATGAGAGCCATCTGGATGGTTAGACCTCAGTTCATTAATCAGCAGCATAGCCAAGCAACACTTTGGTTGCCCATACATATTAAGCTGAGCAGCTTGGTTGAAATGGCTGGCATTGCCCATGTATATTGGCAATATCATTAACTTATAAATGCATGGTAATTTCAATACGTTTTCAAGGATTATTAAACCGTTATTTTACAACTTTGTGGTCACAAGTTCTGTCTTTACTTGTACTCACTCCTACGAGGTTTTGTCTCTCCCTGCGGCTCCTCTCCTTCCTCTCCTCTCCTCTCCTCTCCTCTCGGGCAGGACTTCGAGGAGGACCCCCGTGCCCAAGGGGCTCGTGGTCACCGCCGGTCCGTCAGCAGAGGCTCTTACCAGCTCCAGGCCCAGATGAACAGAGCCGTTTATGATGAGAGGTACCCAGAAGAACCTCCACACAGAGATCCTCAACGTGCATTCAGCCTCTTGTCTCATCGCCTTGAGCAATTGAATTCTCTGTGATTTATTTCTCCTTTGAGCCATTGCGTTTTGTTGGATTTGCTGGCTGTAATTCTGGTTTGGTTGCACTCAGTTATGATCAGATCTCGTATATTGAGTTGTCAGCTCTAGGCAAGGCTTGTGAGGTGTGTTCTATTGATTATATGCTTACATGGCGGTTTTTATTTCTGGCCGCAGGCCTCCGGGCAGTTTGGTGCCCACCTCGGTGGCAGAGGCCAGTCGTGCCATGGCGGGCGACACAACTTTGAGTGAAAACTATGCTTTTGCTGGCATGCACCACATATTTGACCAACATGTAGACTCAGCTGGTAAGTGATTAGTTTTTAATTCATGATAATCCATTTGTACACATTATAAACATTTATTTCACTCAATCTTCCTCTCCTTGTTCTTTTAGTTCCACGGTTGCAGTTTGCTAATGACGACAAGCACCTCCTTGCTTGCTGCTCCCTGGACGGCAGCCTCTCCATCATGTCCTTGTCCCCGTCTCCTCCCAGTGTGAAGGTGACCCTGAAAGGTCACGGAGGTCCCGTCACGGACTTTGCCTGGTCTCTGAGCAATGACATCATTGTGTCGACGTCCCTAGACGGGACTCTGCGTATCTGGAACACGGAGGACGGTCGGTGCATCCGAGAGGTCAGAGATCCAGAATCCAGCGAGTTGCTCTGCTGCACCTTCCAGCCCATGAACAACAACCTTACTGTGGTGAGTCCCATTTGAGACATGCTGTCAGTTTAATGTTCTCTAGTACCATTAAAAACTTGGTTTTGTACTCAGTTACGGGTAATGACGCTTAATGCAGGACTAGAGAAATATTTGATCCCTGTTCAGTATTTTAGGTTTTTAATAAACTAATGTACTTGTTCATCCTACCTATTTCTTTATGTGTCCTCAACTTGAACACTTGGGAGGAGTCACCATTTTTGTGTTGCAGTATTATACTTCTAATTTTGGGTTCGATTTTAAAGGACTTTTTGAATAATTTCCTTCTCACCTGCAGTTGTATAGACTACTGTTAAGGTAGCAACAATCCAGTCCTGATAACACATTTGCAAAATCTTTGTTTCGTTAACTCGAACCAAATGACAATAGGTGAGTTTCTGGACTAAATGGTTGAGTTCAATAACAGTGGTGATACTTTGATGTTGATATCTCATTAAATCAGTGATAATTCAGAATTTCTCCTGTTTCCAGTACTACTTAATAATCTACCCAACAGTCTTGAAACAAGCCACATAGCTGCGATCGTTACGGTGGTAAGACATAAAGTATGTGACTCACTTTTCTGACATTTCAAACGTCTGAATTTAGATCCCAGACTACACGGTGCAGCTTGAAACTCTTTGCAGATTTTATTGTGTGTCAGTTAGTTTGTGTCAAATGGGAAACGGTCTATATTAGACTAGTGTGGACACCTTGTGAGGTAAGGCGCTGGTTAAACCTGAAAAACATTATAACTACACTCTTGTCACCACACAGACACGTTTGACTGTTTTCTTGGTGTTGAAGTCACAGTCACATACGGTGTTAAGAACTTTTGAAAAAATATAAAAAATTAGCTCTGCTCGGGTCCTGATGTACCCATCAACCAACCCACAATCAATGACGTTGACTTTTGCCGCTCTTATTTGCTCCTCATTGTGCATAACATGCTGTAAAATAGAAAGAAAACATCATGCATATTATTTTACTACAAACACTGTCTTGTTTTTGTGAATAAAGTATATTCACAAAACAATAAAAAGCATGCGGAGGCAAAACCTCTCAACAGGAACCTTTCATCCCATCCCAATAACTGCAGACATTCATTCAAAAGCTTTGGAGTTGAATACAATCTTTTGTTGCCAAAGCAAGTGTTAAATGTCTTAGATTTAGTTTGTACTCTGCTTTTCAATGGCAAATACTTGAATTGATGAGCAGAATGTAAAATGAAGGCAAAGTTGTGCACGGCAGTGTTCATTTACAGTTTATCAAATGGAACATGAGGGAGATGGATATTTGTTTTTAAACGACAGTCAGTACCAATAACAAGTAATACCATTGTGAAACAAAGTACTTTTTTGTGGTTCGTACGGGTTTAACTGGTCTGTCTGCCAGAGCCGCCATGTATTAGTCTCATGCTTGAACACGAGATGCTTATTGTTGGGTTGCATAGTGTCACACCTCAAAGAACTATTTCATATTTTACAAAGATCCACCTGTGCAGGTTTTATGTAGTCTTAACTGCACCCGCAGTTATAATAATGAAGATCCTCAACCCAGGTCTGTGTTGCAGGTGGGAAACAGCAAACACCACCTGCAGGTGGTGAACATCTCCACCGGGAAGAAGACGAAGGGGGGCTCCAGTAAGCTGACAGGCCGCGTGCTGTCTCTGTCCTTTGATGCTCCGGGGAGGATCCTCTGGGCCGGGGATGACAGGGGGAGCATTTTCTCCTTCCTCTTTGACATGGCCACAGGTACACTCACCACATTGCATATTTGGCAGAGGGCAAAAAGACTGAATCACAAATTGTAATTAGATTACCCCCCCACACACACAGGGAAGCTGACCAAAGCCAAGCGTCTGGTGGTGAGTGAAGGCAGCTCCATCTGCAGCATATCTGCTCGGTCCTGGATCAGCCGAGAGGCCAGAGACCCCTCCCTGCTGATCAACGCCTGTGTCAATAAGCTGCTGCTGTACAGGTCAGTCTGTAAGAACAAGTCACTGTTTAGGAAGAGGCACTTTAGTCTCCGCTGAGATGTTATTTAAAGCCGTCTTCATTAGTGTAGCTTGTATGTGAAGATGTATTTACGGTGTTACATTGAGTCTGATCAGTTATCCCTCCTTTGCATTGGCAGGGTTGTGGACAACGATGGGACACTACAGCTGAAGAGAAGCTTCCCTATCCAGCACGGTTCCCAGCATGTCCATAGCATCTTCTGCCCCCTCATGTCTTTCAGACAGGGGGCCTGTGTGGGTAAGAAGTCTGTGTGAAGAAAAATCATATGCACAAAAAATAACACACTGCTGTTTCGGGATGAAAAGAAAAACCAAAATAGCAACGTTTCAGCAATTAAGTGACTGCACCTACCTACCTACCTACCTACCTTGTTGTTAGCTTATATGTATTTTTGAATGAATTTTATTGGCCTTGTAAAGCGCTCATCTACCAACGGGTTGTAGAATTTCATTGTATTTAGTCATTTGTTCAAAGGTTATACAGCAAGTTGTTTGCAGAAGTGCTATTTGACACTTCACCTAATTTGACTTTCCTCACTTTTTATTATTTCCTAACAATCAACAGTTGATTTTATTCAAGGCTTGTCAGTGTTTAAATGATCAGGTTTGTTTCTCTAATGAACAGAAACCTCTCACTCAGAAAAATACCCTCGAGAGTCTTCAGTTCGTGATGTGTTGTTATTTCACGGTTACAAAAGCCACTGAGGTTTTGCAACACGATTAGCTACGTTATTTAAAAAAGGAACTGACAAACTGACACCTGAGAAGTTGCCTCATATCTGTATCTCTGGACAGTTGAGCTGCTTCTCTTGCTAAAAAACCGAAAAGCCCCGACACACCTGATTGTTTGTGGCACTAGTTTTTGCGGTGTGTCCCGCACCGTTGGCACTTGAGCATGAATACAAGGAGAAATGGAACTGAGCAAGGAAACTATCAAAGTCAAGAGAGCACACGCAGAAGACTCTCTTCATTTTTCATCTTCATCTCATTTGATCATTTCCAATACACGGAGATTTTCACAAGGACATCTGGAATCAAGCTAATTGGTGACTGGTGAGAACATGGTAGGCAAAGCGCTTTGTATCATGTATCAGTGGCTTGTATACCACAGCCTGCTGGTATGGAGGGTTATTTCCTCTCACGCAGAATGTACATGGTAGTTCGCTTTAGTCTTCTTTTTGGCTAAAACACAGGCGATGTGAGGCAAAGCCGGTCTCCGCTAGTTCTTTGATGTCGGTTTGTGTCCGGGCCTCAAAGGCTGTATTGTGCATCAAATTGATTTGAATACCGTCTCTCGAGATTGTTTAGAAGCAGTGTGAGCTATTGAAACACCCATTTTCAATCCGAAACGAGTTGTTTTGTGTAAGCCATCCATCATTTATCTCGTTGTCCTTGTAATTTCTCATTACCATTTTTAACTATTGGATCTTCTGATTTTCCCTCTCGCACAGTGACTGGCAGCGAGGACGCCTGTGTCTACTTCTTCGACGTCGAACGCAACACCAAGGCGATAGTGAACAAGTTGCAGGGTCACGGGGGACCAGTGCTGGACGTCAGCTTCAACTGTGACGAGAGTTTACTGGCGTCCGCCGATTCCACCGGCATGGTCATCATCTGGAGGCGGGAGCAAAAGTGACTGGTGCACCAATAAATTGCTTCCATCCATACAAATGGCTCCTGCCGCCCCTTAACCGTCCAATAACGAGTCTGTAGATTTTCACTGGAATGTAACCGGCTGCATTAAACGTTTAACGAGAAATCAAGTGCAATCAAATAGAATACCGTGTGTGTGTGCGTATGTGTGTGTCAGTACTGCTGCAGCTGAGAAATTCCTTTTTAACAAAGAAAC
This sequence comes from Anarhichas minor, assembly GCF_050575085.1. NCBI lineage: Eukaryota > Metazoa > Chordata > Actinopteri > Perciformes > Anarhichadidae > Anarhichas > Anarhichas minor. Next base: position 13,608,520 of record NW_027466449.1, read on the forward strand.
AAAGAGCACTACTCCCATGCATGTGTCATGGCTTACCTCTGACTTGTACGGATGAATTTATGTGAAGAGGATAAAATGTAATCTTCCAGAGAAAACCGGTCCAACACTTTGTATCACATTGACGGTCCCTCTGGCATAGATCTAGTTCACTATTTATGTAACTGTTACTCAAGCAGTGTAATCAAGTGTAGTAAAAACCGCCTTCTTTGATTTCAGTTCTGCAATTGCCTGTTTGCATTTAAGACCATGTGCATGACGTTGAACTCGGCAAATCAAATCGATCGTCACAAAAGACAAGCGCGTTTTTAAGTATGTGTTTGTACTAATCTGTGTGTATGTGTGTATTCAGTTCATGCTGGTTGCAGATTCATATAATTTATTTAATGCACATACAGAATAAATACTGTAACTGTCAGCAGTCTTTGTGTCCTTTTTTTCACCAAATATATTTGAAACAATACAATTTAACAGCTTAAGCACTGTTGTGTAGTCTTGTTCAACGATGTGTGAGCAAGTATCTCTTTTTAAAGCACCCGAAATCAAACTCCAAAATGTCCTCACATTACCAACATTTAGGTTTTCGGTCAAATTTATGAGAATACTGGATTTTGTCAACATCACTTAGCTGTAGTTAGTTGCAGGTAAACTGTACAGTAAATAACCACATGGTATCGGGTTAATCAGAAGTTTACAACCTGTGATCCCTTTAAAGAAAGTAATGTCGACTTCTGGTCTTTGTGTTGACATGAGTTCAACCACGGAGGGATTTATCCGTTTCTGATATTGTGTCATTTGAAGGATTTTTAGAGACTAGCGGTGAAAGTATCTATTATTTTGCAAGAAAAACAACAAAAACTGAATAAAAGTGTTTATTTTAGCCGAGGTGTCTGCTGACCCCCACAAATATGTATTTTATCTATTTAACATTTATTGGTACCCTTTGATGGGTGGTTTGGGAACCACTGATCACAACCACTGTCAGACTAATGTATCATGGCAATCTGTGCACTATTTACACCATCTCAGTATATGAGAAAGATGAACATAATTAACAGAAACAAATGTGATAACGGGGTGAAAAAATTCCCCTGGAAGCACAGTGTGCATAGGAATCAGTGATTTCATGTTCTAACACATTATGTCTGATTAATGCACAATTGCAGCACCTTCAGACTTCCGATTGTTTTTCCTCTCAAGGTTGGTGAGGGTTTTGTGACGTACGAGTGTGGGTGTGAAAGCACAATGAATGGTCGCTGTCTGGGAAGTTCAGCACGAGGCTTTGTTTGAAACAGGTAGGAAAGGTGCTGATAAAAAAAACAAGGATTTATATCCAAGAGAGCAACATAAAACTTCCACGGTGTGAACCCGGGTGCTCTGATGGGACAATGCAACAACTCTGTATCTTCAGAACATACAGTGGGCGAGGATACGTTTTCACAAATGAGTAAGACGGCCTTTGTTGTGGTGTATCTTGGAGAGAAGTGGGAAGAAAGCTAAAAATAAGATGAATCTTCAACATCGGTTCTGGTGAGACAGAGACACAGTCGGACACAACCTGTTGAACCTGGACTATTTAGAAGGTGTTCACACAGTTGGTGCGGCTCTCTATGGAAACATGTTTTTCATCAGCCACAGTCTGAGCGCACAAATAAAGACAATGGAAATTATCTCTCTTTCAAATTCAAAATACAGGCTAATTGTTTATCGAGAGAATACACAATCATACGATGGCTGGATTTCAATCAGGCCCTATTTATGATTGAACCATTATGTTCATCCCACGCTTTCCATTTCATTTCAAAATGTCAGAAGCATAATTAGGTGGTATGGTTGGTTGCATAAGGTTTGCATAAGTATTTATGTTCCTTATCGGTCAGGGGAGTTAACCCTTTACAACAACATTTTGAATGGTTTCTATTTTCTTTTATTTTTATTAAATAAAATAATCTTTTATTCATCCAGATAGTGACTGAGTTTTAGAGAAAGAAATGAGTTGTTCTGGTCTGTTGAACGATTGGATACCGCCTTAAACCAATTTCTCGGTTTACACAAAAGATTCCTCAGCTGCCGCTTGAAAAGCCTGATAAAGAGGAGCAGTTATTTTTATTGACCTGATTTTACAGTCTCCATTTCTGGATTTTGTGCTGTTTCTGCTTTGGAGCATTAAAATCAAATGCTAGTTTTAACTATAAATGTTAATGAACTATTTTAATGTTTGAATTCTATTTTGTCTGATTTCATAACACATTTCAACGACCTCAGAATATATTTGTTTAGCTTCATAGTTTAAAGTGCGACGAGATTCTTGAAAAGTTGAATTCATGAGAAATAAAATGCATCCTTGCTCAATTCAATACAGTCAAGGGTTTTGCTTCTACAGCCTCACTTGGTCTGGTATGACCGGTAGCTTATGATGCCTACTGTCATCAAACTTTAAACAGGTATTGCTGTATAACTTTGTATGACACTGCTTAGCTGTGAGCTTATGACTCTTCTCCATTTGTGTTACATTTGCCATTATCCGGTTATTGTCATTCATAGCCATTAGCAAAAGTTAAATAGTCTCACTTTAAGTTTTATTGCAGGAAGATTTAAGTATATCTGACCGCTAGCTTTAAGAAACCAACTTGTTAGTTCCAACCACATTTTTTCTTCCCATAAAGTTCAGTTCAAGCCTTGTATAACAATTATAATTAATTCTAACTCCTCAGTTTGTGTATTTATACACCCGTCTCCACAGATTTGAAATGTTGGTACGTAAGCACGTTGTTGTTCAGTGCTCAGTGGAGAGGAAAGCGTCAAGAAGACTTTCAGATTTCATGCAGTGAAGTGTACTAAACTGGACCAATTTGTCACAAATGTAACTTTTTTTTGGTACATGTTCAGGAACTAAAATGCACACAGGATGTAGTTTGTGCTACATGTACTGTAAAGTTGTCTCCTTCCTGTTAAAGTGTAACATCCAGACAGGTCATAACTCAGAATGCATCAAAAGTAGAGTCTTTATTGATGAGTGGGCAAAAGAACCACCTCAGTTAAACTGTACAGTTACAGAATATCATCTCGCGAAGGAATGCCAGACGTAAAAATGATGGACCTCAGTTCCCGCTTTACTTCGTCTTTCCATATCAACATCTGTACAAGTTGTAATCCCCAGTCTTGAATCTATGAAATGCAGTGGAATGCATGCAAATACAGTATGCAGTGCAAGTGTCCACATTTAGAAAATTGACTGCACAAATATACAGTATATATGCCTAACATACTGTAGGTCTGACATTTGTATTCTCGTCTTAATTTGGAGAAAACTTCATATACTTTAAGCCGGTTACCACACACCAAACATCTCGTGTCCAGCCTGAAGGCGTTTTGATCCAGGACAGGACACTCAGATGGGGACATTGATGTTGGGGGGGTATAGATATAAGAAGGCCTGGAAACATTCAAGTTTTCTTCCCATTAAGTGCCACTTCATTTCTTCTCTTTTTTTTGTATTCTGGTGAGAGACATAACAATACTTTAAAAACATTCCCAAAATCATCATTTGCTGATGATTTTTTAAAACGACGTAATTTGCATCATCATTCAAGTCATTCAATTCTCTCGCCTGTCGTTTTCTAATTATTCTGTCCCGTTTTTCATAATCCATCTCTACTTCACATTTGCTTGTACACTGAAAGAAAATACTACATTTTCAGTTACGGAAATCCACTTAAAGGATACATTTCCATAAGTATACTGTTCAATTTTGCATGATTTTGAGACACCAAGATGAGGCTGCTTTCATATTGACTCAATATTACTGGAACCTATTCTATCATCATTATTTCTCTCATCTTTCTCCTTCCCTCCTCTCCTCTGTCTACCTCTTCCTCTCTCTCTCTCACACACATACACACAAATGCTATATAAAAACACACAAGCAGGAATATACATTCCTGTACAGTCTGTACAATATGAAATCAAGTCATATTTCAAAATAGTGTCATCTGCTTCACATGTATAGTTTACAAATAAAGGAAAACAGGCATTTTTTTATGATATAAAGAAACCTGACACGCCCTAAATCAAGTCCAAAAAAACAAGCATGTTAGGGGCTTCTTGGGGTCACAACAGCTATTTAAATGTATCCAAGGTTATTGAGTCCATTCAATATTCTGCAGTCTCCTTTGAATTACATGAAAAGGCGTCCGGGGTGGTCTATGAATCCATTCAGACCCTTTGAGTTCCTTGATGTGTTTCAGAGTTACTAACGCTCTGATCAACACTTTCTATTCACAGTCCGCAGCAAATTTCTTCAAGGATTTCAACCCACTGCGCGTCTGTGGTGGGCCTCAGGTGACACAGAAACTCATTCTCAGTTGAAAGCTCTGGGGCGTGTCCCATTGAAATAAGGCAACATTATTTTAAAATGGCATCTGTCACACTTAGTTTGAGCAGTGATACTTGTGATCTTTCCTACTTAGTTAATCATACAGTACATCATCAGAAATACAAACCATTAAAGTGTCACCAGGCCTTTTTCTAGGTTCAAACCTCTGCACCTGACACATTTATTCAAACATCAACATTCTTAATAAAATGGCACTGTGCCTGCATTTGTCGGCAACAATTTTATTTTGTTGTGCAAAACAACAAAACAGACACTTAACCAAGATGCATTAGATCACTTCTACTCCCCAAATTCTCCCTTTAAAACTTGAAACATTCTCTTAATTATTAAGCTCATATCTTATCACATAATGCAGTAGGCCTCATCCTGGGGCAGGTGTTGTTTAGTCCTCCAGTAGCTGGGCAGGTGATTTCTTAGCACTTTCCTCAGGTCCTCGTTGAGCAGGAGACAGAAGATGGGGTTGACTCCGGCTTGGGCGAAGCTCATCCACACTGTGATGGAAAGGTACCTGTGAGGGATGGTGCAGGACTTGACGAAGACCCTCCAGAAGCACGCCACGATATAAGGAGCCCAGAGGACCAGGAAGAGCAGGGTGATGGTGTAGAACATCCTGCCCAGCCTCCTCTCTGACCTCACCTCTTCCATCCCGAGCAGCCGCCGATGTTGATTGTGTAAGTTTTGCCTGATGCCCAACAGAGTGGGTGGCATGGGGCCACGACCGAACCCTGCAATCCAGTTAGCGGCAGCTTGACCTGTGGCCCCAGGACCGTGGAAGGTCCAGTTCTGGCTGATAGCTGGCACTAGCTGGACGGGTTTCATCTTGCGGTGCCGGTACTCAAACAGCAGCAGCTTGGCATAGAAACCGTGGGTGGCCAGGACCACCACAGCCAGCATGAGCATGAAGCCCAGGGTGTCGTTTGTCTTCAGGTAGCGGTGTTCAAAAATGCACTGATCCTCATCACGGATGAACTTGTATGTCCCCACATCAAAGACAGGTGGGAACGCCATGGCCACGGCCAGAGTCCACACCATGCAAATGATGGCGGCGCAGGTCCAGATGGTCATGCGCTTGGCGTAGAATCGGTGGTGGGCGATGGCAAGGTAGCGGGTGACGGCCACACAAAACAGCATGAAGGCAGCGTGAAAACAGAACAGCACAGCCATAAAAGCCACAACTTTACAACTCAAGGCGCTGTAAGTCCAGGCCGAGCTGTTGTGGACGGAAACCAGCACAAAGGGGAAGCAGGCGGCGGAGCGAACTGCATCGGCCAGGCACAGGTCCAGGAGAAAGAAGTAGGGAGCCTTGTGAAGTGTCCTGTCTCGTAGGACCAGCAGCGAGACCAAGAGGTTGCCTACAAGGCTGACACATATGATCAAACCCAAGAAGATCAGCTTAAAGTAGGCAGACACATCTATGGCAGAGATTCCTCCACTGTTGCCGCCGCCACCGCCGCTGCTGCTGCTGCCGCTTCTTGCCATTCCACTCTGCGAAGCCAGTACAGCCAGCAAACTGCCTGGGCCATCGATGGCAAAGCTCTGGTTAGACATTCTATCACCTTCCACTGGAGCCGGCCTGGTTCGGGCCCTTTTATAAACACTACTGATCCTCCTACAGCCGTCGTCTCCCGCGGCGCTCTCGTCTTTACAAGGAGAGGCCGTAAGGATCTTTTCTACATGACAGACTCATCTTTCCTCTTTGTCCACAACCTCGCCACCTGTGAACAGAGACACGGATTTTGAGGAATGGAAAACAAGATGTCTGACGGTGCTTGTTAGGTCTAAAACAGTCCACTAAACGGAAAACAAGCTCACATTTAACAGCATGGATGTAGAAGTGCTGTGTTGGGCGACACAGTGGAAATCTTTGCCTTCCTGTTTCTCTAAGGCTGGGATCAGATCAGCAGCTCTACAGCATGCCAGCTCCTTGGCTCTCTCAGTAATTACCTTGCCCGTTGCTAAGATACAACAGCTCACATACTTTGTGCGAGTGTGGGTGTTTGAGTGAATGCATGGGGGTGTACGGGGGGATGGAGCAGACAAAGTACAGCCAACACTAGGCATGTCCAACAAACAGAGACGTTGTAAATGAGCAAAGAACATGTTATGCTCTCTCTCCGCTGCTGATGTGTGTGTGCGTGACAGTCAGTTAAAGAGCACAGGGTGAAATCTGTACCATTCACAGCACAAAACAAATGTGAAAATATAATAGCAGAGCAGGCAGCCATTTTTTTTTTACCGTTGGCCTACGTGTGTGAATTTGACTCTTAACAGGAGGAAGTTATTATTTCGATTGTCATAGCCAGGCCTCAGTGTTTCAGCAAGGAGCCTGCAGCCTGTCTCGTTTAAAGAAGACATGATTAAAAACATGAAAATTCAATTTAAGAAAAACAAATCCAAGATGCAGCCTTGTTTAAAAACTCATTTATTGCCGTAAGGGGATAATAAAACAAAGCTGTGCTTGTCTGGGTGGGCCGTGTCTATGTAGGCCAGGAAACATAATGTGATCTGCTGTAACTGAGGGCTTGTTTTTCCCCCCATACAGAACAGCCCTCTGCCACCTTGACAAATATCGTTTCACATTATTAGATAGCTGTCATGTCAGCTAGGCCTAAAAACACAGGCTGGACTGAAAAACAGATGAACAGGTGTCAAAATCACCTCTGCTGTGTGTGTGTGTGTGTGTGTGTGTGTGTGTGTGTGTGTGTGTGTGTGAGAGAGAGAGAGAGAGAGAGAGAGAGGGAGGGAGAGAGAGAGAGAGGATAACCTACCTTTCATCCCTTCATCTTTTTTGGATATGTTCTTCTCTCACGGCAAAAACAAAAAAAGGATCCCAGTCGCTTTGTTTCACTGTTTGTTTAAATCGAGAGAAAAACACATAATAAAGCCTCATGCTCGTGCTGTGCTCTCGGGCTCAAACAACACCTGTTATTCATAAATCCATCGCGAGGAAATCGAATTGACCAACATATAATAAACATAAGACGGCAGAGGCTATCTAATTATAATCAACAGCTGATCAAACAATCCAGGGTGAGGATCTCTGCCACATTTAAGAGATTATGCATGAAAAACATCCACCGCCACCCTTTTACAGTCTCACGCGGAGGGATGTGTTCATTTCTGTCTGAATATCATCCGAGAAAAACAGATTTTTTTTTTTTTTAAATGTTGCATCGCGTCGAAGATGGATTTCCAGAAGGCTAGAAACAGACGCGACAAAACTTGATCTGTTCACATATATCCAAATGATGTCAGATTTGCAATGCTTATAATAACCCACCCACAAACGTTAGGGGGAAAAAAGACTCGCGCATCCCCTAAATGAATCGTCTTGGCATGTATATTGGCTAATGGCACCAGAACAATTAGTCCACACAGACAACCGCCTCGATTCACCTCTTCCCCCCATCTTTCAGAAACAGAAAAAGGCGATGCATTTACCCTGAACTGTTAATATGCAGTCTTTGTTTTGCTGTCCAGCGAAGGTGGACTACATCTTAATAGTCCACAATAAAAAAGCCTCCGTGACAGAACAAGTACATTTCTGATCACATCCAGCGATGTCACGAGGGGAGTCACGTCGCCAAACGCTGTCGAAATCACGATTTGAAAAAAGAAAAAGAAAAAGAAAAACAACGCGGCTTGATTAGGAGAATTATTCCTGAATAATCCCAATTATGGCTGCTTGCAAGGAGGCATGCTCGCACATTCGCGGAAACCGTCGGTTTTATTCGGAGGGAGAAAGAGAGAGAGAGAGGGAGAAAGAGAGAGAGGGAGAGCAGTAAGCTATTGTGAGCAATTTGAAAGTGATGTTTTATTCTAACCGTCTCTCCGGCATCATGTAGGCTGTGACGGCGTCATGCTTTGTCACGCAGCGAGGAGCTCCAGCTGTAAACAAACGGTGTCTTTCATCGGTCTCCTGCTGCCCTTGGTGACAGACTGGAGCCGAAATGACACAGACGGGCCTGACAGGGCAGCAGCAAGGAATCCCGGGTCCTCTGGAAGAATTCTTGGGCCTCCTTGTTTTTTTTTTTTTTAAAGATTATTTATCTGACAGAACTGGGGAAGAATGAGTGGTGTGACATGAAACAAAGGTCCCAAGACTGGAATCGAACCCGGTACATTGCAGTAATGTGCTACTAAGGCAATAATAAAACACACATTTCCAGGGGGCCCTTACATCACCAAAACCATAGTTCCACACAAAATACATTGTTTTTGTGGAGGCAATATGCTCTGAGTTTCGTATTGAGCACCTTTAAGTAAGTAACTGAAATATCTCAACAACTATTGAAATGGCAGTTTGTACAGACGTACATTTTTTGAATTACAAAACTCATAATCTCACTGGCTGATTCACCCTCAAACTGTACTGTGAAATGCCCAGTGGTTACTGCGGTATACGTTAGTGTAATTTAGGGGGGCATTTTGCCTTTATTTGATACCAGAGAGCAGGGAGGTGACAGGACATGAGGGATGCAACTTCAGTCCCCAAGGGGGAAGCATAAATGCCCTATAACCTGATTTGATTGACAAGATGGCTTGTGTGATAAGCAGCAGGACTACATTTAGTTTTGGTTTAAAAAGCAAATGTTTTTAAGTCAGAAAATTAACTTCAGAACGTGATGATTTTGTAGGCTTTTGAAATGGAGTAAACAGAACAAATGTTGGACTAAAACATATCTAAACAGTCAAATTTGGGCTAAATGATGGCTGTGATGGATCAGATGAAGCCACTAAACATCCATGGACCATGGGTGCTAATCCCTCTAATGACATGTTGAATATTATTGTTTGAAATAGCTCCATTGGAACAAACTAAACTCTCCCTCAGTGATACCACATGGAATGGAAAGAGGAAAAGTAAGAGTGAGACAACACCCCTTAAACTGCTTCACTCACAGAACCTCTTTTGAAATCACTGCCTAATGAGGCTTTCAGTTGTGTATTGCTTAAAAAGTCGTTAATTATTTCAAAGTGAATGTCTGTGGTTGAATTCACACCGATTATCCTCCTTAGGTCAGTTTTAAGTCTGCTTAAATTTTTAATACATTCCATCACACAAATGAATCACTCCCACCCTTTTCCCCGCACAAGTCTATGAAGTGCTCCGATTAATAATTTAGTTTTAAGGCCAAATACATAATCCACATAATCCAAAGGACGCCCGACATCCAAGGACATTTGTGGTTTTGAAGTTAATACGATATAGAAGATTGATTTAGCAGGAAAACACTGAGTCGTTTTTATATGACTCTTAAAGGCTCCCAAGATCAAACAATAAAGATGATATCAGCCTTCTAATCAGAACTAGTCGGTGACATCGCATTGCGTAGCATCTGAGGTTTCTTGAGAACTGTCGGCTTTAAAACACTGATCTCAGCTTACAATGGCCAGTGTGCTCGGTACTCTATGACACCATGACCTCAGTGCAACGCGTGACCTTTGGCTGCTATCTGCGGCTCATGTTGCCGTCTGTGTATATTTGTACTTCAAGCTAATCGGAGTGCGCTCCGGAGACAGAGACGAAAAAAAGGCTCTGATGTTATTTCTGTGATGTGTCAGTCTCGCTGCACTGCAGAGTCATTACTGTGCATGGAACCGTCATGCGTACCTTAACTTTGGCAGAGCGGATGAAAAGACAAAGAAATAAACAAAGACACGGTAGAGGATATAGGACCACGTTTAATGGCAATACACCGCAAAAAAACCTGTCAACACTTCAAACATGTCATTCAGTGCTTCAGTCTGTCTGTGAGGTTGTCAAAGTAGTGCGATAACGTTTTGTGTTGTGCAACAACAACAATATGGGTTTCCTAGCAAGAATCAACAGGAAGACTTATCAAATGAAATGTGCACGGCTGAGGAATAAATATGTCACATTGGACAGTTTTCCACTTTTGTCCCTCAGGCAGCATCCATTTCAAACTTACAGTATGTTAACCATAGGTTTTTATATTTTAGGCATTAAGGCAAAAATACTTTGCATTTGTAAACAAAATTCCATTCCAAGTTTCTTTAGTGTCCCACTACTGTAAAGTTATTTGTCCTTCATTAAAGACATAACACATGGAATTCACAAAAGTTAAATTCATGGCAGTGGGGTTAGACAACAGCCGACGCTCACAACAACAACGAATAGTGTATTATAGGACTGATTGAATAAATCAGAATATAACACCACGTACACTATCAACAGGACAAGAACAAAGTAATTACAGATCACATACAAAACATATACTGTGTTTTAGTGTTAGAGTGATCACAATGTTGTTGTAGAAATGGGGTAATAACTGACTACTGTTCTATTACCTAGCACACGTTTCACATAATGCATAAAAATATCTGTAGTATTTGTGTAATCACTTTCTCCTTGTATGGAAACACTCGTAAATTGTACCCTTTCATTTGATCAAAACATGTACTGATCTATAAACTCACACAGTGACACACAACTTCAACAGGAGACTCGTGTTGTTTTTTGTTTTTTTTATACTTGTTGGCTTATTTTGGAATCATGAAAAGGCACTTCACTTGAAAGCAGATCAGAATGAATTTTTGTGGCGTAATCAAAAACGGTGCAAGACCAAAAGTAGTCCGATGATAAAGAGGGCACTGGGTTCCTGCAACACTACCGAGAGGGAGACAACTGCACTCAGAAAGATGACGGATGGCATCAGATTCCTGTTTGCGTCATGCTCAGACTGGATCTCAGAACCCTCTGACAACGTTTTCGGTGGATTCTCGAATAATAATGTGTCGGGGGAAATCTGGGGAGCATCTTCCTTCTCTTCCCAGGCTGAGGAAGACTGGAGCGCTACGCTTTGCCCCACGTTCTCTGTGAGTTCACCTTCTTCTCCCAGAGACGCCTCACTCTCTGCCACGGGGGACAAAAGCTCAGCCGTACTGCCTTCATCATTTGCTGCAGACCGGGTGGAGCCTTCTGATAATCCCGCAACAAGTTCGCTCAATCCCACTGCGACCTCGCGCTCAAAGCCTTGAGTCACAGTGGGAGAAGCGAAGCACTCAGCGGGCAGTTCAAGACAAGGATGGATGACTGGGCTGTCGGTCGAGCCGTCCTCTCCTGTTGTTGGCCACAGATTTGTCTCTGTGGTAGGAAGATGAATGCACGAGGCCTCAGAGGGAGGGATTTCCTCTCCGCCCGCCTGGGAGCTGTCTGATCTCGGCCTTGACTCGTGTTGCAAAGAGGGAGTTGAAGCCGGCAGCAGTGCACAGGGACTACTGTCTACGGGCACCTCTGACGCTTGGTTGCCCAATTCACAGTGGAGTCTGGGTAAAGGCTGTGACTTATTTGGCTGGACCGATTCACTGGCACAGAGTACAAAGGATGAATTAGTTTGAAGTGTGGTTCCGGAAGACATGTAAGGGAATTGTTCACCTGGGGATACAGTGCGAGCGGACAGTGTGCCATCAACAGATGGAGGCTCTTGGTTCGGTGGGACACTGGGACCAGATGGGTGAACCGCAATCTGTTAAAGTACAACAGCGAGACGACAGTGACACTTAGGAGAGTGTATAGACAAAGGGGAGATATTTGCATTCCACATTAGCGTTGCACGCAGAGAAAAGCATTTTACTGCATAGTAATGCTTTTCTTTGAAATGGATCCCATGCCGACAATGTAATTGTGAGGAAATGCAAACAAAACAGGCACAGTATGATGGGATTGACTTACGCACAACAAAAAATATTGGCAAAAATGTACATTTGAATGCTTAGACTTCCCTTGTCGTGAGTACAAACGGTGTAAAGAGATAGTCCAAAGATAGTTTCCTTTAACTGAAGTCGTTTAAGCACAAGGGCATCCAAGGGAGAAGAAAATGAGCTCAATGCCCAGAAGACCAAGTGCAAGACTAAGAGACATAAAACAAAAATAACAGAAGGGCTAAGATAGTGCATGTATATGTTAAGGCTTAATATTATATTATTCTCATGTTTCCAGATGAAAATCCAGCTTGACCCGGTATCACCTTTTGAGGGGAAAAACACTACAGAACTGGAAAAGTGCACTCAGTAGAGTGCAGATGTTTGCCAGGTGTGTCTGCAACGACCATTGCTGTAATATCTTATTGAAGGAATACAAACCGTCTCGAGCGATAAGACGCGTTTTTCACTCACACGTCTCACGCAACAGATATGCTGTTGTTTAAATCTGTGCAGGACTCGGCTGTTAATTAGTTCGTCATTTGCTAAATTATAGCTAGTTAGTCATTTGCCAAGCAGTAGCGAACACATTATTGTTCCCAGGACGATGGGACAACATTAGTCTCGACCTCTGTTTTAACAACCACTGTTTTGGCTCACCGGCCAAGGGGACTGGTAAATGAAAAAAATCCACCGGCCAAGCATATTTTTTTACCATCCACGATATTGAATTGCCTTTTTTTGTGTTACATATACATTTGTTTCAGGATATTTCATTGAGATAATAAGTTATGTTGAATACAAACTTAGAGAAGAGGCAAGAGCAAAATCCTAAGCAATTGCTCATGGGCGATATCTATTTAAAAAAAAAATATCTGCTACCTTCATAGCTGTTTCTGCTAACTTCATACTCTCTCTAAACCGTACACGTGCTAACGTTAAGCACACGGTGCATAAACTACGACCCAGAGAGCAGAAGACAGCAGCAGCGCTCGTCTAAATGACACAAAGACTCTCAGTGTAACCTAGCATAGTTTTTTATTACATGACTATATTGGTACAAACGTTTACCAGTGTGGCACATAGCCTTCCGAGATTTACTCGCCAAACAGAAAATCGACCTGCATTTGGTGCTTGGCAGGTGTTGGACAGACCCTGGATGTAGTATTTGAAGGGTCCAAAATGAAGCGGTCGTTGACCACTTGCATCCCCTACCGGTGGGTTAAGAGTAGTGATGAGTCAGCAGTCAATGGCGGTTTAATATGTTTTTTGAAAGTGTGAATCGCTGCAACCACTAGAGGTCCTTGAGCATACGGTCATAAATAAGCACAAAAAATATTAGGCTGATGGGTCCAGTAGTATGTGAGATTAGCCGTGGACAGACATTCAGATATGCTCACACACAGGTAGAGATAATTACAACAATACTGAGTTAAATATACATGTATGATTTTGTGTGCTGCCATTTTTGTTCTTGGAATTTTATGTTTCATATATTTACACCATAAACATTGTCTCAAGAGGGCACTTTGTGTAAATCTCAGAGAGAAATCTATTAAAAATTGTTTTTATAGCACCACGAATTGAGTGAAAAGCTAAAGGAAACCAAACTTTTGCGCACAAGTGAACCATTAAATAAGCGGATCCTGGTAATTACACTGACAATAATTTAACTTCAGAATGAATTTGTCAGGAATGATTAAGTCTGAATGTTTAACCCCTGAAAAAATACTCTTAAAATATACTGGATGATGTATGGAGTAAGGAAAACATTTACTGATTGGAAGGAGCTGATGTTCAGCAATTTAACTGGTTCATCTTTAATTTGAATGCTCTACCAAAAGGGAAAGAACATGCATGTGAATACTGATGTAAAACAAACATGATGAGTACATGCCTAACAGATATATGTGTAGTAGTATCAGTAAAACAATATAACCAGATCACATGTTAATACTCTGTCAGTAGGTGGAATCTGTTTTTACTGACTGAGGTCGTTAAATCAGTGTTATGCCGACCGTCTGTAACTTCCTTTCCTTCTGAAAAACTAATTTCTTCCAGTCTGATATGCTTTATGTATGGAACCCATCCAAAATCAACTTTTGTTTTCCCAAAATGCTAACGTAAGCCCCCAGGTAATCCCGGTTTTAAGCAGCTCAACAGTTCTCTTTTCCACTATGTTGAGCAACACTTAAACTAATTTACTCACATGTGGCAATTCTACATTTAAGGGAAATGTGCCTTTTTGCTTTCTTGCCAAGAGTTAGATGACGATATTAATACCACTTCCATGTCTGTTCATTAAATATGAAGCTGCAGCCAAGAGGCGGTTAGCTTAGCTAAGCATAAAGACTGAAAGAGGAGACTCCATAATGATCTCGATGGATAAATGTCTGTTAAGGCACATGAGGCACACTGTATAGATATAATGTGCTTACTTTTCTCCTTTGGATGGAGTCAAGCTAGCCGTTTCTCCTGCTTTCAGTCTTTATGCTAAGCTAACCTTCTCCTCCAACTTCATAGGGGCAGATATGAGCGTGGTATTTATCATCTCATCTAACTCTCTGCAATGAAGCGAATAAGTGTATTTCCCAACATGTTAAACTATTATTTTAAAAAACAACAGGGCTGCGTGTGGTCTGAAATGAATTTCAGTAACATTTCAATGCAAATGATAAAAACGCCTCGACAACAGCACATCTTCGGTCATAATCACAAATAATGTAGACATATAGACATGCTTACTCATGGTGTGAATGAATGAAAAATCCGAAGGTGCAAAAACCTGAACCGCATGCGTCATGATATGAATACAATACGAAGGACAGATAGCATACAGTACTCGTGCTACAGCGGTGAGAAGCGAGACATTACCTAAGTTGTTGCTGAAGCTTCAATGAGCTGTGAACAATATAAACAACCAAGCCAGTGATGATGAGCTTTAAAAGTTGACCAGAAATGTTTGTTACGTTTTATTAGACTAAAGGGATAACGCACTTAACCTGCTTACCTGTTAATCGGGAATGTGTCAACAACTGCATTCAATTCAAGATCATTTTTCGTCTTTTTTTTCTTCTTACACTTACCTCTATGTCAATCTCCGGCTGTACGATGATTGGGCAGACGCATGTAGGTCTGACAAGTCCAGTCCTGGAGGTCCGTGCTTCTTCTGCTGATGTAAAATAGATAATTACGCCGTGAGAGCCTGATTAGTTTAATTAAAGGGTCACTCACCAGACAAAAGCATTTGCGTCATGCCTTCTGTGCCTCAGATTGGATCTAGTGTTTGAGACTTAAATCTTTCCACAGAAAAGCTCGATTACATACCGACCATTTCCAGTATGAGGCAGGGGAATTATACCGAAAGACATTATACTGAGTGGCACTTTGGGAAATGTATGATTGAGCATTTTTATTCCCCAACTTCATGGATGGGCAATACTGGCAAAGTAGCCTCCCACTTCAAGCAGAGTGATCACTTCTACATCCTATGAAATGCAATCATCTTTAATTATCCATTATGTTAATGTTTAATCATTTATGTCTCAGCTGTCTCAGATAACGAATTGATATGTCAAAGGTGATTTTGGACTACAGCATTCACGCTGTACCTTCATCCTTTTCCTGCTCGTCTTCTGAATCGAAATCATCATTCATACTGAAAGAAAAGAGAAATTTGAGTTATAAAACAATATATATATAGAACATTAAAAATGAGACAAAATTCAAAAAGTACATCCTTATAATGTCACACACAGATCTAGGGCCTAGAACATGAGGCCTAATAATAATTATGCATTAGAGTCGACTATTAGAGTCGTTGATGCAGTCGGTGAGACCTTTGAAATAAACCAAGACAACGGCTTTGCAGCCAAATCCTCCACACGATTACCCAGACAGTTTTGTATTGACGACTCGTCTTTGGCTATAAAAGCAGCATCTGAATCAGCCGACAAATGCAGTGAGCGTGTCTGTGAAGAAAGAACACCAATTTAGGCCCCGAAATTGAAAATAGTATTTAATATAGAAAGAAGGCCCATTCTAAATGGTGGAAGAAGGAGGTCAGGCACCATCGTCTGCACCTGTTACAGAGAATTAGGCTTAATATTTGCTGATGCAGTGTGGCTGGTAATGTGCTGAGTTAGCCATATTCAATAAATATGGCTAAGTATCTCTTTGCACAGTTCTGTTTCTGAACTGCTGCACCGGCTGAGCAGCCCAAACGCCTCAGTGATTAGACATCTCGTTAGAGTGTTCGTTTAAATAGACGGCAAGGTGGGAAATTACTGAGTGAGGTATTGTGGACTGAGGGGTCATTGAAAAGTGCAAGCACAATATAAGTCAGTATATATATATATATATATATATATATATATATATATATATATATATATATATATATATATATATATATATATATATATATATATATATATATATATATATATATATATATATATATATATATATATATATATATATATATATATTCTATATTGGAGTTAATGTGTGAAATATAATTATATTGACATTGGGCTAAATGCCTCTCTTCGGCTGCCCAATAACATAAAATACACGTCCTTCTAACACCCATGACGTGATTTCATATATACTGAAATCAGATCCTAAATATTGACAAATTGATGGGAGAGTTGATACAATTCAGCCATGATTCATTTTAAAAATAATCTGCAAACTCACGGCGCAGAAATGTTTCCGATAAGAAGGCGCTCCTGTTGCAACATTGCCAAAAGTCCTTTAAAGGATGCCAAATGAACTAAAGGTCAAGAAGTGTGACGAGCATGTGACAGCAGCTGGAAGAGCTGTTCATACTCCTTGTGCTTATTGCACGTCCACTTTTATATCAGTTAAGTAGATTTAAAATCTGATACGGACCCGACAAAGATCTTGGAGTAAACCTCATATGCAGTCAACAAATGTGAAGCTCTGCACATCCTGTAAACACGTTTTCAAGCTCTATTGTAGCAACCGCGGCATCCTCAACAACAATTACAATAGCAAGAGAATGTCCTTTTTGGAAAAAAACTGAATTTCTAAAAGAAGACCTCAAACTTTTTTACTATGCATTTGAAGGTTACATTAAAGGTGTCAGGCTGACATGTAGCTTTGCAGGCACATGTCTGGTCCAAACCAAAACTTCAGACCCCTAGTGTGACCTGAGCCTGATGTTGTTCTAAGGGAAAACAGGGTTTGTTGTGATTGTGTGCGCAGGTGTGTGATAAAAGACTGATTTAGATACAGGTTACAACATTAGTTTGCCTGGGCTCTACTTGATCTGGAGGTTGTGGCCCCGGTCGCACCGCAAAAATCAGCAGCAAGTTGATGCAAAAAAAAAAAAAAAGATTAAGACCGAGTCAAAACTCATAAATCGCTGAGTCATCGACGCAGAAAAACAGCATCCTCCCTGCTTTGGTCTCAGTATTCACTATCAGCTACAGTAATGTGTGACACCTGTATTTACCTGAGGGGAATACACCTCGGTTAAATATCTAAACCAAACTGAACCTACTAATTCATATCACCTGCAAGTGTCTAGACTTGTTTCATCCCGTAGTAACCTTTTGTCCCACTGGCTGCCTTGTTGATGCGTTCAAATCGAATTACCAGTGAACGTCAAAGCACCTAATGAATCTATGATGGTAGCTACGGTGGGGATGTCGACACGGTTTCTTCTCCCCAAACTCCCCCATTTTCCGATCGGTGACTCATTCATCTCAACCCATCTGGCCCCTTCCAGCTTCCAAACAGACCTACATGACAACTACATCAGTGCACCCCCTGTTTGCTTCTTTCATAAGCTGGAAGGGGGGAGGGTTTATTTTTCCTGCTGTCCTCCGTCTCTGTCACTGCACATATAGTGAGATTCACCGCACAATTTCATGTTGATGTAACAATAAAAGGCATTTCATTCTTCCTCTCGGGGATTAGCTGATTCAAGTGATGTAAATAAAGACGAGAGGTGGTTTGAGTGCAAACTACTCAAGGGAAAGAAGCCAATCTGTTGCAATGAAATTGCTCCTCTCCCCTATGACTCTGATAGAAAAGGTCAGAGGTACATTTAATGGGGGCAGGGAAACGTCAGGCCTGAAATCGACACCTGCCCTTTTGCCTATTTTGATCGCCCTCAGACACCACTGGATGATTGGCATTCTGAAGGGGGTGTGTGCACTCTTTTCCAAAACTCTTTCTATCTCTCACTGCAGCTATAAACAAACTGAACTCGGTAGCTTTGACACTCACCCTTGTGCTCTCATTATGCAACCGACTGTGTAACTGTGTTTATCAAGATTCAGCACGTCTTACCACGCTAAATATGCAGTCGCCAGGCAGAACTCCAGAATAAAGCTGAATGCTCATTTCAGCAACAAAACCCTCAGGGAATTAGTAGGCAACTGCAGCTGTTGCACAACCCCAACGTCAACTGCTCTTGTGATTTATCTCTTTGTGATTTTGACAGCTAATATGGAACCTCTGCCAAAGTTAGGGCTATGTATTAGATACCAGGCTCTGAAAGTATTATCGTTCTGAAATTATTGTGACTTTGAGCGTCTTAATTTTTACACCTTCAAACAAATTGAGGTTTTACCAATTATGATAAATAGTGAGCAGATCAATCTGTGGATGTCGAAGGTCAAGGGAATCTCTTGACAGTTGCCAAAATATTGCACAAATGGTGTGTTAAATATGCATCCGTTGGTCTGACAAATGAAAGCATGCCGTGTGACAGGAGGAAGTTTACCTGTAAGCCTTTGGAGGTCTCAGGATGCCTCTCACCTGCTGCAAGTCGTTGTTAGTCTGAGCCGAGTCGTCTTCGTAGGACAGGAGCAGAGTGACCACATAATTCATAGAGGAGTTATTGGCCCAGAAATCGCCATCAGAGGTTTCATAGCGGACAACAAACTCAATGCGAGAGCCGTGTGTGTTATAAGGTGGTGCAAAAGTCAGCTTGAAGGAGAATTGATCAGTGCTGCCATCATGAGATCCCTGGACATACTCTGCTAGGTGATCAAAGTAAGTAGCCCAGTGGTCCATGGTGGATCTGATATAAACTGCCTTGTGGAAGGAGATGTTCAGGACCCGTATCACCCCACAGAAGGCCAGTGGCTCATCCTCTGCTGGAGACATCTGCTCAACCTCCACTTTATTCAAATGCACCGCTTGTAGCAGGGCACTGGCGGTGGGTGCGTGAAACTCTGGCTGCACATGATAGCTCGGTTCTCGCAGGGGCTTTCGATACTTTGCCTCCTCTTCCTCCCACCTTGCGCTCTCCTCTTCATCGTCCGATTCGAAGGCAACAAATTCCTTCACGTCCACCAGATCCCCACCTGTTGTGTCGGCGAAAAACACTCTTTTCCCGGCGGGCAGCGCCAAATGGATCTGCATGTACTCGGCGGTCTCATCGTAGATAGAGTGGCCTCGCTTTCTGGGCACCGGGGAGGATCTCGGGATGAGGCGGACGTCCTCGGAGTTGTCGTCTTCTTCATCATCATCATCCTCATCATCAATATAGTCGCCGTCGTCCAAGTGTCTGTCTGACGCGTCGGCTGATCTGTCGCTTTTAATCGTGGTGAACAGGCCCTCTTGACTTGGTATGGATAAAAAAGACATATTTGCAGAAGTGTACAGTCATGGAACCTGTGCGCTGAAGAAAATATTATCGCGTCTCCAAAAAAATAAAAAATACACTACCAAATACTCATTGTTTGCGCAGCTGTGCCGAGTGTAGATCCTGCTCGGTCGCTGCGTTACGACCTCTGTAGTCAACGTGTGGCGTTAAATGTCACCCATGGAAAGATGTCTTTACTGCCAGCCCTTGTGATAGTGTATCCCCTGGTTTACATGACGTTATGCATCGCAGTTTGGCTGCTGTCGCGGAAGGAGCAGCCTCTAATTTTAGCACTGACCTACAGGGCTCTCCGTGCCCCAAATGTGTCTTTTAAATTGGTATAACCCTGCGACTCCCCCTTGTTCTGTTTGGTTTGGGCTGGCAGAACGCCCACTACTGGAAATTGGATATTAAAGTGATATCAAGCCAAATGACCTTCTCATATCCAGTCTATGGGTATGGCACATTTTAAAACTGATGTATAGACACAATCAGTATATATTAAAACCTCTGCAAACACCATCAGGTGGAAACTATTATTGCAGGATATAATTTCTATTTCATCACCTTAGACTCTCATGGGTAAAGTCCCGAAAGGAAATTAAATAATAAACACACTCATTTCAATCAATATTGTATGAATATGTATGTGTTACAAAACAAAAGACCGAGCTGTATAAACCTGATTAGGAGGCTACAGTTGAGTGCGTCCACTTCTGGGAATAAACATATTATCTAAATCATCACACAGACGAGTGTTTACGGCCTGTCGCCTCAATTGAAAGCCAATTGTTTACATTTTGGGCTTGTCATTTCTGGGTATTGAACCATAAATGTGGTTAATTAAAATGTGCCACATTTTTATAACGTCTGCAAATATAATCTCACAGATAGGACGTTGTAAAATGTGATGAAGTCATATGATACACAGTGTGTTTGGATGTGTTTCGGTAAATGTATAAATTATGTTTTACATCCACTGACGTTAGGATTATCTCTGCTGCACTAACTCGCTGCGCAGTTATACCGCTGCTACATGTATTCTCATCTAAACACACCCTTGTTTGTGATTGGTGGAGAGGTTTTAGCGCGGCGCGTCGTAGCCAATCAGAGGATTGTTTTTCTGTCACGTCGGTGCACGGATAGTAAGCTAACGGATATTGCAAACATAAACTAATATAAAGAACACGGGTTCTTTATAAAGGCGTTTTTTTAGCAGAGACCGGTTTTGCTATTTGGACCGAGTCTTTCTTGTTGGACTTTTATTCGTGATATGTGGTGCGGCCATCGCTGTGAGGACACACGACTTGGGTAACGTTAGCTAACTAACGTTAGCAATAGCCTGCTAATTCCTTTAACGTTCCGCAAGGCCGCGGAGAAATACAAGAGCTGCTTCCTGTTCTCGCTCCTTTGAGGATGTAGGTTACATCACGATCCGAGTTACGAAATTGCAAGCAGCCAGATCACTGGTGTAATCGATTGCATCTAAGTTGTGTTTTAGTTGTGCTTGCGGGCTACCTAGCTTGTTAGCTATTTGGCTAGCTAGCCAGCATGAGTGAACTGACGGGCTGCAAACAGTCCGCTGACTCTGCATCGAGGAAACGGTGTGCATCACCCGACCACGATGAAGGCAGCACGATCCCCAGCAAGTCCACAAAAGTAGCCGACGAAGCGGGGGTCACTTCGGAAAGTTGCAGAAACAGTGAAGCCGAGAGTAAAGAAATAGCCGGGAGCGAGGGCCAATCAAAAGATAGTGAGGGAAAACCAGCTGCCGTGCAAGCGGATCAGGGTTCAGACAGCACGGAGGGCACCAGTGCACTGCCTGTTAACAACTCCAATGTTGATGGTCACGATGCCAGCAACACAGAGAAGCCACAGTCCTCGGATGCATGTGGATCTGCCGACGCAAAGGAAGGTACTGTGAAGACAGCAGGGACAAAGCAGCGTCCCTCGGCGTCCCTGGACCAGACAGACTCAGCAGCCATCGCAGCTGCCGAAGCACTTGCCAGTCTCACTGGAGGAGACGGAGAAGACAGTCAAGAGACTCCTTGTTCATCCGAAAAGGCGAAACAGGTGAAACTGGGGAGCAAGTCCAAACAACGTGGGAGCCACCACTCCTCAAGAACGGGCTCTAAAACGCAGGCAGCTGCTGCAGACAGCTCCACATCTGTGCACAGCACTGACAGAGAAGATGCAGATGAGATGCCAGAAGCGGATGATGGTGATGAATCTATATCTGGATCTTCCTCCACTCCAAGCTCTTCTTTCCCTTCAGACAATGAGGACAATGATGATGGGGAGTGTGCCATTGTGTCGGTCAAGATGGCCCCAGAGATGAGACAGTCGGTGGCTCTCCTGGCGCAGGTACAGATGAGACTGGAAGCTCTTGAGAAGAAAAGCGCCCGACTTCACCAACGGCTGGAGCTGAAGATCAGTCGTCAGCGGCGTCCACATCTGGATCAGCGCAGCTCCATCACAAAAACCATCCCTGGCTTCTGGGTGACAGCTGTATCCTTGACATGAAACATGGCCCTCTTTTTCCCTTTCCTATGTTGTGTTTTGAGTCATTTAAATAAACGCATGTTGTTTTTTTCTTAACTTCAATGTGCCAGCTGTTGAACCATCCTCATCTCTCGGCTCACATTGACGAGACCGATGAAGACGCTCTTAGTTACATGACTGATCTTGAGGTAGGAAGTGGCCGAGTGTTCTCACAATGTTCTGATCTTGTACGTGCCTAGTAGCGAGATTTTGACATTTCCTGATGTCTTTTACAGATCGAGTCCTTCAAGAACAATAAACTGGGCTACAGGATCCGCTTCCACTTCAGACGGAACCCGTATTTCCAGAACAACATCATCATGAAGGAGCTTCACCTCGGGATGGGAGGTAAGAAAAATAAATGTGGTGATTACGTAAAGGCATAGCACTGGAACTCTAACTAAGAAACTCCAGTTCACACTGGGTTTCAATGTGCCAGCTGTTGAACCATCCTCATCTCATCATGTAAACTTAAGTCTTGTTTCTCAGCTAGACTGTGTGGAACATTTACAGATTAGCTTGTTCCACTTTACTTGACCTACTTTAAGTTGCAGCTTTGAAATATGTTTCAAACTCGTGTTATAGGTCTCATCGCTGCACATTGTGCAATGTGGTTGGTTGGTCTGTTCGTGGTATGTGCAGGATGCAGCATTGGTATATTTCAATGGACAACGCCATTTTAGGCAGGTTACCTAATATATTAATATTGGCTTGTCTTTAAGGTGCCACAGGTGTGGACTGAGACTTGAAAAAACTGTATTTTATTATGTCCCTTATCTCGGAATGATCTGTAGGCCTCAGGCTATCCAGTTGTAAACGAAAGTTATCAGAAGTTGTAACCACAAACTGTTGCAACAACGCCTAACAATTTTGTCATGTCTATATGTATCATACACTATATGCGTCTATTTAACCACTTCTACTGATGCGGGGACTTTTTCCCCATTTTGTTTTGGTTTTATTGTTTGTATAAAAATAATGTCCATTCGACATTTAGCTATGCTGCCTTCTAGATCTCCCAAAAAATAAAAATAGCTGGCATACATAATGAATCCACAGTGTTTGTTAGACTTGTATATATTGTCATATGCCATGTATATTTAGTTTTTCATTTGGTGTAAAACAGGTTAAACAGGTTTAACAGCAGGTTAAACATTAAGTTTGGTCCAGGGTACATTGAGTCATAGGTTTGAATAAAAAGAACAACTCATTCCTGGGAACAACTGCTAAAAGGTACTGAGAGTGACGAGGACATGGCCAGAAAAAACACTGCCAAAGTTCAACAAAATACCCACCCAGGGTGACCAAATAGTGCAGTTAATGCTACAATAAACTGTGACGTTGTTGCAATTGTTCACTTGTTGTATTGTCTATGTTTGTAGATACGGATGGACACACTATTTAATTATTAATATTTCACAAACTTAGCATGGCAGGGCTGTTGCATCACATTATGCACATTAGCAAATGTGCCATTGGAAGATTTTTATCAAACAAATTCTTCAAGCTTCAGGGATGTTTAGATTTTCACTTCTCAGACCGTCTGAGCGTTCTCTGCTAGTACTTAATATTTAAAGTTCAGTATTGATCATATTTTCAGGCTACCTAAAAACCTACATGGCCATTCAATTCTGTCTCTGATCCTGGCTGCTCGTGTTTTAGGATCTCCCATGTCGTTCTCCAACCCCATCCTGTGGCAGCGTGGCCAGAACCTGACGGCCCACAGCGAACCCAGGAAGTCGTCGCGTGGAGTCTACCAGACCTTTTTCAGCTGGTTCAGTGACCACAGCAACCCAGGGCAAGATGATGTAGCACAGGTACAGCTGACTGCACCCTCATACTGACACAGGCTGATGATTGTAGCACACAGACCGGCAGATCGGCTCTGCTGACATTCCTTTATCAGTGTTATGATGATGCCTTTGTAACATTTTATCTCACTATTCAACCATTCATTGCAATCATGTGCCACATATGTGCTGGAAGTTTCAATGGTTTAACAAAGTGTAATTCCTTCTATGCACACATTCACATTTTTGACGAAAGAAATATGTGTTTTTTTAAGCAACACTACAATGATACTTCTTCCATGTGTACATTTGCTCCATGATACTCAAACCTTTGTCTCAAATTAGCAGGACTGTGTATGGTGTGTATATGAGCACATATGTCCAAACATATTAAATATAAATAACCCCCGTACTATTATTTAGATCCTTAAGGACGACCTGTACAGAGACCCTCTGAGATACTACCTTACTCCACTGTGGGAACCGAGGGAGAACGGCAGGTAAGACAAAGAGATTCTCATACGTGTAAACGGTGTAATGTGCAGTCGGTGGACAAACCGCTTATTAAGCTATCAATTCTAGAAATATTCTCAGCCCCAGGTCCTTCAAATTATAGTTCATGTGTAAACTCCAACAGTTTCCTGCCTACACCCCCCCCTCCCCTTTCCCCCCGGTGGTGAGACCAGGTGGGATGCATACCGAAACAATGAGTGTCTCCTGTTAACACGAATGTGTGTGTGATTTCATTTTATTTTCTCCAGTGGTGGCAGCAGCGGGGCCAGAGCAGCTGACAACGGTAATGGAGATGAGTGTGTGGTGATCTCCGACTCCGACGATGAGCCCGGTGAGGAAGCTGGTGAGGCGGAACAAGGCCGCAGTAACAAGAAGAAGGAGGAGGAAGAGGAGGACGAAGAAGAAGAAGAGGAGGAGGAAGAAGAAGAAGAAGATGACGAGGACGACGACGAGGACGAGGAGGAGGAGAAGCAGCAGCAGCAGCAGCAGCAGCTGCCGCAGCAGCAGCAGAGGGGACCAAGCGCTGGTCAGTGCTAATGTAAACTTTAAAAGAACGCTCAAACCCTACTGGTCCACACGGCTGGTTTGGGTACAAAAAAATGATATAGATATATTTGTATTTTTTTTTTTTGTAGCTTAGTTCAGCATATTTTGAGAATAACGGTAGCTGTTGTAAAATAATTTAGTTTGAAATCCACCGTGTTTGCTGTTGAGGCCAAGGGCTAGTTAGCGTCAGGTTGACTGGCTTGTGTTGCAGCTGTAGTATCACTGTCTGGGTAATGCAGGCTAAACTAAATAGACAGGAAATATCTCCTCCTCAGATGAGAGTCCAGAGGAGGAGGAGGAGGAGGAGGATGGTGGAGAAATTGTGATTGACGGTAAGACCACTATCACAACAAACAATCAGTGGGGGTGGTTGGAAACCTGTGTGGGGTTGACTGCTCAATCTTTGTTGATTATGCTGCTTTTCATTTTACAACTTGACTGTGCCATGCGTTAATGCTAAATCAGTTTGGACTGTGATAATCATCTTTCATATCAGCAAGGATCGTTTGAAATTGTAACCGTCTCACTTCTGTCCTGTAGGCTCTGATGACAGTGAGCAGGAGGACGACGAGGCCTGAGAAGACGTGACGAAGAGGTTTATGTCAATGAAGAAGGCAAGTTATCAAGGGACCAGAGACCAGGAAGATGAAGAGGATGCTGAGGTTGATGAACAGTACCAGATCAATGTCATTTTTATGCACAGAATATCCGTTTTTGTTGTTTTTATACCTAAAATACATAGAAGCATTTTAAATCAGGGTTAACTGTAATAATAAAGCCACGGCAGCATGGTTTCCCCTCTATTTTATACAGTCACCATCATAATGTTTTTTTCTAAACAGGTTCTTAGGCATATTATGCCAGTAGTGTTCTTCTATTTAACAAGGAGCATCATGCAACAGCCTGCACACACGTAGGCGACATCTTGATTGCCACTTCTTGTCGGCATTACATTTTGCATTTGCAAAATCTTCAAGATAGCGATGCGGAAGCCTCCAGTGGCGTTGTTCAGTGGTCATTTCAAGGCAAAGTTTTGGCTGTTTTTAGAATTGACGTGACGAGCTAAATTGATACTAATGGCAGTACTTTTTAGATGCACCGAGTACTGAACCAAAATTTGTTCTCAGGGATGATCATGATTTTATTGAAAGAACCGTAACTGATTTTAGACATTTACACTCTCTGGGTATTGTTGGCTGTGCATAAGGAAACGTGTACTCTACTGTAGTAAATAGGAACCAATATTGTTTTTAATATGCTGACTGTGTTTCTCCTTCATCTCTATGTTCAGTCGTGTTTCACACCAAACCTCCACCCCCTGTTAACAACCTGTAAACCATCGATGAAGTTTAAAATCATGATGTAGTTTGACCAGAGTTTCTGTGGTTTCCTACATTTTGTAACACTCCTTCAATAAATAGCTGACTTTTGTATCATTGTTTTCCCCTTTAGAATTTAACTTAATTTGAGTTTCCTTCTTAAAACCTTTAAGATTTGTTTTCATGTAATGTGTTTTACGATTTGTGTTATCTTCTTTTTAAAAAGATGGTATTTATTACGTTGTTTTTCTACACATCCACATTATGGCATGCCTGTGAGCATGAAATGTAAGACCGTACGATTACATTACTTACAAGGCTTTTAATGTGCACAGTGTCAGTAAATGTCTAATTCACAGCAACATTATGGGGTGCACTGTAAAAAAAACAACTACTATTTGTATTTGCTTACTTTTCTTAGCAATGACCTGTAAATAATATTTCAGCATTGTCTTTTGGATAAGACGAGTACACGTGTTTAATCCATGGATAAACTTATCAAATAATCTGAAGTTTTTTCATAAACATGATCAGAAAGTTATATTTTGTGTGCTGTGTTTTATAGAACACTAGTTTAAATATACCTACCTGATTGTTGCTTTGGTTTATTTTGTTTGCTTGAAGATAAATGTCCACCTTTTGACTCCGACCTAATAAAATAGGCAGTTGTTTCACCTTGCCGTCTCGGACTACACTTCTGCATTCTTTGCACAATGAGCTTGTTTTTCTTCTGCATAACAGAACCACACGATGGCAGTGCAGTTCAGAATATATCACATCTCATGCTGGACTGTAGCTGTTTATTTTGGTTACGAATGAAAACAGTATATCATTTAGTACTTTAATTGCCAGTATTAAAGCTTTCAGATGTGCTTAATTGAGAAAATAATTAAATACTGCATATACACAACTGTCTCAAATCCTTGGAACTGCTACAAAGAAATCACACGTGTGGAATTTATTCATTAAACGTCACCTCTTTCATATGATTGGCTGCAACATGTTCTTGGAGAAAAGAATCCAGCAAACCCCAGTGAGATACAGCTGTTCTTTAATGTATTCCAGCTTTGATATGACAGCAGTGTGTGATATCTGACATTTCGAGTGTAGCACTGCAAATAGCCCCCGGCAAGACATTTTTGGACAGGCCCAGACAAAGGAGCAGCAGCGGTGTTGCAATGGTACACTTAAACCCTTGATTCCACTTTTAATGCACAGCTATAAATATTCCACTAGCAAAAACCCGTCGTGCTGTAGGCCCAGCAGCACCCAGGGTATGCGGTCTCAGATGGGCATATACTATTAATACTGATGATGGAAACACGTTATACCCCGTGTAATGATCCCATGTGAAACACAGTGTTTGTCTCCTCTTTGAAGCAGCTTTATCCAGCCCACCACGCAGCACAACATGTTTTTTATGACTATGAATTAATAATAGGGTTGGTTCCTACAATATTGATCGTGACAAACTAAGTACAGATTGCTGGGACATCCTTGGGCTGCTTTGCGGTCTGAGGGTTGTCTGTGAAGCCTTTGTTATGTATGTGGTGACAAAAGCCTAAATGGATTCCCCAGTGTAAACTCCACTCCCCTGGGTTGAGCTGGTGTTGCTACTGTACACAAATCATCTTGTCATGCCGCTTCATGCTCTCACGTTTCACAAAGCAGTCCAGAGGAATCTGCTACTCAGAGTGATTCACTGGAGACTTAAAAAAAAAAAACGAAAAGATAACACACAGCAGCTCATCCGTCACCTGTGTGACTGATGTTGGGAAGGAAGGATATCGTGATGTAACATGTACAAGAAAAGGGTCTGTGCTGCTCTCTGAGCTACATCTATAGTGGGTAATCTGAAAGGTTGAGGAAGGGGCCTGTGAATACTAACTACCTGTGTGTGTGTGTGTGCGTGTGTGCGTGGCCAGGCTTGTTTATGAAAGCTTACATTCTTTTATGCACCTCCATGTCACATACATATTTGCAGCTTTTCAACACCATACCATACCATACCTGTGATTGTCTGCTTGTCAGCTAATCAAGATTAAGCGCAGCTTTTGAACTGTGCAGGTGGGGGGTGGAGGGGTGGGGGGGGGCATCTAGAGGGATGAGAAAAGAGAATGGAGTGAGTATGATGGGGGGGGGGGGGGGGAGATGGATGAGTGCAGTGATAAGCGGAGCTGCCTGGGCCCTGACAGATACACACAGCAGATGGATGACTCTTATCTGGGAGATCACAGAGTGCATACTGACGCCTAGGCCTAGTTACTGAGAGCCACGATCACACCAGACAGATGAATAGGCCTCCCCCACCACCACCACCACCACCACCAATCACATTGCACATACAGTACACACGCACGTACACACACGAGTGCACACGTACACCTACACACGCAACCACTTGACAGAATGAACAGATTGCAGCGCTTGCGTTACCTTCATGTCTTTGACATTGAAATTCACCTGGAGTCCGGTGTCTCCAGGACGTGTGCAGCGAGGGGTGGGGAAGGAAGGGTGTGGGGAGAGATAAGAGAAATCGTTTTTTATTTTAATTGAGGCAGCAGAGCCATGGGTACATGGATGTTGGAGTACAGATTTGTCTGCCAGAGAGAGAGAGAGAGAGCCTCATGCACTATATTCTCACTTTTTTTCCCCCCAGCATGACAGATATTTTTTCACGGATTCTCTGAGCACAAACAATATCTGTCATAGAGGTTAAGATGGAGCTGAAGTCACACGTACTCCAAACAAAAAAAAACATTTTGGACTGTTTGTGATTTTTAACTGTTAACCGGCTATTATCGAATGCTTCTGCGTGAGCGCTGACCTTTTAAGACACTGTGTTTCACTCATCCGCCTCACATCCTTACTGTCCTCCTTTCCATGTACTGTAACAGTCCCTCCCTCCCTCCCTAACTCACACCCCTTGTTATTTGGAAAGAGCTCGTCTTCAACAGCTGTTGATTCTCCCAGCTGCATTTTATAGTGTGTGAGAGTGCCAGTCTTGTCTTCGAGGCAGATGGTGGCAGGCTGGCCCGGTGGACACGTGGCACAGTCGGTGCTCCATCTCAGGGAAGCTGCAGCTACAGTATGCGAGAAAAACCCAAAAAAACAACAACCTGCAAACACCTCACTTTCAATACAGCGTGAGGCGAGTGGGCTGCGACTGGAATGTGTGCTACGTATGCACCCTTCATGCCAAAGATGCTTTCCAAAGTTGCTTTCCTTTGATAGTCATTGATGTGTGAAGTCCACGGATGTCACACAGCACCTGTTCTCTTTATGTTGCATGTCGATGTTTACATTTTCTCCTGAGCTGCAGGATAATAATTCGAAGACTATGTGAGAGGTGTCGTGATTGGAGATAGAGCAAATAATCCTGGTGAATGCTACAATTTCCTCTCAGGGTCACGGTAGTCTATCCCAGCATGCATTGGCGACGCCCTGGCTTTGCCTCTCTGTAGCAGGCATGTTCAAACACTCCACTCAATTCATCAATGTACTCGAAGGAAAGACCATCAGTAGGTCAAATAATGGGTTGTTTTTCCTGGAGGGGACAATGCTCTGCCTCTAGAATTGTCATGATTGATGTGTCTGAGGGCCCCGGATTTATCCGGAGCCTTCGGTTGGCCTACAGGGATAAATGTCTAGCTCCACATTACCTATCCATTAGATCAGAAGATCTTCCTGACAGAGCTTTTTGTGGACCAGAAAAAACAGACTCAGTGTTTGCTTTCTACTCCGCGCTGTCCGTCTCCACCATTCAAAATCCATCCATCATGTCGGAGGCAAACAGGCCCGTTCGGCGACTATTTCCTGCCCTTTGTTGTCACGTTCACAGAGCAAAAATACCCGCTCCACTGGTGAGTGAAAGAGCTGTTGCTATCTCTTTAGCGAGTTGAGGCAGTGGTGGGTGCGTGCTGGTCAGATAAGAGAGCAGGATGGTACAGTACGAGATACGGATGACGTTAAAAGGAGCTTATGATGCGGTGGGAGTGAGTGTACCGGTGTCCTTGGCCAAAGTTGAGAGCACACGGAAGCCTGAACTTGGCACACACTCCTTACTCATTTCCTCCGCTGGAAACAGAGGAAGCAAAGACTCCCTCCTGGACACACTGTGGCACAGCGCTGCCTGTAGATCACACCTGGCTGATACCCAACTCGAGATAAGGTCACAGCTTACATGCATATGTCTGTGTGATGATGAATCCAACAGGAGAATGTGCATAAAAGGTACATTCAAAAAGTTAGAGTTAAAACTTTCAGCTGCTTGCCAGGAACTGCCCACCTCTGTGACCTTTCACACAGTGACACACCACATCGACTCATGCGTTTATTCTATTTTACTGTCTTGCCGGGCCGTAGCTCAGAATACATTCACCCTCTGCTTTTGTGTCGTTAGAGCACCATACTGCGTCAGAGCTTCGCCACAAAGCCGGTGGTGATGAGAGGAGCTCAGAGAGCTGTTTTAATTTCAACCTCCAGGCTCTGTTAACAGGATGGATGTCCTTTACGTCCAGTCCCAACCCCCTTCTGGTTGCTTTGTCACCGTTGTCATGAGCTCCAGAGCCAGCCAGAGAGGAATCCCAGGAATCTTCTTTTCGGCTGACCTGGCTCTCATGCAGAGCCAAGAGGAGTAACGGTGACATTGTCCGAGAGGCAGAGGCCGCCGGCTCCTCTTTAATAGTGGATTTCAGCCCCTGAATCACGCATAAGAATAGTCTGTGGCCCCTTTAGTGCATGAGAAAAAACATTTATCCAAAACAGCCCATCACCGTGTAACTGACTCATTCAGCTTAGATAAACTTTGCAAACAGAAATGAACTGACATGGATGAATAACAGTTTACAGTAGAGAGAGAGAGAGAGAGAGAGAGAGAGAGAGAGAGAGAGAGAGAGAGAGAGAGAGAGAGAAAGAGAGAGAGAGGAGCAGCGTGTTAAACTCACCAGCAGTGACAGGGTTAACCCTACCCATATGGTGTACCAAGAGGTTTGGTCCAATGCTGCTGTGGGCCAACAGGAGAGGGAAGGCTGGGTGGGAGCAGAACAGAAGGGAGAGGACAGCAGGGCGGACAGTCTCTCCCAACACCTGCACCTGGTCACTTTGGTTCACGCTCAAACAACTCCCTTTAATAAACGATCCGTGGGCAGAACTCTCGTTCACATCACGGTGATGGTTGCGTAAACTTTTTGGAAAGAAAGGAACAAACGTTCAGGGATCACTTGAATTAAAAAAAAAAAAAAAAATGTGTTGCCTGGAAGAAAAGCCGTCGGCTAACAGCGACTGATTCGGCAGCTTTTTCCCCTCTCTCTCTCTCTCTCTCTCTCTCTCTCTCTCTCTCTTTTTTCTCTCTCTCTCTCTCTCTCTCTCTCTTTCTCCCTCAAGAGGAATTTGCAAACCTATCGGATTGTTTAATTCCTGCGCAGCGTTTCTGAGAGATTTTCCAATCCAGCTCCGAGGCACATAAACGCGGGGAACGCAGCGGTGACATCCCGCAAGTTTCCTTTTCCCTCTGGATCTCGGAGGCGTAGCGGGCATCGAACAAAGTCAGAAAGCAAAAGGTAAGACATTTAACTTTTAACTCGTGTTTGGTTACTCTGTCTGAATGGTAGGTGGCTATGAAGTAGTACTCACATTTGTTCGGCTCCTATTTCTGGATGTTGCGTTAACAGGTAAGTGCGCACCCCTCCTCGGGGAAAGGGAACTAGGTTATTGGAATCCTATAATTATTTTTTTTTTTAAAGGGAAAGCCTTCATTATTACAGCTGAAGTTTAATCTGTCACCGTCCAGCACAGAAACCAGTGGAAATATCATTCAAATGCCTCAAAGTAAAATCAGGCCATCAAACATGGAGCCCCACAGGCACATTATTGTGCTTTACATCCTGATTAGTGCTTTTTCGATATTTTCAAGGTTTCTCAATGAGAATACTCTTACACTAAAACCTTATTTTATTTATCTATCCTCATTTAAATTATAGTAGATGAAATACAGTAAGTTGGACATTTAAAAAAAATCAACAAGCCATTTTGCCCTTTTTTGTTCTTTCTTTAAAATAATATTGAAATAGGGATTTATAAATGTGTCTGTGGTGTCCATAGTCCTATATGCTCATTTTACTATGATTAGTTGACTGATTGGTGTCTATGTTTATTCATTATTTATGTGATGTAATTCAGTGATGTTTTAATCTCAAAATGACAAATATACCTGTGACTTTTTGTGACATAAACTGTGTATCCATATCATTTCTGATGTCCCATCTCATGGTACTATTAACAGTGACTATACAGGGTTTGATAGAAGGAATAGGGATCAAGGAACCCTGATGAGCAGATATATGGCAAATGTGTGATTATGCCGGGAAGCCTGCAAGGCGTTCCCCGTGGCTTCTGTTTTTCATCGCTAAATGTTCGGCGTGCCAGTCGTTTCAGTTTCATCAGACTGTTCTTACTTTTCATGACAACATATTTTTTATATAACGCGTCACACATAAATGAATGCCTTGTTGTGAAACATAATGTATTAATGTGTTTTGTGAAATCTCTAGTTTTTCACCCTGAATATCTCTCCCTAAAAGCCTTAATCTCGAGGCTTGTAGCATGTGCCCATGGGGGCCTTGGCTACATGAGAAAAGGAAAAGCCCGTGGGATGGCTTATAGCCCGAGCAAAGCACACCTTCAGGGAGACAATTTAATGGATGTTGTGGACTCAGCTTTTAGTATTCATAATTTATATGGGATCCTCTCCAGCAAAGTGCAGATGCATAATGAATGCTTGAGTTAAGGTCTTAACAGTTAGACTACGTCTCAACACCCCTAAACTGTCAGAAATGGTTTCAGCGAGGACTACCTGCTTCTTTGAACTGTCATGTATTTCACTCGTCAACTCCTGGAAAGTACGTCGATATGCTTTGTTGAAAGACTCAGCGAGAGACAGAGGGAATCACTGATGGGCATCGGGCTCTTGTTTAATTCAGTTTTTCCTCAGGAAAATGTGGGTGAATTATAAATTAAAGAAGATATAATATGTTCAAGAAAATGTACAAGATGAGAAGACTTTAAACTTCTTTTTGAGACTTTTTCCATGTGACTGTGCTTGCAAATACCATTATACAGTCTTAACACACACCTCACTACATTTACACCTTAAATAAGTAATGGGGCTGTCATAGTTTCCAGTGCAAGTGTGAAGATTTGGACGTTGTTCTCTCCTGCCAAACTATACGACTCGCTGCAGGCCAAACTTCTGATCAGAGAGATCAGAGAGAGAGAGAGAGAGAGTCGGTCTCCTGCCTGTCCTTGCTTCTTTTTCTGTCTCCATATTTCTCTTGGGGCACTCTATAATAATAATAGTTCATTCCTCTTTCTTTTTTTCGTCCAGATTTAGATCTCTGTGGGCTACCTGCATGACCGTTACCATGACAGCATCTGGAGCCCAACTCCTCCTGCTGGCCTTATGTGTTTACAGAGGCTCGGGCCTGCAGCAGTCTGCTCCGCGGATTCGCCTCTCCTTCAAAGGTGAGCTCCTACAGATTAACTAAAACTCCTCTGACAGCAGGGCTTGTCTTAATGGTTTCTTTCACTTGTTTGGCTTCTCCCACTAAGTCACTGAGCGCGCACAGCAAACTCGCGCACACGCCTGCGGTTATGCTTCCTCTTATGAACATATGTAAAGAACGTATTTCCTGCCACATGTCAAACAGTGCAACACTGAAAACAAAAGGTGGATATTACGTGTGGTTGGTTACTGGTAGTGCCCTTTGACAGAGTTTCTCCCCACACCCTGAAACCCAAACGCACTAAAGACTGACCTGTCATTTCTTCTTTGTTTTTGATGTCTGACATGATGACACAAGAAGGAAACACCTGAAATTTGATCACAAGAGCTAGAATGATATTGTAGAGCTGGGATGTTTTGGCCGCGAGGCTTAAATTCAAGATGGGTGTGGATAGTGGTTTTAAAACCCTTTTTTAAATTTTTTTTATAGGCATTTGGGATTTTCCCGTGTTGTCTCCTTGTCCTCATTAACTGTAACAGCAGAGATTCATGTTACAAAAACGTGGATGACGCCTTTGATCAAAACAATGCTGGATGATTACACTTATCTTTGCATCTCTATCATGTCGCCACTTCAAGTGCACCTGCACATGTGAACGTGCACACACACGCGTCACACCTGAAGTACCTGTAGGTAGGAATTACTGTGGTGTGAATGGGATTTATAGCATTCTTTAGAGCTTTCATGTGGGGGGAGAGTCTAAATGTTCTGCTCGCAGGTCCAGGCGGCGTCGACGTGTTTGCCGTCTTACCTTCAACTGCACTGATTCAATGAGAAAACATGTCTGATTTTGCACGATGGCAACGAGAGACATCTGACGCAGATTAGAGGCGAGCTAATCATGAGATCTGTGGTTGATATCTGGGACTTGGAGTCTACATGCAGTGCAGAGACTGAAAACAGCTGTCTTCATTGGGTTCGTGGCTGTCGTATAAGGCGTCGGTTCCATTTGAGGCTCGAGAGAGTGATTAAGGTGCATTTTTACATGACCTTTAACACAAATCCACTTGCAGTAAACAGCTTATACACGCCAGTGTGTTGTTTTGTTTTGCAGCAGGGTGCACAAAGTGGTAGTCTGACTAATAACACAAGTTTGGTCTTGACCTTGATCGTGGTCCTTCCCAGTTTAAGATACAGGAATTCACATCCGCACAGAGCTCTCCATGACAAATGTATGTACGGGTGCTTGTTTAGAGCAGCAGAGAGGTGCTGAATTATTAGTTTCTTGGTTAGATTTTTGAAGATAAAGCAGCCACATTCACAGACCTCAGCCACCCCTCCCCCTAATACCAAAGAAAAAAAAAAGTTGGATTTACTTCCAAACTGTTTTCTCCCACTCCAAGGATTTATTGTTCATTGTTTGTGACACCGAGTCCCTTTGTTCCCGGAGGCGCCTGTGGAGGAGGATTTGGGGGCGGCTGGAGGACATGTGACTCTTCTGAGCGAATGAGCCGGCCTGATTGACAACCGGGGGGAGGAGGGGGGGGTACAGGAGGCCCGCAGAGGATAGAGATCTCAGACTGTTTCCTCCGTCGCTGGGAAGTCGTGTCAGTTATACGCACTTCAAAGGGACTGGCCGGGTCTGGTTTGATATAATTAGTCAGCACTGCTAGAGAGCAAAACGTGCAGAGTAATTGAAGCCATGTTTTAGAAGGTTCATGCCCTCTCAGTGCTGTCACCAGTGTGTTCATACTTGAGATTTGCCCGGTACTAAACGGCAGCGGTCATTAGAGCCTTAGTGACAATATGTAGTCCAGCTGTAACATGAGAGCTTATAGTGGCTTGTAGTAGCTTACGTGAATCGTATGTCCTTCCCAGTGTTTCCCTATCACTGTCAAAATGTTGTCAGGGGATAAGTGTTTGCTGAATGTTTACCAGATGATGGCAATGCATTGTTTGCTATTTTGGGAGCATGGAGACGTGTATAGGGGTGTGGTGTTTCTACATTTATCCCGTTCGGTGAATCCACCATGGGCCCCGGTGAGGCTCGGCCAGAGGCTTGTTATCCTGTGTTTACCTCTCGGGAACAGAACCGGACCGGAACGGCTCCATCTCGTGTCGTCCGGAGATCCGATTGCATAGCTTATTTTAGTTAGGCACCTTGGCTGCATCCTGTTAACATTGACCTCAAAAAGAAGGATGGCAGGCACTTTGATGTAAATAAAGATTGTGCTTCCTCCTGAATCCCTGTAAGCTGGCTTCTGAGGGTCTGTGGGAACATTTGTCAATATATAAGCCTGCTGTCTTTGACATGCCTCAGCTGTGTCCCAGTGTGAACACACATGGCGGTCAATATTGTACCCATGATGCCACAGATGCGTCTGTTGCTTGTTATGTGGATGGGAGAATGAAAAGAACTCTCATTCAGAGGTAGAGTGCAGCACGCAGTCCATTTGTCACGCAGGCGGATGCAAATTGTTCAATCAAAGCTTTCAGGAGAACAAAAAAAAAGGCGCAACACTTTCCACCGCAGCGTGTCTTAACAGGTTACGCTCTGCTAAACCCAATCCTGATCTTAAGAATTAGCTCTGAGTTCCACTGACCGTGTTTCCTAAGGGAGGTGCTTTTTCGTCTAACTCTGCAGGGCGTGTGGCGCCTTAAACTCAATCAGCCAGTCAGGACACATAAAATATTCAGATCTTAAAAGCAAATATGTTTCTTAAAATGCTCCAAGTTGGGTTATATTTAATCAGTGACACAAATTTTCCAGAAAAGAAGTGTGAGGCGTGTTGCTCAGGGGACCGTGGGTTCATCCAAGTCGGTAATGAAATATGTTAAAGGCATAAAGGGAATAATGCGACTAGATTTTGAGGGGTAACCTTTGCTCCCCCTGCTGTTGGTTTTCCAAATGGTGAAGATGGTGTGTTTTTTATTTTTTTTAACAAAGCAAAACTTTTCACACAGAACTGATGGACACAAGGGCAGCGCGGCCCTTCAGTTTCTCCTTCAACACCAGCGACTACCGCATCCTCCTGATGGATCAGGATCAGGGCCGTCTGTACCTGGGCAGCCGGGAGTACCTGGTGGCTCTGGACATGCACAATGTCAACAAGGAGCCACTCATAGTGCGTACAAACAATCGATTAGCCTTTTCAGAAACCCAGTCTGCTATTTGGTACGTGGCATTAAGTCTTTTTTTCCCCGAAAATACAGATCCACTGGCCAGCGTCTGCTAAGAGAAAGGGAGAATGTCAGATGACGGGAAAGGGAAAACAGGTGGGATCACGTATTCACATCCTGTTCTTTCAATAAAAAAAACAAACCGAGTCTCAAGACGGGACAATGACAACGAAGATGTTTGACTTGCATTTGTCTCGCTCCTCTTTGTCCAGGGTGAATGTGCCAACTTTGTGCGGTTGATAGAGCCGTGGAACCGGACCCACCTCTACACCTGTGGAACGGGGGCGTACCAGCCTATCTGCACATTCATCAACAGAGGCTGGAGGGCAGAGGTGAACACAGAGACAGTTCCAGTTCCCCGAGTGGGATTTACAGCAGACATCCCTCAGCAGTCGGCCTGGGAAGCGTTGTCCTAATAAATATTTCAGGACTACAAACTGGGACACTGATTTGTTTGTGATTTTCCCATACTCCCATGTCACGTTTTCAGCGGTCTATTTTTATGCTTACTTTCCCTGCAGGACTACCTGTTTAGGCTGGTTCCTGGGTATATGGATTCAGGGAAGGGAAAATGTTCCTACGATCCAAAACAGGAGAACATTGCAGTTCTGATCGGTAAGACGCGCTTCATTTTTAGAACAAAAAAACATTAAATCTGATCAAATTCCTTCCCCTGCAAAAAGTCTCACCTTTCTATTCTGTTATTTCCTCCCCCCCCCTGCAGATGGTAACCTCTATGCAGGGGTCCATATTGACTTCATGAGTACAGATGCTGCTCTGTTTAGGACCATGGGAGGGAGAACAGCTATCAGGACGGAGCAGTACGACTCCAGGTGGCTCAACGGTGAGTAAGTGTGGGTGTGAGGAGGTAAATGTTGTTGATTGCAGTTTATGGTTCCTCTCATATTATTTGACAACCACTTGCCTCAATCCTCTCTCCGCTTATCTGTTTTTACCCTCTAGATCCTGTGTTTGTTCAGATCCAGAAGATCCCTGACAGTGCAGAAAGGAACGACGACAAGCTTTACTTCTTTTTCCGAGAGAAGAGTCTAGACTCGAGCGGCGGCGCGAGCCCCAGCATTTTAGCCAGGGTGGGAAGAGTGTGTCTGGTGAGCCAAACCACGTCGCATGTGTAGTGGTAGTATATGCAGCTTACCTTGTGATATGGAGCGCACTGTGCTTATTGAGCTGTGACCTAATTTCCTTCCTGTCTAGAATGATGAAGGAGGCCAGAAGTCCCTGGTGAACCGCTGGACGACGTTCCTGAAGGCTCGCCTTATCTGTTCAGTGATAGGGGAAGATAGAGTGGAGACACGATTTGATGAACTACGTGAGGCCACAATATAATGACCGCTGAGTATAAACTGATAGCATTTTAATTGCAACTGCTTTTAAAGTTGAGTTATTGATTTTCTTCCAGGGGATGTGTTTATTCAGCCCACACAGGATGAGCGAAACCCGATGGTGTACGCTCTCTTCACTACAGCGGGGTGAGTTGTTTTTGGAGGCTTGTTTGATAAATTCACACCTCAACTGACTTCATAGAACTTTTTCTCACATTTTCTTTGGGATGATTCATGCTTTAATATCAGGGGATAGGGCGAAAGCTGCCTCCTACTTCTCCCTCTTAACATAACGGTCTGTTTCTGCTAAAGCTCTGTGTTCAAGGGCTCGGCAGTGTGCGTGTACTCAATGGCTGATATCCGCAATGTCTTCAATGGACCGTTTGCGCACAAACATGGCCATAACTACCAATGGACAGAGTACACTGGCAAGATTCCCTACCCACGGCCCGGGACGGTACGTTTCAGTCATGTTATCTCCCAAAGTGAAATCTAAATCTGCATCTAAAGAAAGACACCACATCATTGTCCCACTTCTTCCTTCTTCCCATCCAGTGTCCAGGAGGAACCTTCACTCCTGGTGTCCGTTCCTCCAAGAACTTTTCAGATGAGGCTGTGAATTTCATCCGAGCCCATCCCCTCATGATCCATCCAGTTTATCCCATCCACCGCCGCCCCCTGGTGGTGAGAACCGGCGTGGACTACCGATTCACTGCCCTGGTGGTGGATCAGGTGGATGCAGTGGACGGACGCTACGAGGTGCTCTTCCTGGGGACAGGTGGGACAGCTGCAGGACTCACGGCACTTGTCTGGTTTGAGGATTAGTTTGGCAAAAAAAGAAATGTAGGTCTTAAATATGATTTCTTTCACTTCTAGATCGAGGCACTGTCCAAAAAGTTATAGTTTTGCCGAAGGACCCAACTAGCATGGAGGAACTGACTCTAGAGGAAGTGGAGGTTTTCCGGGTATGTCTAAATATGTGGTCCTGAAAAGACAAAAATACTCTAATCTCAAAAGGGTTTTATTTTGATTTTGTTATTTATTGATTTACAGTCAAGAGCTCCAGTCAAAACAATGAAGATATCCTCTAAAAGAGTAAGCTAACTCTTCATACAGACAAATTCACATTTCAGTGCATTAACCAAACCACACAATCACACTTTTCGTTTCATTTATATTTTTGTCACGACAGCAACAGCTGTACGTGTCGTCAGATGCGGGGCTGACCCAGGTGTCGCTGCACCGCTGTGGTGTGTACGGCAGGGCCTGTTCTGACTGCTGTCTGGCTCGAGACCCCTACTGTGCCTGGGATGGAGACAGCTGCTCTGCTTTCACTCCGTCCACGAAGAGGTCAGGGGTGTCTCATATCTCCACAGTGCATTATTTTTTAACTATAAAGTGCTGTGTTGGTGTGTGCGTAAACGTAATTCTTAATGCTGATCTTTGTCTCAGGAGGAGCAGACGACAGGATGTCAAACATGGTGACCCACTGAGGCAGTGCAGGGGCTTTAACGCCAAAGGTGTGGCTTTATTTGTGTATTTTTCAGGCACACATCAAATTCTGTTTTGAGCAGTTGTCACCATCACTTCTCTCTCTGTCTGTGCAGTGGAGAAACGTCTAAGAGAGACGGTGCAGTTTGGGGTGGAGGGCAGCAGCACCTTCTTGGAGTGTCAGCCTCGCTCCCCTCAGGCCTCCGTCAAGTGGCTCTTCCAGAGGGAAGGAAAGAGGAAAGTGGTGAGGAAGAGCAGTTGCATTCTGGGAAATGTTAAAGGAATAGTTTGACATTTTGGGAAATTCGATTTGTATTCTTGCAGAAAGTTAAATGAGAATATTAAGATCATTCTTGTATCTGTCCCGCAAATATAAGTCTAAATGTAAGCTAACTTGCTACCGGCTGCAGCTTTATATTTTTTCAGGACAGATATGAGATATCAAATTTCTCATCTAATTCTCAGCAAGAACGTGAATAAATGTATTTATTAAAATCTAAATGGACTGCGTTTATAGAGTTATTTTCTAGTCTTAGCGACTACTCGTAGCACTTTACAACACAAGCCACCATCCACACATGCATTCATACCCTGGTGTCAGAGGCTACCATACAGCAGCGACAAACACTCAGCAACACTTTAACTTCCCTCTCTTAGACTCCTGCTGTTTCATTCCCTTTTGTGCAGCTCACCCGTGTGGGAGGTATTCTGAAGACCAACCATGGTATCCTGCTGAAGTCTCTCAACCAATCAGACGCGGGGCTCTACCACTGC
Source organism: Anarhichas minor (assembly GCF_050575085.1). Lineage (NCBI taxonomy): Eukaryota > Metazoa > Chordata > Actinopteri > Perciformes > Anarhichadidae > Anarhichas > Anarhichas minor. The sequence continues at coordinate 13,649,204 of NW_027466449.1, forward strand.
CTCGCCACTGAGAACAACTTTAAACACACGGTGGTCCGTGTGGCGCTGCGCATCCTGGATCGAGACATCGTTTTAGCTCTCACTGCTCAAGATGAGGACGATGCGCCAAAGACTCTCCAAGCGGGACCTCACCAACAGTCGTCCATCGTCTCCACACCCTTCCCGCCTGAGATAAGACTGATTAACCAGTACTGCCAGTCCTACTGGGAGCAACTCAGTCCCAAACAGCAGCAGCAGCAGCAGCGCAAGCGCACCAGCCGGAGGCACACAGAGGGCCAGGACCAAGGCCTCGGCTAGAGGAAGGGACGGACGCTGTCCTACACTGGCCTGTGTGGACTTTTATGGTGGACTTTTATGTTTGACATGCATGTTTGTGTGTCACCTCTATTCATTAGGCAGGTGATGCTGTCATGCTGTCGCTAAAGTACTATATTTGTGGTTTTATAACTGTCGGCCTACAAAATACCATATTGTGTATATTTTACATGATCTGTGACCACTTCCCAAAGAATACCGTACATTTTTACATTTTCCATCTTTCAGCTATCAGCTTGTGTTAGTTTGACATATAAATCAACTTACAGACGTGACAGAAGAGTATTATGGCCAGGCATAAGAAATAACATACCAGAGGAAGAAGTTTTGTTTTTTTTCTTTTGCATTTTGAGAATAAACATCGAACTTTTGAAAATGAATCAAACTACTAGCGTCATCGCATATACTCAAATTTCAACTTTATTCTCATGATGAACTTCAAAAATATGCCTGACCCTAATATTTTTTCAAGATTGATCACCTATCGTAGGGATCATTTTAAACCTTAAAATTATTCAGGTGCTTGTGGAAAAAGCCCAGCATCAGCGCCTTGAGAATCACTGTGGAAGATCAACGTTTTTAGTGCAAAAAAACAACAAAAAAGTAATTTTCACAACATCCGTATTTGCTTATTATCTGTTTTCTAGGTTTGATTTTCCAACAATAAAACTTGCAAAAGCAGACATTTTCGTCAGCTGATCCTTAACTTTTGGATTGTCCTTGAGAGCACCAACAAAGATGCGTTTTCTAAACTAGACTGCTCGTTGAGATGGATCGCATATTCCATGTTTGTTTTGGATAATGGTATGTGATGTAAAGTAAATGCAGCACGTAGTTAATAGGCTTCAACATGCAGAACCACAGGTATGGTACTGTCAATTATCTTGAAACAAATGTAATATATTGATTGTGAATATAATATATATGGTCATTGGATTACTCTTGTATTGTATGAAGTTAATATGATGATAAAGGCATATGTTGCATGCATATGTGTTGTTTGCAAGTTGTACATTTTACTTGGTGTGTAATGATGTTTGTATGGTGTAAAGTTTTCTGTTAAGCTAATTCCATTGGGTTTTGTCATATAATGACTCCCCTACTGTCCTGTGCTCTAGTATGTGAGTGTTGAGGATATGTATAGCATACAGTGTTCTTCCAGTTATGCACTTTGTCGGTGTTGGTATTCGAGGGAATTTGGGATCTTTGCACAGATGTATGAGAAAATGAAAAAGGAACTTTTTTTTTTATGTCCAGTATGTTGTTATAAAACTGGGAATGGAACTGGCTCAGATTTAGTATTGGTTGTTGGTGTTCTGTCATATGCTGTATTCACAGACTTTAAAAAAATGCTCTTTTTAGAGGAAGCGTAAGGAACAAGATTTGTTTTCCAGTCAGCGCCACCATTCACCGTCATTGTAACACACTGCTGTCACTATGATGAACCTACACTGGAACGTTCGAACAAATATATAAACGTTTCAAAACTCTCTTAAACTTGTTTTCTTTCACTTTCAAGTCTTTTCTATTGAATTATTTGACCTCAAGTCACATTCCAGTTTTATTAGCAATTATTGTACTTGACATTCAACTTGTACCGCTGTTGCAATTAAGAGGTTTCCATAAGTTCAAAATCCACACAAACGTCAACATCAGTCATCCCATTCGTCGTCATCTTCGTCCTCATCTCCACCTTCATCTTCACTTTCATCTGAAAGAGAGGACAAATATAAAGATGTGTGGGTCCTTTTGGTTCCACTCTTACTTTATGTTGGGTGTAATTAATGTTCAAATATTTACCAGAGGAATGAATGGCTTTACTCCTCTTCTGCATGACCATCATGAGAGCACCAACGATGCCCTCATCTGACTCTGTATTTGTAGGTCCATCAGGACTGTCTATCACCTATAACACACAACAGAATTTAAACATGAACATCTGCTACAAACATCCAAACCAAATATTAATTGCAGTGTGTCAATCAAGACTGATCTGTTCTTATAATATATATAGCACATTTAAAATGCTTAAAGTTTGCTTTACATTTTTGAGCTTCTTCCCCAGTCGGATCTGATCCAGAAGAGCACCTCTGCCGGGTCCTTCTTCTCCGGATGCAGGGGCAGGTGGTGGCGGTGGTTTTGATTGGCCTCCAGGAAGAGGAGGAGGTGGGAAATGTGAAGAAATAGAGGTTTGGGGGAGTGGAGGGGGAGGAGGAGGAGGAGGAGGAGGCCCTCCACCTCCTCTGCTGGGTGCAGATGGAACAGGAGGAGGTGCGAAACCCATGGAGCGCTGCTGGCTAGGCGGCGGGGGAGGAGGCAGGTTGTGGGAGGAGATCGAAGGTGGGACATGAGAGGACTTTGGCGGTGAGGAGAAGTGAGAAGGTGCAGAGTGCGCAGGACCACCTCTGTTTGTTGCTGGAGGTGGGGGTGGCACTGCTACTCGTGCAGGAGGCGGGAGCCCTCGAGGTGAATGGCCTGGGACGGGAGGCAGGGGGCCGGAGCGGCCTCGCGGAGGTGGAGGGGTTGGAGCAGAGGAGCCCGGCACAGGAGGCAGAGGCCCTTGTCTGCCAGGTGGAGGTGGTGGAGGTCCGCCAGCTATAATGCAATGGAAGGAAACATGAAATGGAATGGAAGGAAACATGCATAGCAATTAAACTCAAGCTTTAGAAGATTAGCCTGTGGGGAGGAACAAAATGATGCAGTGCGAGTCTGACCTTGGTTCATCTCCCTTTTGACCACCTCCATGCCTCCAGACTCCTCGATGAAATTATAGATGAGCTGGGAGGTCTTTTCATCCTTCATCTGATCTTCGCTGATGCCGGCTTTGGAGAGCAGCTTCCACAGATCAGGGTCAACGTTGTTGGGATCCCAGCCGACATGACTAACATGCCTGACAGGAAGGAAATCAAAAGAGACACAGTTTCACAAACTCTGTCAAGCCGCATCCTCTCTAGATATTAACTAAACTTCACTGTGTGACATCAAGGCAACACATTCGTCGGCTGAAATGCTCACTTAAATCCACTGGGTGCCCCTATGTCTGCTTTGGAGAATTTGGGCCCCTTTTTCCCTTTCTTCTTATCCTTCTTCCCTTTGCCGATCAGAGATAAGGAAGCAGCAGGTGAAGGCGTGGAGCGGTAGCGGGAAGTATGGATGTCTGGGTTTTGGATGTCCACTGTGGTCATGTGAAGAGAACCAGGGGTGCCAGGTGATGCTTGGAGATACAGAGTACATGCAGGATGGTATGTCATTATTATTTCATTTCACGGATCATTGGTGGAGGGAAAGTTACAGTAGAAAAATGTTATGCACCTATTTCAGGGAGTCGAGGCATGGAACCTCTATCTACAGCAACAGAAAAAAAGAGGAGAGAAATACTTTTACTCTTCTAGTTTACTCTTATATCATATTATGTCGGATAAATTCAATCATTTAGTCATGAAGTTCATTGCTATCTTACCACTCGGCGGCGGGGGGCGCTGTTTCCTATCTGTCAACAACAAGGAGGTGAGAGAAACCATTTTGAGACACATACACACCATAATAAAATATGTATTCACTTAAAAATACCTTTAAAACATTTACCTTGAATCTGGGTGTAAGAAATTATTGATCAACTATAATTTGTCGATTTTGTAGCAGTATCTATACTCTGAGAATGTATTCCAGTTTCTGTTTAATGGAAATATCAACAGTATTAAAGGATTTACTTGTAAAATATTTCAGAGTTTGGCAGAACAAAAATCAACTTAAATTTAAGTATTTTCTTTCTAGGATCATATAGCAAACAAAATGTGCCCGATAACATATACAAAATATGAAAATGGTAATGGATGATTATATTAATTTATTATTATTATTGGTATATAATTCTACTCATTACAGTGGTCTCTGTGACCTCACTGACCCTGACGGTTGTGTCTCTGGTTGATTTTATCCCCCACAGCATTCTGGAAGGCTTCTGCTTCCTGCTGCTGGGCAAAGTTCAGTCCGACTTGACAGTCCTGCGTCGCGTGAGGAACGAACAAGGAATGTTTATTATGAACAGTGGGCTATACTTTAAAAACGTGTGACCTACTGCTAGTTTTAACGGAAATAACTGCAGTGCATCAAATTATAACCCGACAGTAACTTAGAGGGAGAGGTCAAATGAGGGCGTGCTTACGTCCGCAGTGAAGGTATGAAAGTACGGCTTCGGAGAGGAGTAAACAATCTGGTTGTAGATCTCCTGCTCCCAAACCTGCTTCCCTGTCTGTGGAGAAACATGGTAAACATTTCAGTCCTTCAACAATGCTCATGTAAGATGCGAGTAATCTGGTGCTATAGTTTGTTTAGTAACTCTGTCTCTCTCTCACACACACACACACACACACAGTGATTTGAATGACAGTCTAATATGGGCCTAAAAAGTCCAATGCAGCCTTTTAATTGGACTCAAATGGCAGACTTTATTACCTTCAAATCAAACATCCGTATGAAGTAGGAGCGCTGCATGTTGTCTTTGATGAAGCACACCACTCCAGTGTGCTGCAAGCTCCACATGGATGGACTGTGAGGCAGAGCCATGAACAGCTGTGCTACTGCAGCGGCCATGGACTGATGAAACACACAGAGACAAAACAAAAACACTTTTCGGCAAAGATGGGGAACCTTGCGAGCGCTTTATTGCACTTCACATGCAAATATGCAGTTTTGTGGTGAGGATTCACTTCCCCCGTCTGCTTTCATTTGTTAAGTTTAAGTGTGGTGCTCTAAATTCCATCACCCGTCATGATATTCTGTTGTTAACACGTCTGTTGGCAGAATGCGAGTCTCAGTTGCTTAAAGAAAGTCTGGAACAAAGCAACTTCTGCTCTACTGTAAGACTAAACCTACAGTGTCTAATTCTGACACCAGGAAATGGTTCAGCCACCATTTCCTGTTACAGCTACCTCTTTTATTTTTGATGACCTAATGTCAGAAATTCATTTTAAACTGCTTTGGCATGAACATACAGTAGATTCTTAAACAGTTGAAATTTAAATGTACCTGATTATATATAAAATAATAAAAAGTAAGTAAATAAACTATCAAAAAGCAGCTAATGTCAAAGTCTCAGCGCAGCGTTCAACAGTCAACTGTGCTCATTTAAATTCAGGATATGATGTTTAACCACCAAGAGAGAGCGAGAGCGAGAGGTTTTCAGGGCTGAGACTATTTACCTTATTAAATAGCAACCAGAATAACCTGTATTACTTTGGAGGCCTTGTATTTTCTCTTTTACAACAAACTCTTCCAGAACAAGTCGGAACAAATACGGCAGGTTATTATCCCCCATGGTAGGCAATCCCCCCCCCGTCCACCCCCGCAAGTCAGCTCAGAACTTACAGCACATCTTCTGCCCAGCAGCTCCTCCAACTGCTCATTCTCCTGCGAATTCAGCAGTGAGCTCCGGACGCTGTCCAGTTTAGCTTTAGATCCACGGCTCATGGTCCTCTAATATATCTCCCAGTTTATTTTTAATTCATGTGTTCCAGCATGTGAAAAGGCGTCCTCGCTGCGCTGTCAGAATACTGAGCTCTACAGTCAAGGAAGTTTCTCTTCTGTGTTCTGCGCACACATCAGCTGAAAGCAGGAAACAGACTAACCGCACTTCTCTAACCCCCACTTTTCTTCTTTCTCTCAGACGTAGAGCACGAATGAATGTGCTATACTTCCATTTTCAGAGGGAGGCAGTGCGCTATTGATCTTCTCCTGCTGTGAGTATACATTCAATGTGCAGCCACATGGATGAACATCTTTACTTAAGATTAAAAAGCAACTCAAAACTTTTGTACAAATGAAAGACATGTTTTATTGACAGGTAGCAACATTCATATTAATTTAAAAATGCACAGGATGAATAACAAAGTCAAAATATCTTTTGGTCAAATTTTAAAGACAAAAAAACAAAAGAGAAACAGACTCCATTTTAACTTCAAACCCATGGGTCCTTATTGTTCATACTCAACAGTTTCTGACACTGCTAAGACACACGCAGCATTTTTAACACAAACATCTTCTCAGGTACAATTTTTAATTGGCCTTTGCTGAACATAGTAAGAATAAAAAAAAAATAGGGTGTTACACCCTATTTTTATGTGACACATTATATTCTTTGGTTTGTGACATCAAATGTGACTTCCAGTCACTGTCAGTTTGACCTTTATGGGTAGCAGCCGAACACAAATTGCACCGTGTCTGTTGGATTATTTCTAAAAAAAATCCCCTCAGACGCAGCTTTGAGGATAATCACTTCTACAACAGTAACGTTTTTCTCAGAATATATTAACACAAATTTCACATTAGGAACATTAATTAAACTCCACGTAAAAGTCATAAAAAAATTGTATTTTGGTCGATTGTAATGGTTAGTGTGGAGCTGCCGTCTAACCCTCGCTGATCAAATTCAGCTGAATCTGTGAAGTTCGTTGGAATTCGGACAACACCACGCCAGCATATTTTACAGTTCTAAATGTATAATGAAACAAAAACTGATGGATGGGTTAGGGTTAGTATGCAAAAAATGGGAAATTATTGCCTTTCGACACGATGAAATTTCTGTTCTGTAAAGTCTGAGATGGTGGGGAAGTAGATTGGAAGGATTTTGGCAGTGACTGAGTTATTCCAAGGAGCTGTACACATCCATACTCTAAAATGGGATTTCCATTTGAGTCATGCTGTTCCCATTCATCCTTTTGCATTCCTACACACGCCTCCAAACAACATGCTTACTATGAGGCGTGACATAGGTTTCATTCAGTCAGAGCACATCGCTCTGCTTTGTCCTCCCCATATCATGTCAACATGCTTTCTTTTTGTTGTTGTTGTAGTAGGCGAAGGCTCTTCACATATCCTTCGTCTTGTCCAATAAAACTTTCCTATTTGGCTTTGGATGAGTAGATGAGGGGTAATTTAATGACAGGGAGTGCTTTGGTCGGCATTCTGTTTGTTGTATCTCTGTTCCTTCACAACTGCTAGTGCCCGCCTCCACTCCGAGATGCACTCCCAGTCACCCAGTCAATAATGATGAACGACAAACTCATGATCATGAAGATGACTCCCAGGCCAGCAAAGCAGGCGGCCTACCAGAGTGGAAGGAAATAAAAGGACATTTGTATCCACAACACTTTAAAAATACTTAAAATGTTTCATTAATAAGTTGAATTTAAAGTATCCTTGATAGCTGAATGAACGGAGTTGTACCTGAATCTTGGGTCTGGACCATAATGCCTCCTGGTCTTTAGGAACGATGCGGATGTAGAAGATTCCAGGTAGGATGAAGATGAGGCAGGGGGCAGTTGTGGCTCCTGAAGATGAAGGATGAGAACAGAGAAGAAGTGAGTATATTTAATGTTGTACACAGTAGCCTAAGTGATTACACAGTTTTCCGGATGATATAATTCACACTGTAAACATTTGCAGCGAAGCCCAAACCAGTCGGTCGTTGTTCTTGCGCAAACGTACCGATGACACCAAAGATGTCGTGGATGCTGGGCACAAAGATGACCAGTACGTTGACCACAAAGATGAGGCAGAATGCAATGCCGATGTGTATGAACCAGTTGAACGGCTTTTCAGGGAACAAGATCTGCAGCAAGGCCCTGCGGATCTACAGAGGGGAGGAAGGAAAGAGGGAGGACGTCATGCTCTTCTTTACAGAAAAAGATACACATCCCGATTTATATACAAAGGTATTCTAAAAGTAAACGTTGATCTTGTTTTATCACCTTGGTTAAATTTAAAGTGTTATAGAACTGCTGTTGAGTAGCTGTTGCGTAATGCCATGTGGAGGATAAGCTCCGATAGCCTGCGTGATATGCTAACGAGTGAGACCAGCGGTGCAACATACTTGAAAGTTTCAACTTACAGAAAAACATTCGGCAGCATCGTCTGCTTTCTGTACAGTAATTCCGTAATAAATGAGGATTTCAACAATTTGGGAAATTCCCTCATTTGCTTTCTTGGTGAGAGTTAGAGGAGAAGATGGATCCCACTCTCATATCTATCGGTTCAAGACGAAGCTGGAGCCACCAGCTGGTTGTTTGTACCGATTAAACAAATGAGTTTTAATTGAGCTCTAGCGGTTCTTGTAGATGCATCTTTTGACTTTTGGACGGAGCCAGGCTCTGGTTCCAGTCTTTATTCTAAGCTAAGCTAACTGTCTCCTGGCTTCAGCTTCATATTGAATGGACAGACACAAGAGTGGTTTCAATCTCCTCATCTAACTCTACAAGAAAGTGAAAAAACATACCTTCTGAAATGTCTGGTCATCTTTAGTATCTACAGACCATTCTGAAGTTATATTAAGATAATGTTTTAAAAAAACATCTCTATACAGTCAACACACTATTTAAATAGAAACAGCTGGCTTTAGAAGTTACACAGCACTGAAACAGTACAGGCCTCTTTCAGTGCCTTGATATATAAATCTTGAATTATTCCGAAACATACATGCATACTTTGGCAGCATCGGTTATGTTGTACAGGCTACATTAGCAACATTGTGGGCTTATGATGTTCAGTTTATAAATTCAAGATCTTCCTAGACAACATTGTTAGTAATGTATTTAGGAAAGCTAAAACTGTCAAATGTTATAAATTGGTCTCGGGCCTATCGAGCAATTAAGACTTTCATGCGGAGTACCACATGGCTCAAGTCTGGGTCCACTACCTTTAAGTCTCTACCACACTACCACTGGGGATCATCATTCATAATGATGATTCTAATTTTTAATTAAATGAGTACATTTAATCTTAAAGACTTAGTAAGGTCAGACCTTTTCTTTAGAGAAACGTGTCATTGCATTTGTTGTAAGAAGGATTCACCATAATGCAGCAAAGCCCTTTTATTACAGTATTTATATTCTGCACAACATGTAGTTACGTTTTTCTATGTTCATACATTAATCTTTACAAATTATTTTTAAGTCTCTTGATTAATCAATTCATGATATATCAGCAAATAGAAAAACATGAAATATTCACAGAAATTGGAACAATTTGGGCTTTAATTCTTTGTTGAATTTTAAATTGTGAAAAGTGAAAGGAAATCATAACACATGTCGTCATTATTCTTGTTGATAGATGTCTTACCGGGAAAAGAACCACGGGGACAGTCAGAGAGACGGCCACCAGCACAGCCACTCGCACACAGAGAACCAGCACATCCAGTGTGTCCACTTGGCTGTAGGTGTGTAACAGCTCTGGCCCCACGTTACCTACCCACAGAGAAACCCTTTACATATCTCACGTGGTCTTTCCTCATTCACAACACTGGAAAATGCATATGGGCTCTTGGTACAAGTGACTCATTCATTTGAAAATCTTTCCATTCACAACTTTAGAACAAGGTGACCTTTGACTTTCAGGAGTAAAGAGTGACTTACCATAAAAGGTCAGGTAACCAAAAAGAGCCGTTAGCAGGTACATGACGAACATGGCCAGGATGGAGACGTTGGCAACATTCTGCATACGTTTCTTGGTGGCACTGGGGTAAAGGCAAGCAGAAAGATGACGCTCATTTTACTCAAACTTTTATAGCACAGCACTTTGTGAAATGCATGACGACATTCTGACTTACTCTCGTAGCTCGGTGTAGATCGGTAGCACCTCTGGGTGGCAGACAAAAGCGAAGGCCAGAATTGGGATGGTGTACGCTGTCTAAAAGCCAAACATGCCAAAGGTCAGTGAGCAACCCACCAAACATGGCCTGAGGAACACGATCAAATGCTGGTTTTATACCCGCTGTTGATATAACACGCTCTAGTGTAGAACATGCGATAGTGAATCTGCGGCGCTAACCATGAAATAAATATACAGCTGGCGATACAGGAAACTAGACGCAGGTAGTGAAAATGTTTTTTTCTCTGACCTGTGAGTTGGCGGTGAATAGTTTGGCCTCACAGGCGTCGTCCGTCCCATTAACGGCAGTGTAGTTATGAGCAATGGTTAAGTTCTGTCCCAGTGGACAGAGGATGTGGAATTTCTTGTAGATAACCTGGGAAGACACACTTATTGGTTAATTAAAGATGCATATTTGACGAAGGAACAGGTTGTGTTACTCTATGTGTCTTTGGCCGAAAAGTTTAGACTCACCGAGATTAGGAAAAACACCATGCAGGATAAGGAGAACCCGCTGGTATAGCCCAAGTAACCTGCGATGCAATAACAATAAGATGATGCAGAAGGATTTATAGATTCTGGAAGTGATGGTACTTTCATTTCAATACAGCACATGAAAGTAAAGGCAACAGAAAACGGGTAGTGGACACATGATGTAACATGGGAGAGAATGGGGAATTAAAGAAAGTAAGTAAAATGCGACGACAGAATGAAAAACATACCAAGGCGTTTCATGAGCGCTAGAGGAAGGATGACGAGAACACTAACAACAATGATCAAGTAGTTTCCATTCATGAACCACTCTCTAAGAGACAAACAGATGGAAAAAATTAAAATCTGTTCATCGCCAAACAAAAAAACTGAAACAATACATGAATCATTGTGTGAATAGCACTTTGACACTCACCCTGTGTTTTTCTGTTTACCGAGGAAAGCTATAATAACCAGGGGCAGCTCAGACTTGACGATGAAGAGGTAGCTGGACATTGCTAGAAGGAAGTGAAAACAGTCGCTCTTAGCACACGCTGTCATTTGTAGATATCAGACACATGAATGAAAGGGAGGAAACAGCATGACGGTCATACCTCCAATGTTGTGTACTGTAATGATGCATCCAGACACTATTTTTCCCGGGGTACCAAAAGCCCGATTCCCAAGCTGCTCATAAGCCCGGATGCCTGAAAAAATATTATGCATATACGAGTGTGATGAGTCATGAATGCAGGATCGACAATCTGCCTACGCTAGAGCTATGAATCAGGCCCCATCCTACATGAACCCGCATAGTTTCTGTCCAAGCCCGACCCGAGCCCGAACCACGGCGGTAGTTTCGGGCCAGAGTAAAAAAAAAAGAATAAAATAAATACATATTTTATTAGGTTTAAGTCTTTTCAGTGTGGTAAAGCCCAAAAACTGTAATATCACAGATCGGCTTACCAACAACCCCGGCACTTGTCAGCAGGAGATGAATTGAATACGCAGACAGGATGGCAATGGAAACCAACAGCATTCTGACAAAAACAAGAGCAGAGATTTGGGAAATATAATTCATGTTAAAAAAAACAGTAATCACATGGCAGAAATGTATCGCTGGGCTCACAAACGTTCTTCTTCTTAACTGTGCTCATTGTCTTAATAAATAATGACAGAAAGAAGGGAAAACTGCTCTATAGAAACATCTTAAGAAACTAAACTTTAAAAAGCACTTCTTGTGATAGTACTTTTTCTCTTTTTTTCCCCACCGCTGCGAGTTTGGCTTCGAGAAACTGGCTCTCCAGCCAACCTCCTCCTCCCCCCTGCCACATAGCACAGCACTGATCCAGGTAGGCGTGTCTTGGATCTGATCGCTACCGGCTATATTTAACCACTCAAATCTGATTTAGGGAAGCTGCGTGTGTATGAGCTCTAATGTACATTCTGACACATCCGGCTTCGCATGGCAGCTGTTGTGTGTGTGTGTACACAGTATTACACCTGCAGCTCACACAGGTAGATGGGCAGAAACAGAGCCCATCCCCCCTTGTGGCCCTACTTCCAGCCTTATAAGGACCCTCTTGACTATCTCTGTATCGACCAACACAAACGCAATCCTGATTCTGATGTTACTTGAATTCAAACATAAACATATTTATAATCCATTTATAGAGCACTTTTCAAGCAAGTGGCACAAAGAGTTTTACATCGTTAGGAAGCTAAAAATACAAGCAGCAAACTTGTATTCAACATAGTAGTAGATGTAAAATAAGTAAAAAAAAACATACATAAATACAGAAGTTAGCTCAAATAAAGAACTACACTGTGTCAGTCTACAACTTAAACACACGACAAACTTGCTTACTTCTTGTAACCCCAAGGAGTGTGCACATTTGGCTTCACCAGAAATACGAAATGGAAATCACAAGAAGCTGAAATCGATACACCATTGTCCTATATTACAACTTCAAATACTTTGTTGTGAGCAAATACATGCACCTACGTGGGTAGAAAAACATACACAAGCACACTGACAAATACAGCCGCGCACAACGTTTAGCCAGAAATGAGGACTGTGTTTGGTGTTTGCATAGACTCACAGAAAAAGAACGATTCCAGTGTTGGACATTGCAAAAGCCAATCCCAGAATTCCACTGCCCATAATGGCGTTACTGAGGTTAAAGATGGACATGCCAAATGAAGTCTTTCCCTCGAACTGCAAGAGGAGGACAACAGAGGAAGTTACACATACAAACCAATTCACGATCAAGTCATCGAGAGCATCGTTACTGTGTCTGATTTTAACTGCAGCGAATCAGTCGGACATTTTCTTTTAAAGCTGAGCAAAAGCACTCACATCTGTAAAGCGGGTTTCTTTCTTGACACCAGTTTTATGTGGGAGAAACTGCTCGTGTTCGGTCAACGCACCCAGCCCATCAAACCTACAATGGGACAAAAATTATAAGTTGGAGGGAGCCACAAAGAAATACTGTAGTGTTTTAAAAATACACATTTAAAATATCTTAATTCCCTGAGCTGAGCTTCCAACACTTTTGCTGTGATGTATTGTACATGTATCAGTAATTGCTGGTCATTTGTGAGTCTTACCCATCTTCCCTGCTGTGTCCATTCTTTTTCTGAAGCTCCATTCTGGCTGCTGGGGTTGTGTCTCGAGAGATCTACCTTTGCCGGACTGAAAGAATCCTCCTCAAACTGTCACCTGGCTGGAGGTAAATAGACATTCATAAACATACATACATAAACTTCGATATCACTGTGGTAGTTCACAAAAGACACTTGGGATGTAAGTCCATTTAAAGCTTGACATGAAAGGCTTTAAATAACAAATGTTGTCAGAGGACTTATGTTGCTCTAATCTGTTGTGGGCCACACAAAGCTGGCATGGACGGACTCTGGGAATGAGCGTGGGTCTGTGCTGCTGCCACAGGGTCACGTGATCCTTCACTTCTCTGTGGGTCAGACTGTCCTCAGAATTTTCACATCTGACCCTTAAGGACACACTCGCACTACATTGTGCCATTCCTTAAGAGTTTCAGACCAAAAAGTAGATTTTTTCTATTATTATCCTACGCATACCAATGAACAGGCCTGTGGCCGCACAGTAATTCATACAGCTTGGTGGTTGACAGCAGTGGGCTGAGATAAACAAAGGGTTCCTGTGTCAACCCTGCTATTTAGACTAAATACAGTAGCCTTGTCCCTGTATACTGGCCTCAGGTCAAGTTTGGTGAGCAGAACTTTCTTTAGCTGCATACCAAACAACTTTCCCAGGCTCCACGACCAATGCACTCGACAGGCAAATGTCAGGAACATTCTGACATTTAATATTCACAACAGGCCAGTTTTCATTGATTTATTACCACTCCACATTTCAAAATGCAAATTTTACAAATGGGACATGCTTTGCATTCTCAGGTAGGGAAACCTCAGGTAGGCAAAAGCTGGTTAACTAGCCTATCTAGTGCATTACATATCTAACTTGGAACAAGGCCCTCGTGGGCAACACAGGGGAAACAGTAAAAGAGTGTAAAAAAATGAATAGTAAAAAAGTGCTCCTGCACTTAACATCTATCTGAACAACGATCTTTTCCCAAACAACCTACCTCATGCCCTTTACAAAGTGTTGTGTATACATAATCTAAATATGACAATAATGTAGATACTACTCTTGTCAATAACTTAAGTTAAACACAGCAGGTATTACTGTAGCGTTGTGTACCACACGACTTCTGTCTGATGCAAGAGCAGCCCACTATTGAGTTAGCCCTTCCCTTCGCTTCCTCAACATCTAAAACACAACACACACACACACACACACACACACACACACACACACACACACACACATATTTTAGCAACTTACCCTCGTGGTCAAGAACAAGGCTGGTTTTCTTTTCTGATTATTGACAGAATACGTCCTTTTGGAAGTTAACTCAATTTTCCGACTCTCCCAATGTTTATGGAAAGCTTTGTTCTTAGGTGTCTCTCCAAAGCTCCTTGGTAGTGAAGAGAGGAGAGAGTGAGAGAGATTAGAGGCGAGGAGGAGTGAGCGGGAAATAGGAACACCCATATTTAACCCTTTGTTTAACCCCGCGACATGTACAGCCGCTGTTCCAAAGAGACCGCAGGGATCCACGCGCCAGGTGTCCACACTAGTGATTAATCAAAGGAAGTGAATCTCCTGTAGTTTTAAGAGACCGCCTGCGGTTCAAAGCTCCAAGAAATCCCAGCAACCCATGAAATCAACAGGGCTTCTGGTGTTCATACTGGAGACTAATTACCATGTCATTACAGACTATGCAAGTAGTAAGGGGGGGGGTCAACTGAGGGGGCCTTTGCTATAGCATTGGCAGCTACTCACTGACAGTTTGCATACTGCTGGAAGTCACAGTGATAGTAATTAGCTTAGTAGTTAAGTGCTTTTTTAAGATTGTCCACATGTGATTGTGGTTAAGAGTGGAAACATTGTGCAACAAGCTAATGAAAATGGCCTGGACAAAAATGATGGTACCCTTAACTTAATATTTTGTTGCACAACATTTTGAGGCAATCACTGCAATCAAGCGATTTCTGTAACTCTCAATGAGACTTCTGCACCTGTCAACAGGTATTTTATTAAGTTAAGGATACCATCATTTTTGTCCAGGCCATTTTCATTAGTCTGTTTTTTAAAAATGATTCTGTTGAACCACAATTCAAAAGCAATGTCTGATTTTCATTAGTTCATTTTCAGTACATTTTTATTTATTATTACTTTTGTCAGTTTCAAGTTATTTCAGTGACCATTGCGGGTTTTTCTTTCTTTAACGGAAGGGTACCAACAATTTTGTCCACGTCTGTATATATATATGGCAACAGAAACACGTGTTCAACCTTTTACTTGTCACTCCTCGGGGACATTTCCGTTGACTGATAAAGTTCAGCTTAACTGACATTCAAACTTTGTCTATACACCCAAGAAACACCCACGTTTTCTTTATCTCGGCATGACAATCGTTCACTGGAAAATGTGTTCTTTCTTGTTTTAATCTCTAAGATCTCCTCTAGTGGCAGTGTACACAGATGGCAGGGTTTTTGTTGTTTTATTTTTAGAAAGCTGGACATCTTAAAAAAAGAGAACTTCCACATTTTGATAATTGTGTCACGTCCAGGCTATTTGTTGCCGTTTGTGAGAAAAAATAACCACAAGGTTCATACAGATCATGATGAATAGAATAATGAAAAGATCATGGCTGCTTCTGTCACCTTAAATTACCCTCAGTCATGTGGTCTGGAAAGATCCAGAACACATAAATATACTTGTATGTGTCAAATATAAATAATCAGAAGATATTATGTCTTCATAAAACCCTACATCAAATGTTATTTTTTGAAACAAACAGTGATACCAGCATTTACAGCCTAGATGATCTCCTATTTCAGTGAGTCAGAACAAACTGCCAGCATGTCATAAAAGGGACAGCGTTAATATTCATCCTCAGCTGAAAAGTTGAGCAGAAACCAGCTGAAACGAATGTTAACCATATCACCACTGTCAGTACATTATCAGTAGAGTCAATGATAACTATTTTCTTAAGTATTTTCCCGCGTATATGTATGGGAAATTGTGTAGTGGCTTGCCGGCTTTTTTTCTGGTACTCACCACTCTAGTCACAGTCAGACAGATGGATGTCCTCAGTCTAGATAGAAGTAACAGGGTAGAAAAGACTAAACGTGTTGGCTGGATTACGTCAGAAATATGCTTCTCACGAAGCCATTAAGTTCCCTGCAGCTGTAAGAGAAGAGAAATGGGGGAAGGAAAGTAAATCTTCGCGGGTTCAGAAGTTTCCTACCATGTCACAAGTCAAGCCACTCCCTGTTCAGACTGAGTAAGCCACACGTGGTCCTCTGTTACTTTATGAAATACTGTGAACTAACTGTCTATATCTGGACACTGTCATATAATATTCAAGCTATGTTTCAAATGAAATGTAAATGACTAAAGCTGACAAATAAAAACTACATCCTGATTTAGAATACTCTGCTTACTGGCCTACATTACAGTGGTTATAGTGTGGCGGTGCAACTGGTAGTGTTGCTGTGTGAATTTACTTTTCATTCATTTCTTTGAGCTTCAGCTTTGTACCATCAGCTCACTACCAACACCATCTAGTGGGGACAAACACTAAGGTACCAAAGAACATCCCTGATCAGTGAATTATACGAACACAACAGGGTCCTGGTGTGATGATTAAATATTGAATCTGTTATTTAAAAAAACGGTCTTAGACGAATGAACCCATATGATGTGAAGCACTTTAATTCATCCGTTTCATATGTTTTATACAGTAGCTGGAAATGAGAACAAGTATGACTGCAACTAAGTCTTATTTTCATGATTTATTCATCTGCCATTTAAGTTCATAATTAATTGATACAACATGTAGTCTGTAAAATGTCAGGGGAAAGTGGGAAATGCAAACCACAATTTCCCAGTTCCCAATGGGATGTCTTCAAATTGCTTATTTTGTGCAACCATCAGTCCAAATCTCGTAAAGAGATTCAATTTACAATGAAATAAACAATGATTGTATTTAGCGTTTTTGCTTGAAAAATTATAATAAAAATGTTCTGTCAATCAACGAATAAAGCCTATTGATTGTTTCAGCTCTGAGAACAATAAAACCAAACTCAAAGTTATAGAAAATTGTTTTTTATTATTATTAGCAAAGACATAAAAACTCAGTCAACAATTCAAATTGTTAAAATGACGACATCCTTGTAGTCTTAAAGTACTTGTTTGAGCAAGAGGTTTAACGACGAGTCGGACCAAACAACTTGTGGTGAATAAAGTAAACATGTCATTTCCCCTTGTCAACCCATGCAAAGAAATTACACCGGGCCTCGGGGTTGGAGGCATGTCCCTGAGGACGGGCACACACAAAGAACTGTTTGCCCATGTTTGGCCCCTCCTTTTTCACAGTACGAAGCACACAGGGTTCCCCGTGGATCTTACAGGAGGGCGGTGGGGGCGGTCCATGAAAAACGGACTTCCAAAACCCTAAGGATGCCCCTTTCTTGGCATCCGGGGGTCCCGCAGTGGGGTGTGGGGTTGAAGGTTTTGTCGTCATCCGTTTATGATTTTCCTCTGAGGTGCTGCTGGTGCACAGCTGTGGTGAACCATCGTAGACGAGCTCAGTAGCTTCAGGTACGCTGCTTGTGACCGAGGACGCGTCCTCGCCGGGTGAGGATGCTTTTTGGGAGTTTTGTGAGGAAGTTACTTCGTCCTTGCCGGGTCTTTTTTCACACTGCTTTACAGGGGCTTCGGCAGAGGGAGCAGCATTTGTGAGTTTGGGTTTGAAAAAGGAGAGGAGGCTCCCCTTTGGGTTTGAGGAAGTCTTCACTGTCTTAGTCTTTTTCCCCTTTGGGACAACAGAGTCTGATGTTAATGACCGTTTTTTACCAGAGACGTTTCCCGCTCCGGATGGGTTTAAATTCTCCCTCCTTTCTTCCTCTTCTTGAGATCCAGGTAATGCATCCCTCTGCTCAGACGGAGTTGATCTTTGGTCCACTTTAACAAGGAAGCGGGAGAGTTTCTGCTGCTTGCCAGCAAACTCTGGCAGGTAGCGTGTACAGAGTGGAGGAGGCTTGGAGCTGGGCAGGAGAGAGCAGCTCAGTTGCCCCCACACAGGGCAGTGGTCCGACCCTTCCACCTCTGGCATGATGTCTGCTGCCACAAACTGCTCCTTGGCTAGTACGCAGTCAGCGAATACGTAGTCAATGCGCGTGCCATAGTTGGTCTGCCGCGCTCCGGTGAGAGTGCTCCAGCATGTGAAGGCGCTGGTGCGGGTTGGGTGGAAAAAGCGAAATGTATCCACGAATTTTCCACTGTGGGTGGCATCTGATGAAGTTACCTCTGATTCTTCATTGGGTTCCTGCTCTTTCATTTCCTCTTCTTCTCTGCCACTGTGCAAAAAGGCATTCAGCCATTTCCTCCCAGGGTTTTCACCAAAATCATCCTTAGTAATGAGAAAAACAAAGAAGGTAGAGCGTCAATATTATTATTAATAAGCATACACTGCGCACATTTGGCAGAGGCATGATGCCTCCCTTTTTATCTAATATTATATTATTCCTTTTATACTAAAGGAGTAGTTTGACCTTTTGGTAAAAAACATTGACTTGCTTTCTAGCTGAGACTGATACCATTCTGATGTCTATTCATTACATATGAAGCTATTACCAGGCAGCAATTAGCTTAGCATGAAGAGGGAAAACAGGGGGAAACAGCTGGCCAGTATACACTGAAACTTTTCACTTTTTCACTTCTGTTTTTGTACAGATACTTTAAATATGAGATTTAAAGCTACTGCTGGGAGGATTCTGTAACCTTTAGTCAGAGCCATGCTAACTGTTAACTCCTGTTTCAGGTCTTAAATGCTAAACTAAGATAATCTTCATACCTACCATACAGACATGAGAGTGGTATCGATCGCCTCCTACTCTCTGCAAGATATTGAAAACGCATGTTTCCAAAAACAAGCATATTTAAACCTTTAACTTACATTATCACTGGGGTCACAGTGGTCTATTTGCCGGTGAGATGTATTGACATCTCCTAATACGATCACGTGGCTGAAAAATAGAACAGAGAAAGCATTAACTCTGTTTTTAAAGAGTAGAGGGGGTAACAGAGTAACAGAGTAAGGGGGTAACAGAGTAAGTTCCTAACACTCTCACAAACTCTCACCTCCCATCTTTCAGTATTGCTTCAGCGCGACTCTGAAGCAACTTGTAGAACTGCAGTTTGAACTGCTTTCGCTCCGGCTTTTCAGGGTCAGCCCGAGGACAGTATACATTGATTACAGTAACGGT
The DNA here is from genome assembly GCF_050575085.1 of Anarhichas minor. NCBI lineage: Eukaryota > Metazoa > Chordata > Actinopteri > Perciformes > Anarhichadidae > Anarhichas > Anarhichas minor. Next base: position 13,668,509 of record NW_027466449.1, read on the forward strand.
TTGCTCTTTCTCCTGACACCTGTGGGGGTAAAACAGAGTCAAAAAGAGTCATGTACATCTATAGTTTACAACTACTTTACTAGATGAATTCCACATGCGTTGGAATCCCCCGTGGTCTTTATCAACAGTTATGTTTTCACCAACGACTTGCATTATTCTAGTAAAAAGAAACTCTAAATCGATCTAAAATGTAGATGCGAGTAAAGATTGCAAGGGGTATACTAGTGCATATAAAGTTGCTAAAAGCATGTTATAAGGAAAACCTTAAAATATTTTTCCCGTTACATGATTCTGTGCTGTGTGATAACGGCTCGTCCTTCGTTGTCCAAAAGCTGCAGCTCCTCGCTACAGAACTCAGTCTGGTCCCCATAGCATCCAACAGCCCCTTCATGGTTGGTCAGCAGACCTGTGAGACCATCCTCAGCAGCAAATGGAGCGGCACTGTCTTTACAGTAAGTGGCAACCCCTGTGCATGTCAGGAAAGGGAGGTGAATTAGTTTCTGCAGTTTAGTGTGTCAGCACTGCAGCAACTTTAAAGCATGTGTAACAATGGGCAGTGGCATTAATAACATGGATCTTCTGTTGCTCTAATAAGTTGATTATGCCACTTTTATTCTAGCGTCTTATATATAATTGGAAGAAACAGCTAATGATCCTAATTATGACAAAACAATGCACCTGAATAGCCGCTGCGTCCTCGACTGAAGCTGAAATATGAATTGTAGCCGTCAACAATGGCAGTTCTTTCATCAAGCAAGTCTCCTGTGGGGGAACACATTTTTAGGTTTAACTTTTATTCCTCTCAAAACACAGACTTCTGACTGTTTACGTTAGACTACACGACAGTCTGCACGTTGTCCCCCAAACACCACTTACTTGTCACTTTTGTTTCTTGGACGCAGATAATGTCAGCGTCCAGTGAATCAAGAGCCTTTTTAATGCCGCCTCTGAAAGTCCTTATGCCATTTATGTTCCAGGTAACGATCTTCATTGTGATTCAATTATCTTTTACCGTTTTTTGACACTGTAGTCAGACAACAATGTGAACACCCGGAAGTAAAACGGAAGCAAAAAAGGCACGAGCGGAAGTGAATTTCTTTACTAATCTTTCATTATTTCTCTCTAATTTCGTGTTTTTTTGTTAAAATATATATTTTTATATTTATTGAATTAATGTTTTATTTTTCATGTCTGAATATACATCAAAGGCTTTATCCAATTTAATACAAAAAAATAAAGACAATTAAATGTTGGTGTAATGCATTGCGCCTTTGCTTAGCTAGAGGGGGTAATTGTGCTTTCACGTTTTTCGGCGCGCTTTTGACACCAGACCTCACTGTGAAACCAGAGAACCGGGTGGGAGGAAGGCAAGCGGCTGCTCAGGAACCTGGTAACGGGTACCGGTGGCTACTATCGTGATTAGCAACCATTGATAGTTCCTGGAGGAAGTAGCAGCAGTGGTGAACGTTTGCTTTCCAACCGGCTGAGCTCCATCTTTTGAAACAAAACCAGAGGGTAAGTGGCAAGTTGAGGCTAATGTTCGCAATCTAGCGTTAGCTAAATTAGCTCGTCTGACAGGATGCGACTGACGTTACTCACCGTGTAATGTGATGTCGTCTATTCCGCTAAGCCTGTGTACGTTTAACCAGTTACAAAGCCAAGAAGTTAGCTTAAGCTAAATACTCTTCAACTCGACTTTGCTAGTAGCGTTGTGCTGTCGCTTGCTAACCTGCGTTAGGCTGAAACTACTCTAGCTAGCTGTCAGGCCGGTGTCGTCTTAGTTTTTGTATAATATTCACCATCTAACTGAAAATACCAGCTTATTTTAGAATCAACGTTAAGGGTGAGAATGTATGATGAAAAAAATGTTAGCGTTGCATCCTTATTTGTATACGCAGTTGATGCTAGTTTGAAGGACTAGCAGAGACAGATGCTTATGGGATGCATCATTTGGCACCCGGACATAGGCAGCTGGCGTTTCCATCTTCGGTCAAAGGAGAGGACATGAGGAGAGAGGACATGAGGAGAGAGGAAATGGGGGGAGTTCAGCCACACCCATTCAATAAGGGTGGTGAAAGTAACCTTAATCCATATCGTCTCCATGCTTCGACCGGCTGTCATAACCATGCAGCTAAAATTAGCTATCAGCTTATTCCGAATATAAGTAACAGTAATGTAGCTGATCTTTAGCCAGTTTAATAGCACCAGCCTTTTAACTGCGGTGAGTTGAGCGTTCATCATAGATCCCATGGGTTAAGTGTCAATTTAAAAAGGAGAATATCAGCAATGTGCTAGTTGTAGGTTCAAATTGTTAATTATATCTGCCAACTACATATTTACAAACTGCAACAATAGCTGATTTATGGTTTGGATTTGGCTTTTTGTGCTGAAATTGGAGTTTTCTCATTCAGCCGATCCCCAAGTTAATCTCGCCCTATGCTGTTTACCGGCCATTGTTCTAAGGGGTTTAGATACATAATCATCGTCTTTGTGTTTTTGCCTTTTTTTGTAGTGTGGAGTAATGAGAGTGGGGGAGTGAAGGAGGCAGTTGTCCCAGTAGAACGTTGGCGAGTGGGAGGCCAAGCAAGAATGCTGGAGGCCGATGCAGACCCAGCAGGTGCAGCAGTAGAGCGAGAGGAAGTCGAGATGGGGAGCGAAGACATGAATACCGAGGTGGTGCGGCTGACCCTGGAGCTCCAGGAGGCCACGGAGGAGAAGCTCCAGGCCGCCCGCTACGGCCTGGAGGTGCTGGAGGAAAGTGCGGCTCTCAAGATGAAACACAGGCAGCTGGAAGAGGAGTATGAAACCCTCAAAGGGGAGCTACAGCAGCTCAGAGAGGTAGGAACACCTAAGGCCTTCTAGTTATATTTAGACAACATTACGCTTGTGAAGCTCTTGTTTCCCCAGCATTGAACACAATAATGGTTGTAAACCTTTTGTATATGAGAAATGTGCAAGCAAATGTTGCATTATTGCAGTATATATTAAACATAATGCAATGGAATAGTAACATTCCACATTTTTTATCTTTCACCTGCATTCTAATTGTACAAAAATGGTTTTGTAGATTTACCTGCAGTCATGTGACATTGATGGCAAAATGCAAATGCAGTCCAAATTGAAATGCTATCTAGCTGTGCTGCCTCTGGGTAAAGCAGAATATAGATGTGTGACGAGTTTGCCACACCACAAAAAAAAAGTAACCACCCAGCGAAATTTGAATGATTTGAAAACAAAAGGCAAGTGTATGACATTTCAAAATTGTGGTATAAAGATATCATTGTTCTCTTTTTATTATGTGCCATACGACTATGACACGAACTTGATTGCTTATCCCTTCATTGCATTTGGACAACTTTGTCAGTCTACTACCACAGTAACGGTTCTGTTAACAGCTGTGACCTCATGTTATACTTTCAATGAAGAGGCTTGTGATCGCACGCTGAGTCAGTTTTGTTCCAATATGTCATCTGATGCTGATGCAGGAACACTGTTAACAGCTTCAAAAGCCAATTAGTCAGCACATCCGGTGCTGTTCATCTTACACTGATATTTGATGCTGCATTGCATTAAGGATTGAATTACGTTAGCACCGGATATTCAAGTTAAAATTATTAGACCAATGTGTCAAAACTCAGATTTCATGTAATCCATCCTTTCACAGACAAATTGTGACATATGCCTCATTGTGCTTCTCAGTATCTTGTTTTAATTCCCCCCCATGAATGTATTTAGTATTGGTGAAACAGGCTTTTTAAAACTCGTTTATGTATAAAGTAAGTAATCCCATAAAATGCAAACCTGTCATGTGGGCAGTTTGTTTTGTTCTGCAAATGTTCCATCCACCTGTTTAAATTGAGATGTTTGAAATCCTGCTCACAAGCAGTTGGATATTTAGCAATTCATTTGTGCCAGAATAACATCACAACTGGTCGTAAGCACTTTATGTCTTAAGGTACGTAGTGGTACAGAATTTCAGCAATTTGTTATAATCTGCATAAACCTCACATGTTGGCTGTTTACCTACCGAGGCTTTGGCAGGGTTTTAACAAAGCAGAGCGGACTCATGTGTTATGAATTAGCATCGTTATTAGTGGTTCAACGGATCATAAAACTCACGGTTCGGATCAGAGTCACGGATCGGATCGGCACAAAAGAAAAGCAGAAAGCAAATATTACTTTTACAGATCACATTTTTTCGCCGCCGATACCAATTGCAGATTATTGATGATCTATATTGGGAGATACAGATCCCTTTTCTTGTTGGATTATAGCAGCTGGTCTACAAGGCTCCAAACTATTTATTTTTTTGTAGTTTTAATGATGTATTATACGCTGCTTAGAGGGATTGTAAACAGGTCATAATTCATCTCTAATATCTATTTATGTTGCTGTGAAAACATCTCCTTCGAGGTGTAGACTAGAGTGTGTTGTTAACAAACCAGAACAACCTGTATGCCTGTAATCAGGTTAAACATGATTGTTTATGATTCCTTTGTTAAAGATCTCTACATTTCTTGCCTCCAGGAGTAGCACAGCATAAATTCATTTGTCTTTCAGCGCTGCGAATGTTGTTCCAATGTGTCCTTTTAACCCTTTTTTGTTTGTGTAAAGGCATTCGCAGACTCTGTGAGCAGCCAGAAGCGTGCAGCGGCTGATGGAGAGTGTCGGGAGGAGAACCTGCTGCAGGAGACCGCCTCTAAGGAGGCTGCCATGGCTACCCGCTTGGAGGAAGTCCAGGCAGAGCTCAAGCAAGCGCGCCTCGCACTGAGCAATGCCCATGCAGAGATCGATAGGCTGGGGGTGGTCTCCACCCAGCTAAAGAAGGTAGAGCGGCTCACTCAGTACACCTGCTCATTAGTGTTTTATTATATACTGTCAATTCCTGTCTTGTCACGATGCATACGATGGAACCCTGAATCACTGTTGGATATATTGGCTCATTACCAAAGTTAAATTTAGTAAATCTTCCATTTTAATGTTTGCACTGATTTGACAGTGGGTTGTTTTTTTCTACAGGAGTGTGAGTGTCTGGAGGCTGAAAAGGGCCATCAGAGGGATGAGATGAAGGAATATAAAGTACGCGAGCTGCGCCAGCTGCAGGACAATGGCGAATTAGAAGAAGAAAACATCTCTCTGCAAAAACAGGTGTCTGTGCTCAGGGAAAACCAGGTCAGTTATCACTCAAGCAACAACCTTACCAAATGCATGTACGTTCTACCTGGCTGTGATTGTAAACTAATGGATGGATAAAGAATAAAATCTGTAGAAACTTGCAATTAAGTGGAAAACCATTCAAATGAACATTGTGCCATAGGTTGGTTTGTTTCCGTACACTTTCATAAGGTCATTGTTGTAGTGGACTACATTCACCTTTCCTGCATGAGAGCATAACTGCTTTGAATGCAACACATTTTAAATTTCTGTCAGTTTTGAAGAGACTCGACAGGCCAGTTTCTATTTCTGGAAAATGAAGCAGCTCCCACAACTGTTCTTGTCTCGATCACCTGTTCTTTTTATCATCGTATTCCCAATTTGGCTGCTGCCTCTGAGAGCCAGACATCACAACCAGTGAAACATTTCTCTGGCAATACGCAGCAGGAATTAAATAACTAATTATAGTTGTAAATAGCACTGTGACAACCAGGCTCCAGTGTAGTCATTTTACGAGTTACAAGTGATTGCGGGGCACTCAAATTCAGAGTATTTTTCCTGTCCTGGTTGACTTTGAATGCTTTGAGAAATGATGTGTTGTCCTGGGAATGTTTTGCTCCAAGCTGAGAACAAACTGACAGACCAGATAAGCTTCAAATGCTTGTTAATGGGTGAGATTTTTAGTTTAACAGGCTTTGTTCAGCCAAAGATCATGGTTTGGATTCCTGAGGGTGTGAGACGAGTGCTTCTGTATGCAGATGTGCCGTCTGTGTATGTTGCAGCTCTGCCAACACAAACGGTCCATGACTAGTTCTAAATGTAGCCGAGACTTGTTAGTGTGTCCTTAAGTGGACTTTAAGATAACATCTAGTCTTGCCTCTACATCCTTAGAAATCTTTTTATGTTGTTTTACATGAAAAACATTTTGAAATTGGCATGTATTGTTATTTTACGAATACGGTGTGTAAAGATTAAGTAAGGCAGCTAAATGGAAATAGAAGTTAAGCTGTACAACAGTGGGAGGAATTGTACGTATCCATTTTCCAAGAGAAACTTGAATTGGTGGTGATTATCACGAGTGGAGTTTCTACTTGATTGTGCACCCAGTTGTGTTGGATAAAACAACATATAAAGACCTTTTGATTTTGCTCCGCATTTCAGGTCGAGTTTGAATCGATAAAGCTGGAGCTGACCCACAAGAACGAGGAGCAGGAGGAGCTGCGAGCTCAGATGGAGGAGGCTGCGAGGCTGAAGGAGATAGCAGAGCGGCAGCTGGATGAGGCCCTGGACGCCCTGAAGGAGGAGAGGGAGCAGAAGAACTGTCTGCGGCGAGAACTCTCCGCCCTGACGCTCAACCCCTTCGACTCGGTGGGGAACCTGGAGCTCCACCTGGAGCAACTGGATGACAGCCAGGAGGAGGTCCAGGGGGGAGAGGGAGAGGATCAGGACAGTGGCATTAATAATGGTCCTGGGTCTGCTCCCGGTTCTGCTCACCCTCCTCACTTGGGGGGCTCCAAAAGTAATGGCCTCATCCAACGCTACTCCACTCCACGCAGCAGCGACATGTTCCTGCGTGCTCCCGCCTCTGGGCTGGTGTCGGACCTGCTGAGTGAGCTACACTTTTCAGACAGCCAGAAACTGAAACAGCAACTCTTACAGGTACACTTTTTAAATGTGTATTAAAATGGTTGAATTATGACGGTGCTCAAAAGAAAATAAATCGTAAAAATGATAACTCTCAAATAGATATAGGGGCAGTATTTACTTGTTATATTATTTGAATCCAGAGGAAATTTTGTGTCATTTTGTGAGAACTTAATAGTAGCCTGTTCTCTACTGCTAAGACTTAACAGGGAACACAGTATATACAGAAATTATTTTATATTTATATTTAGATGAAAGTATCTGTTCTAGTCAGGCCGAGCAGTGAGGTCGTCAGACAGCGGTTTGTGTGTCTGAGCTATTGACGGGCATGTCTGCCACTTCCTGCTTGAAAACCACATCCCCTGCATGTTGGTGGAGCGATCCTTTCTATATTGATAAAAAAAACAACACCTGGCACCACATTGCATCATCTACTTCCCCAAGCGATGTGAACTCCCACCTGATACAGTTTTCCCTCACAGATATAGGGTACTTGGGAGAATTAAGAATGTCTTGAACCCCTCTGAGGGACATATATTATTCGTGATGCATTTAAACCGGGGGTTGGGTTAGCGAGCTCTTACCCATCAGATGTTGGGTGTGGAGCTGAATGGGGTCATCCACTGTCTAACATAAAAAATGCATTAAGAGTAAAGGTGGTGGGGGGAGACATTTGTGTTACAGAGAACTGCCCTTTTGTTTTAAGGAGAATATATCAGTTTTGGCCCTTTGGTGAACAGAAATGGACGATATTCAACTCATGAACAGCAGTAAATTAAGCAAATTTAAGACATATATGCTCATACAAAGATTGTCATCTTTTTCTGTGTGTGAGTCCAGGCAGAACGAGAGAAGTCCAGTCTGATTAGCAAGGTGGAGGAACTGCAGATGCAGCTGGTGATGTCCAAACAGGCTTTCAGTCAGCAAGCGGACAAGGTTGGGTCTCTCACGCAACAGCTGGAAGCTGTGCAGAGCAGCCAGCAGCACGGCCACGAGGCAGGAAACCGGGCAGACGACGAGACGGAGAACGGAGACGGTAGCAATGTCTTTGACTATGAGGTAGACACCAAGAGCAAGGAGGTGCTGGAAGCGCGAATGCGTTCAGCCAGCGAAGAGCTCCTGAAGCTACGAGATGAACTGTCTCAGGCGGGAGCTCGTTACAACACCCTGGAGAACAGGTACAGGCAGGAGAAGGATCGATGGCGGGGAGAGGCCCAGGAGCTGGCCGACAAGATCCGTCAATGCATCAAGTCCAGCAAGCAGGACCAAGAGCGCATCAGTGAGCTGGAGAAGGAGATCGGAGCCACAAGGAAAGTAGCCATTGATTCAGAAGGGCATTTGAGCGTCGCCCAGGAAGAGCTGCTGGCTTTCTCTGAGGAGCTGTCCAACCTCTACCACCACATCTGCGTGTGCAACAACCTGACGCCCAAGCGCGTCACCCTGGACTATTACCGCGATGGTGCCAGGGCAAGTTTCGCAGGAGGTAGTGCACGAAGATCGTACTACGCCCACCCCCAGCAAAACTCCCAGAAGAAGCTGCGAGCCAATGACGCGTTCGTCTCCAAAGCTTCAGTGTTGCAGTTTATGGGGGAGGTGGACAGTGCAGGAGCCAGCGGTGACTCTCCTAGTTGCCCCGGATCCCCCACCCTGGATTTCAGGGACCCTTCAAACGTCTGCAACTTGGTAGCGGTCATCCGTTGCCAGATCAAACACCTCCGGGTAAGACCGCAATGCTTATCACACACCAGTGCAAATGATCTAACTCGATCACTGAAAGCCAGGCTTTTGTTCTGGGCGAAGGCCTTTCCTCCTTCACACATTTCTTGCTGAAACTAAAGCTCAGCTCCAACTGTTTATAGTAGTTGAGTAGCTCCCGTGTTAATTCAAATCCGTGGGATTTGTTGACACGTGTGTGTGTTTGAATAGATTGGATTACTAGGGGACAAAGTTGAGTTGTTGCTTTCTCTACAGAGAATCCTCTCAGAAACAGCAGAGTCTGGAACACTGGGAACTTGTGTTTTTATGTCGTGAAACACAGTTTGAAACGCATATAAATGAATAAGATAGATGAATAACAGTATTGTCAAGAAAACCTAGATAGAAATGTATACATTTTGCATTACTTGGTTTTGTTGATAACTGTATGTATAAAAAAATAAATCCAATATACAAGAAAAATACTTTTACTATGCTAAGATTTTGACAAAATGTTTACTTTGCCAGTGAAACAAACCCGTTAAACCCCTTTTTATGACTAACTATCTATTCTCTCTCAGGTGGCAGTGGACCTCTGTCGTCAGAGGGGTGCGATGCCTTACTCGGGGTTCAGCAGCAGCGGAGAGTCAGAGCGCGATGCTGAAAGCCTAATGGAAGAAGTACTAAAACTCAAGTCCCTTCTCAGCACTAAGAGAGAACAGATCGCTACCCTCAGGACTGTCCTCAAGGCTAACAAACAGGTATGTCACAGCTAGCACTGGCTACGCTACAGTGTTCCCTGTTAATCTCTTTGCACTGTAAAAACAGTTTTAGTCTAGTAACACAGTAGTAATCCTGAGAACAGCTCTCTTGGTACACATGGCACATAACCTTGACATAAGCAGGCTGGTTGGCCTGTATCATCGGTGTCTAGACATTTCCTCGGGCTTACATGGCTCTGCACCTTGAGTACAGTGGGATGTTGCACTCCTCAGAGGTTGAATTCTCCTCCCCCTTCCTGTGGCTCAAGCACCGCCTGACCTGCTTCTGTCATTCCCTTAGCTGTCACACTCCCTTTCTCACACGCGCGTACACACACACGCACACACACACACACACACACACGCACACACGCACACACGCACATCAACACTGATATATATACACATATACACTTCATGCATGCTAATAAGCATTTTAACACCCCTTCTTAAGGGGAATGATGGTGCTACAGTGTTATATAATAGTGCAATCGTCTTGCTTGTCAATGCAGACAGCAGAGTTGGCTCTGTCCAATTTGAAAACTAAGTACGAGACGGAGAAGAGCATGGTGTCTGAGACCATGATGAAACTGAGGAACGAGCTCAAAGCCTTGAAGGAGGACGCCGCCACCTTCTCTTCACTGCGAGTCATGTTTGCCAGTCGGTAAGTTGTCCTTTTTATGTATATTTTTTTTTTTTTAAAGGTAAGCATTATATGCAGCTGTGTTATAAAAGAAAAAGAAGACCTGTATTTATTTTGTCCTGTGGCAAAGTAGACATGTGAGCCAACACACGTTAATTAGCTGTGATTGTCTGCTCTTAGCTAGTGTTTTTCATGCTTAGTAATGGTGCTCTTGTTGTAGCACAGCGTCTGTCATGTAATAAGCTTACCGTGCTCATTACACCTGTGGACAATCCACCGGTTCACGTGAAGATTATGAACCACATGCTCTGCCCTGTGCTGATGGGGGAGGAGGCGAGAACAGATTTGTCCCGTCAGGTTACCTTAATGAAGGAGAAGCGTGATGTCGGTGGGAGATGGGTGGGATGTTTAATAGGGTGGTGAAAGTGCTGTCAAGGCTTCCAAAGCTACAAACACTTCACTCACTAATCACTAACCTCTTCAGGGAATCCGTTTGCTTGGATAATAGTTTGGAGTGTTTTTGTATTGGTTTGTGAGTGAACTAATTATTCTTTTTCTGGTTTTGTAATGGCTGTATTGTTTTGTAAAATGAGTTGATTAATTACCAGAGAAGCGTTTTAGACGTGCATTACCTGTGTAGGTCATCTCCAGACAGTTATGAGCTGGCATTTGATGATCCTTTAGTAGGATTGGGGAACAGACATAGTCAAGGACAACTACAGGCTAAAGATGACAGCCTAATAGATCCTCTTGTTTATAACCAAGTTATGTGGTGCCATCATGTGGATATCTGGAGTGAATGCATTTCTACACTACATGATGACAAGGAAATATTCATTCTTTAAATCTTATTCCAGTCAAATTATATTCTTATTGTTGTCATCTTCACATACACCCCAGCTTTTCTTTGTTTTATATCGTAGTAAATTGTATAATTTTGTTATCCAAAAACAGGACGTCACTTTGTGTTTTGGTTAACTTGTGATCGTTTGTTTTTGAAATATAACAAGTCATCAATAATCCAAAAAGCTGCTAGATTAATCAATAATGAAAATAATCTTAGATTGCAGTCCCAGTGTGTATAACGTTTGTGTCTGCCGGACTATAATTCATGTGACGCATATGTGTTCTGTGTCCCTGCATTTGTGCACCAATCAGTTTTTGCCTGCTTGTGCATGTTGCATCTTTTCACTGTGTACAATCTCTCAGGTGTGACCAGTATGTCACCCAGCTGGACGAGATGCAGAGGCAGCTGGCAGCATCCGAGGATGAGAAGAGGACCCTGAATTCTCTGCTGCGTATGGCCATACAGCAGAAACTGGCTCTCACTCAGCGTTTGGAGGACCTGGAGGTCCCTCTGTCTCCCCACAGCTTGAACAGCAGCCCCCGCCGCTCCCGGGCCAAAGAGCTGGCCACCAAGTCAGGCCGGGGTCCGAGGAGCCCCCGAAGCAGTCCTGCTCGCCCCCCGTTGAGAAGCAGTCCGCGGGCTAGCCCCGTTCTCGGCAGCAGCGTCTCTGCGTTGGCCACGCACCACCTGCGAGGTTTAACCCGAAGTCTCCACACAAGCCCTGTAAGAACCTCTCTCTCTTTTTGTTCTGACAACCCCACCCAGACCAGCAGCCGGTCTTGCAGAGGCACGGGTCTCCCGCGGGACGCCACCTTTATCAGAAGTCAAAGTGTCAGTGATATTTTTAACACAGAGTTGAGTCCTGGCAACTCCCCAACGCGTAAAGGCTCCACCAGTTCTGTGAAGAGCGAGTTAATGGTTAAAAAAACACAAATCAGTGATTCAAGGAAAGGTGTGTCAGGACGGAGAGCTTCAGTCCCTGTACGTCAGGACACCTTCATTACAACTCGGGTCGTACCGGCCTCCTCCACCAGGCAGAAGTCTTCTTTGTTTTCTTCATCCATAGATAATCTAACCTCTTCTAAAGCCTTGTGTGTGTATCCTAACACATCTGAAGCATGGGGTGAACGTCAACAAAAGCCTGATCTCAAACCCTACTTAGATACTTCAGTAAGAAGAAAACAGCTGACTTACAAGTCTAATTCTGCTGTACAAGCAGCAGCAGCAGCTGCATGTCGTAACACGTTTCAGTCACACACGGCCTCTTCGCCGTCGAATGCTAAATCTTCAGGGGCCCCGACAACCACACCGCTCCCTGTTCACAATCCACCTGGTAGGAGCAGGTTGACCGGAGTCTGTAGAGAGTCTAGGCGCAGAACATCCACCTCCTCCGGTAGAACCACGGAGGAATTGGTCATTAGCGTCGGTAGGAGCTCTGCTAACAAAGCTCAGGGCACACCTGCCAGGCCCCGAAGCTCACACTCTAAATCGTCCCGCACGCGATAAGACAAAGTAGCCAGCAGATTTATGCGTCATGCTAAATCTACTTATTTTCAATAGCAATCTATTGTTTTACAAATATTTAAGCCATACTATTATATATTAGATAACCAATCTTTAGTATTTTGTTGAGAAATAAGACTGTCGGGGTTAAGATCTGCTTTTATACATCTCATGTAGCTGTTTGGAGACCCCAATTTGCTGATCCTTTTTATATGTTTTATTGATCCATTTATCCTTATTAATTACCGTCATCTTTTTCTACTTACTTTTTTTTAATTTGAATTAAATGTGTTTTTTGTGTCTCTGTGTCATCCTGTCTCTGTAGCGCTGAAACACTCCTCCTATCACTCCAAACCCCCTCTTCTCCATAAGGACCTGTCTCCATGTTGACTCCCCGGCTCCCTGTCACATCCCAGATATGATGCAACATTTCCCAGTCTACCCACCAGAACCATGGATTTAAAAAAAGCAAAAAAAAAAAAACAACACAAAAAAAAGATTCTCTCATCCCGCCCACGTGGTTTTCTCTGCTCGGATCGGAGAAACCTGCATGCAGCCTGGAGCAGGATGAGGATGAAATGTGCTGCTCGTTGCTCTGTGGAGTCATTGACTGTGTCTTTGTCCCAAGTGGATCCAACTTCCATCTGGTCTTGGTCAAGGCTGCTGTGTGTTGTGGTGAACCAGTGACAGTATTTATTCCAGAAGGAGGGACGTTTCATGTGCAGTATTTACTGTCCTCAGACTTTGATTTGAGGCTCTGATCTTTTCTTTTTTTTAAGGCTGTATGTCTTTCCACTCTTGCCTTTTAGTCTGGCAACCTTTAGTGTCCGTACGCCATTAGATCACTTGTGATAACTCTCCCGAGTAGTTGTTTTTGTAGAACAATGCAGCCTTACTAACATAGTTGCTATCCCACGAGTAGAGAGCTTGCTATTGTGTTGCGGGTCCTCCCTTTCACTGGTGGTACAGTTGCATTACTTTTCTTTGTCCTGTGACATGCCTGGCACTTTGGCTTTTGTCCATTATCCGCGCCCCTTTAACTCGAGGTCAGTAAAAATGCTATTTAGTTGATGGAAATAGATCAGCCATAAGTTCACCACCTCAGGTCAAGCAGAGTAATCAAGATTCATGATTTGGGAGATCCTTAATGAGCAGCTTACTTTGCAAACTATGCAGACCAAGTCAGGACTCTTCCTGCTGTTTAGAATCGGGGTGAGTTTTAAACCTCGCCTTCACTATCGTACATAATGGCTGCAGCTGCTTTACAACAGCCATTTAGCATCTCTCACAATAAGCAGCTTTTGGTAAATATCTGGGCATTGCAAGCATCCCATTGGCTGATAATGTAATTTCCTGCTTGTTTGGCTGTTGACAGTCTCACTTCACTTAAGAATTCAAGTGGCTTGGTTTAGACAGAAACAAACACGTTGGGCCATGCACACTTCTCTTGGCTACATAATCACAACAACAGCTCCCATTCAGCTTCTGCTTCTCTCACTCCTTTGTACAACTAAGCCACAATACTCATGTTTTGTATTCCATCAGTTAATGTCGCCATGTTTTTGTCTGCTACCAAAGTAAGCACGTTGTAATGAACTAGTATTACCCACACAACACTGAGGCTACAGCATCCATTGCGTTTAGTTAGCAATGCTAATAGTGCTAGCAGGCTGCTGTTAGACTCGCTGCTTGTAGAAAAATTAAATAATGATATTATACACAAAAAGCATTACACAGTGCTTTGCATCTAGTAGCACATTATGACTTAAAAGAAAGAATAAATACATTTCACAAAACGAAATCTCTCAAAGAGAGGCGTAACTGTAATGTGACATCGCTTTGCTATGAGGAGCTCCACTAGCAGAAGGCTTGGATTGCAAAGAAAAGACAGAAAGAAGAAGAAAACGTGTATCTGCTGATAGAGTAGTTTGATGCCGGGGCTGTGATGTGAGGACAGCAGCACAAATGTAAACATTGGCACTGCCTCATTGAATGCAGTTTAATATTCACTTTGAATTGACCTGTAGTAGACCAATCATGTTCTTTAACATTTGGAAACAGCCGTTTGACAAATGAGAACTGAATGCAACGAAAATGTTGAATCCATTTTGTTTTTAGCTCGACTGTCTCTGTGGTTTAGTTGAGGAGGCCACAACCTGCTGATTCGTTATATTTTTGGTGCCTTGGATTTGATTTTGTCTGTTTTTAGATGACCTCACATTTTCCAAATACTTTTCAACACTGTAGTTGTGATTTTTGAAGGTATGTTTTATTTACTTTCTCATGACGCAGTGTTAGCACTGAATAAGGTGATGTCTCATTTTGGTAAATATTTTCACTTTTTAGCTTGCATGCCGGCTTTCAAGAACTCATTAGTGTGAACTGATGAATAATGAACGCAGAAAATCAAGAACATGTATGAAAAACATTATAGAAGGTTAGCTTCTTGCTAAGAAGTGGAAATGCTTTAACAATATGTGATATTTCTTTGAAGGTTGTAAATGGGTTCTGTTCCTTCATTCTGTGCAGATTTGTGTATAATTTAATTACCACTGTTGTATAATAATTGAACTGTATTTATGTGGTCTGCGTTCCGTGTCTGTGAATTGTTATAGAGGATGACGTGCACACTCCGCATTAACACATTGGATGGTCCTCAACTTTTTATGTGTGTGCAATTTCCTTTCATTGACCTGTGGAACCGCTCATGAAGAATAAAAACAAGACAACACTGTATGCTGATCGTGGTCTTTTGAGTTCAAACAGTATTGGAATACTGCTTGAAGTTTATAATATCGGATCATACAGCAGGATACTACCATTCTATGGTAAAGTTTCTCCTAAAAACATGTGGTCTGTGGTGGTAAAAGCATCTTACTGGAACTTTATTCCCTAGAAGGAAGGAACATGCTAGAAGGTAAACAAACAGATCATTGGTGCAATGGCTTTGACATCTGAAGTATGCAGCATGCTCAATTTTTCTCTACATGTCTCGATGACGCACCAAACAATCCAGGGGGGTTTGGACATGAGTAATGTGCAAATGTTCCGCTGCAATTTGTTAAATTTGAAAAAAAGATTAAATTACTGCAGATAAAATCTGATGATATACATCTCTAAACAAAAAATTGCAACCTGTCGGAACAAAACCTCTTTTACAAAAGAGTTTATAATTTAAAGAATGCAGTAAAGCAAATAATGAACTAAGTGCATTAAGATAGAAACTTAATATAGTATCACTCAAAGCATAACCTCTCGTCTAAAGCATTTAGATCGTTAATCTGATAGTTTCTATGAGCATGGAGCAACAGATTCTAGAGCACATTAGTAGCTGCTGGAACCTGTTTCGGAGGCCAGCCTGCAGAAGAAGTTAGATGAGCGCCAGATCTCCTTGTGAGGAGTTAAAATAAAGAAAACTGTGTAGTATATTAGTACAAGTCTGTTTAGATAACCTTTTACAAGCAAACACGAAGCGATGACACGTGTTCTTACACTGAAAGGAAGACCAGATGAACGAGCTGGTCTCGTCCCACCGCCCTACTCACATTCTCTCTTCATCTGTTTAGCTACAATAATCACAGCTATGACCCCGTGAGGCCAGAGTGCATTAGTAAAGGAAGGTGAAGTTCCCAGTTTTAATTTAAACATTTAAACATTTACAGGTTTCCTCCTCCCTACCCGTCCTGTCTTGGGTCTCAGTCAACGGGTTTGCAGATCATTTCACTTGTTCCACCTAATGCTCCATCTCCACACTGCTATGAACATTCCAGGTCCTCCGGGACATGTCTGCTGTCTGTCCGGAGTCAGAACTAAACATGGAGAAGCAATGTTTAGTTTTTATGCAACATATATAAACTGCAGGCCAGCGTCAACTCTCACTTCTATTTCAATCAAAGATGAAGACTGCTGTGGAAACATGATAAAAAAATAAACATCCTGGAAGTAATTATAATGAGAAACTTTCTCAACGTAATGACTTAGTATCTTATCTGAGTATCTTTTAATTATGAGATAGTAAGTCATACTTTTGAGATACTAAGTCATAATTATGAGATGCTACATCATAATTATGAGATAACAATTATGAGATGCTTATATCATAATTATGAGATACTAAGACATTATTTTGAGAAGGGTTCTCATTATAATGACTTACAGTATCTTTATTTTTTCATCACAATGGCAGGAATGGCCTTCCATACTGTTCTGTTTGCCGCTGCCTTTTATTGAATCAAATAACTGCACCGTAACTTATATTCTTGTATTTTCTTATTCTTATTCTATTTTAGGTTGTTTTGTGATGTTTACTCGCCTCTCACCACTGCTTCAAATGTCAAAATAAGACTAAAATGTGTTACAAGATATTCTTCAGTGCCCAGGGAAGATCCCATACTATCCTGAAAAAACAAACAAATCGGCTCTGTTTATGATTGGCTGCAGGGACTAAAGACCCCCGCTCCCCCCCCCCCCCCCCCCCCCTAAATAAAGGGGCGTGTCTACCCGGGATAACGCAGTTGTTTTCATCTTCTTGCTACTGAAAGCCAACGGTGCCAGCCTGCAACGGAAGCAGCTTTTAAACGTGTTTTAACAATTTTGCACAGTAAACATGTCCTTCAAGGCAGCGGGAGCAGCAGTGACACGTGCACTGTGGACCAGAGCACACGGGACTCCTCCGCTAGCGCGATCCCCCAAAGTGTACAACAGACTTTCGACAACATGCAGGGTGTACACAGTGCGAAAGCAAGGCTGTGAGACAACTCGAGCACAAAGCTGCAGCTCTGACTCCGACAGGCCGAATGGCGACGTGCCATCCTCCTCCAGCGAGCCGCCTCACAGACGCCAGACTGCGGAGAAGAAGGGACCCAAGGAGCCCGTGGGTGCGCCCGGTGTCAAAGCACGGTCGTTCACGTCCACCGCAGCTCCGGTGGATCAGACGTCCTACATGTGGGCTCGGTACAATGACACCAAACGGCTAGTTCACGGTAGGTAAAGCGGGTCCCCAATGGTGCCCCCCCATCAAGACCCCCCCAAGTAGCAACGGTTAGCCATCCACGTCACCAGGGCTCACTGTGAAGATGTGTTGTTTACGCATGGGGGTTGTTTTTCATCCTCTTTCAGAGTAACGCTCGCGTAAATCGGACAGATGGCACAACATGCTGGTAGTTCCTCACAGGCCAAATGCGGTTTAGGGTAAAGTTTCAACAGCCGTTTGCTGTTTTTAAATATAACCAGCCAGCAACATGTTCCGCTTTTTGATCTTAAGAAAAACAAAAACAGCCCCTAACGTAAGCGAACGAGAAATACGTTCAGTAAAGTTGGGAAAAGAAATCTTCAACTTCACCGAACTGAAGAAATATTAGCTAATGTGTGTTATTTTCATAATGGTATTTTAATGTCAGCAATTGTTTTTAACTAATAGTGAAAACAATGTTTTTTTTTATGGTGTCATAAAAGTACATTTGGCATAAAGTGTAATGCTCAAAATAGAGCATAAAAAGCGTGAACAATTTCAGATAATAAAAAAAACTTCCATAGTTAATTACCTTTTAACTCTACACATTCTAAATATGCACAAGAGGGGAGTTTCTCTCAGAAACCTCCTTAGGTTTAGACACGCCTACTTGTTTAGGTTGAGCAAGAGTGCATAGTTCGTGTGCTCTTTTCACAGCAGCCATTTTGACAAGTAATTGCAGGGTTAACACGTGTGTTGATTTAATAAACAATCAATTAGGGCCCTGTTCCATTTAGTGGGGCTGGCTCACTGTAATGGCTTTGACACTAAATAGAATGGGACCTTTTTATCGATTACACTGTGTGCATCCTGCAACTACATGTCGAAATGGCTGCTGTGAAAAGGGCCTATTGAGGGCGGTTCTTTGCCCCCCCCCCCCCCCCCACACACACACAATGTAAATGTGTGCTGATATTTATTTTTACTGTGTAACTATACTGTAATATATGTGTGGAGCATATATTAGTTGTCACTTTCAGACCAACTAGTTATTTCATAAATCTTATAGTTTGATGTGACTCAACACGGGGACAGTGAGAAACTAGCCTTGGGTCGGTGCATGGGCATGTGTCTGCTGCGGGCCTCATTGCTGTGACACAGTCCTGTGCTAAGGTATTGGAGGCTGTCTCAGGAACAGATTGTAAAATGTTTGTTTACACTGTGCCCATGCATTGGCTGCATGACTGTTGTATTTATCAAAGCGTGCAACAGAGGCGAGCAAAACTCATGAAATGGATAATTAAAAGAACCGCTATTACAAGAGGTAGTGGATGCTATGCTACCAATCAGCCGTGCATTAAATATAATACCCTCAATTTGTAAGGGCTGTGCTAAAAGTTTATTTTTTGGGTGGCTGGACTTAGTTCTGTTAAGAGTCAGTTGGCATCCTAGAAGCACATATTACGCAACTTCCAATGAGCTCGCCAGCCTCGCTAGATTGAAACCAGCAGTGGAATTACTGCTTTCGTCTCTGCAGATGTCAGAAATCTGTTTCATAATACAACATAATCGTGAATTGACTAATCCTACCCTTCCTCAAAATGAAAACAGTGACTTGTGTTTTGTTCCCTTCTTTTTGCATATTCATTGATTTCTGTCTGATTTGATCTACTTTTGACTGGATTAATTAAATGAGGGTTTCCCCATCTGCTCTCAGTCCTGATCCCACCAGGTGCGTGTAACCTCCTCAACTCCTCCACCATCTACGCCAACAACGAGGTCAACCTGGCTGAGGTGGACATCTACGGCTTTGACTATGACTACACGCTGGCGATGTACTCAAGTGCACTCAACGTAATGATCTACAACAAAGCGAAAAGCTTCCTAATTGAACACTTCAAGGTGCGTTTTACAGTCGCTGCATCAAGTATACGGGCATTACAACTGCTTTTAGATTGAGGTTAATTTATCCGTTTCATCTTCCTGCTTGACAGTACCCTAAAGGCATCCACAAATATGATTACATTCCCAACTTCACCGTTCGGGGTCTGCACTATGACATCCAAAAGGTACATTCTTTTAAATCACAAATGTCCTTTTGCATCGGAATAAATGTGTACATTCCTCCGTACTGATAATTAAGAGTGAACCCCCCCCCCCTCCCTCCTCCTCTGTAGGGTCTTCTGATGAAGATAGATGCCTTCCATTACATTCAGCCAGGAACGGTGTATCGGTAAGAGGTTGATGCTGTGTTGAGTGTATCTTAACTAACACTTATGCCACGTTGTTTCTTTTAGTTACTTTAATCTACATTGCTGCTGCGATGGCAACTCATCCGTTTGTTTTGTCGGATAATGTTGTGTGTGTTTTTATGGTGCATTAATATATGTTTGGTGTTTCCAGGGGGCTGAGCCCAGTGCCAGACGAGGAGGTCCTTCAGCTCTACGGGGGGACCTACCATATCCCTCTGGAGCAGGACAGCGGCTTCTATGGAAAGGTGAGGAGGATGTTGTTATTATAATAGTGAACAGTAATATGAACACAATTGGATAATCTATCAGGTACTTCAGTTGACTTTCATTGTTTTTAATCATTTGAAACTGTGCAGACAGAGCTGCCTGACATGTACTACAGTTATTGCTCTTTGTATTCAGATATTTTCACAATGTCTTTGTGAAACATGTTTGGTTTGGCTCAGATGAGAAAGCTCTTCTTAAATTTGTGGGCTCAACACATCTGATATAATCTCATCGGGCCACTCTCAATCAGGGATGCGGTTCAGGATTAAATCTTTCAACAGATATTTTAAGCGAGGGTTTCCTGTTGCATAAGCCGCGATGTTGAATTTTGTAATCTCATTTGTTACATCGTCCGTGATCCTGTCTCTGAAAAGCTGACAGCAACAACTCTGTGTCCAATAAAATAATTAGTTTTTTTTAGTTTTGATTTTTTTCAATACTGCACTCGGTCATGAAACGTAGAAATCTCTATTGAGTCCGACAGTCACAAAGGTGAACCTGACTTTTTGCAATTTGAAGAGTTTTCGGTCCATTGGGTCCTTTAAGTGCAGCGGGAAGTATCCCTCTCCCTCTTCTGATTCTCCTTGAAACATTCCTATCAACAATAGTTTCTGTGTGGCTATTGGTCGCAGTGAAAATGGTTCCTTATGTGATCAGGAAGTGTTATTTTTACAAGTTCACAAACATTTTCTGCACCCCAAGTAAATAGCAAGAAATTAAAAATGTATTTTCTATCACAGGGACCAAAGGTTAAGCAGTTCATGGACATCTTCTCCATTCCTGAGATGACTCTCTTGGCCGCAGCAAATGATTTTTTCATCACCAACGGCATCGAATACGATCCCGTTCACCTCTTCAAGGACGTCTCGGTCAGTATTTATTGAATATTACACCCTGTGTTTGAGGTTGTGGCCTCATACTGAGAAGTATACTGACCCATTGTATTTGACTGTTTTCGCACACTGTGATTCTTCAGCTGGAGGCTCAGGAATCTGCTGAGCTCAGCAGAAGTTTTCGAAAGACTCTCGTGGGTAGAACAAAGAACAATCGCTGCTTTTCCTCTTGGTCCTGAGATGCCAGGGTTTCCTGTTACAGGGCACTAGTACAGCTAGCACTAGTACAGCTAGCACTAGTACAGCTAGCACAACATCTGCCTTTGATTTAACAACAAAACAAAAACATGCAAAATGTCAGGTTCTTATAGAGTTTTTAACTGGTTATGAAACAGTCCCAATTTAATACTAAAAATGACCTACATAGTCAAATGAGACCATCAGCGAGCAGATTTGTTATTTCTATGTAGTTATTCCTAACGCTTAATCGGAGCCTCCAGGGTCAGGATTTCGCTGAAATCAGACAAAATTATGCAGGTTTCCCAGAAGCTCCTTCCGACTCCAGCTGGGCCTCCGGCTGCGACCAGCCGGCCACGATAAGACCCAGAATTGGATGGGGATGGAGAGCTCTGCACCCGGTGGCAGCGGCCCCTCCTCCTCCCGCTAAGACTAGGGCGGTGCATCTCTGCTCCGCCAGTACTATTGCTTTTGTCCACAGTGGCCGCTAAAAATCAATACAAAATAAAAGTTGAAAATGAAAAGTCATCACTTTCATACATTGTGCCATTTCTTTCTGAGCGACTGTAGTTCGGAGCTCTCTCTCGACTCACGCTAGTTCAGGAAAGTACCATGAAATCTGTAGGTCTGTTGTGAAGGTCTGTTGCCCCCAATGTAACACCTATTTAATCCTCAGGAAGCAATTGGCATGGTTCACCTGCAAGGCTACATGTACAAATGGATCATGGAAGATTTTGGTAAGATATCTTATTTCCTTAGTTTGTATCAAGCCAGCACATTACTGCACATAAAATAAGATTACGGGAACGTTTTGTGCGGTCTTCTTTCTCGTCATAGATAAGTACATCCTGAGAGGAGAGGAGACGGATGCTGTTTTGCATCGGTTGGTCGGTCATGGAAAGAAACTGTTCCTCATTACCAACAGTCCCTTCAGCTTTGTGTAAGTGAATACCATCTGTCCGCTATGAGTCCACTCTGACCCAGAACGAGGGTAAACTGTTCTGTTGCAATCTGTTAAGCTAATGTGTTTTTCTTTTCCTGTGCGCAGGGATAAAGGAATGACGCACATGGTGGGAAAAAACTGGAGAGACTTCTTTGATGTGGTCATTGTCCAGGCAGACAAACCTCACTTCTTCACCGATTGTATCAAGTGAGTAAATGTTTCGGGAGAAAGTGGTGAACAGAACGTTGATCATCTTGTTCGAAAATGTCCTGAACATGTTGATTCTTGCAGACCCTTCAGGCGCTTGGATGATAATGGAGACCTTCAGTGGGAAAAAATCAACAGTTTGGACAAAGGACAGATCTACAAACAGGTCTGTGTAACTTTAGGCTACCGTCTGACTCCTCTGAAAGTAAAGCTGTTCCTGATCCTCTAATCATTGGGCTTATTTGTCTCTCTATTCAGGTTGCTACGTGTTTAACTTAATGCATCCTCTGCGTCTTAATGAACCAAAGAAAATGGCATGTGGTTTGTGGTTTTCTTTTGTGTTTCAGGGAAACCTGTTTGAGTTTCTCAGATTGACAGGCTGGAGAGGCTCAAGGGTTCTTTACTTTGGAGACCATCTTTATAGTGACCTGGCTGTAAGTTTCAAATCGCACTGCATTAAGGATCCACTGTATGACTGACTGTTATTGTGATATCCCATGACTTCAGAATTTACCTTCATGATGGGATTATTCCCATCATCAACACTATTCATGGTCCAGGCCCTGTCAAACACACACAGACAGACAGACAGACAGACACTCACTGTCTCCACCTATTGCACAATTCTGAACATTTCCAGTGTGACAAGACAGACACTGTCTCCACCTATTGCACAATTCTGAACATTTCCAGTTTAACATTTGGGAGGTGCTGCAAAGTGAACATTTTGAACACCAGGTGGCATTTACATGTTTATAAATGTAGACTCAGTGGCATGGATTTAAAAAGTATAAGAACACGTTACTAGACAAAAAAAGTATATTTATCATTGAAATATCAATCAATTCATTAATTCGATCTGAAAAGAGCTAAAGTTAGGGCACAATTTGGTTCATCTGTGTGCAGCAGAGTTTGACCAAAGCAGTTTAACTTGTAGGACCTGATGTTGCGACATGGCTGGCGTACAGCAGCCATAGTACCTGAGCTGGAGCCAGAAACCAAAGTGGTGTGCACCGACCGGTACGCAGTGAGCCTCACCTGGCTGCAGGCTTTAACCGGCCTGATGGAACGCCTGCAGGTGAGAAGCACATTTTACATTCTTCTTATGTAGGGAGTCACCAAAATACAGCAATGACAGGCCTTAAAATGCAAGTCCCAGTCTTACCCAACTCCTATCCAAACGTGTTACGGGTTAAAGGGAGACGGATGTTTACATAGCTGGCAGTTACTCATGTTTCTTAAGCCTCAAATTGCCAAATTAATAACGGACCTCGATTTGCTCATCGTGTTTTCTTTATTTTCTTTAGTCACATCGGGACCCAGAGTCTAAGCTGGTTTTTGAAGAATGGCAGAAAGAGAGAGAAGAACTCAGGTGGGTGCCATTATTCCATCACTCGATCTCATGCGCCTCCTACTGAACCCAGTGAGCCTACTTTCATCAAATACAGTTCATAGCATGGTGCATCTATACAAGCGCTGGACTGAGTGGTTGCTCTTAACTTGATTATTTCAGTTTATGGTTATATTTCCACGCCACTACATTTACGTGACAGCTAAAGTTACTTTGCAGATTAAGATTTTGTCTTATTAAGAGAATATAAAATATGATATAATATCATAATAACCTAACTATATAAAGTGGTTGCTCCACCTCGAGCAGCTGTATCTTCAAAATGCTTATGTTAGCATTAGTAATGGTAATCTATATTTATCTCTATTATTACTGTCCCTGGCAAATAAATGAATAAGAAATATACAAACATGATGATGATTGGAGGGCATTCTGCCTGTGTAATCAATAGCCTACTTTTATTTTTGATAAATACTTTGAGTGCAAGACGTTCACTCGGAATTGGGTATTTTGACTTTGTCATGCTTAAGATCATATTAACTGATACCTCCTAACCTTTTATGTCGCAGGGTGATGACAAAGAACGTGTTCAACCCTCAGTTCGGCAGCATCTTCAGAACGTGTCACAACCCCACTTACTTCTCCAGACGACTCTCTCGTTTCTCGGACATCTACATGGCCTCCCTCAGCTGCCTTTTGAATTATGACCTCGAGTACACTTTCTACCCCCGCCGCACCCCTCTGCAGCACGAGTCTCCTCTGTGGATGGACCAGCTTTGCACCGGCTGCATGAAGACTCCACACCTGGAGGAGATGTCTCACATCCGATGAGATCCGTGCTCCCCTCAGTGACTGTTTTGATATTTTGTATTTTAGTCCTGGCGGACATTTCTTTCTTACGATTAATTTTCTACAGCACGGTGTCTTTTTAGTTGAGAAGGTGCTGCACTGCTCCCTGCTCACAGGGCAAAGCATTAGCTACTGCACAGATCCACGTCTCCAATGATTTCACTAGATGGTGCTGTAGATTTACCTGCTGTCCGGAGAGCATGCGATTCAATGTTGCCAGACACGCTGGTTGCTGCCTGAATTAAAGTGATATGAAAATGATAAGCAATATGGAGCTACTGTCGCACAAATAAACAAGTATAATCTGATGTGTGGATCTCTTATTAACCACGTTACAACGGCATGTCATAATAGGAAAGTTACCTTAAGATTATTATGAACATATACAGCCTCGAGTCGAGACTAACTTTCAATTAATTAAATGCATCTAGTGCAGTGGTTCCCAAAGTGGGGGTCGCGACCCCTAGGGGGGGCGCGGTGGTACTACAGGGGGGTCGCGGCTTCATCACCAACCCACACACACAGACGCACACATACACCGGTAAAACAATATAAAATAACCGACGTGACATGCACTGTGCTCCAACCACGCCACCAGAGCGGCTTATGTCACAGACCGACTGTGGCAAAACCAGCGAGAGCGAGAGCGAGCGCGCGCGAGCGAGAGAGCGAGCGCGCGCCCGAGCGAGAGAGCGCGAACGAGCGAGGGAGAGAGAGAGTGAGGGAGCGCGAACGAGAGAGAGACACACAGCGACACAGAGCGACACAGAGCGAGAAAGATACGGAGAAAGATACGGAGCGACAGAGAAAGATAAAGATTGGAGTGGAGAAAGACTACCCACTACTAGGCCAAAGAGCTATGGGCATACTGTTGCCTTTTGCCACATCCTATTTATGTGAAACAGGGTTTTCTGCAGTTGCTGCAATGAAGACCAAATACAGATCAAAGTTGAACATTGAGAATGAACTGAGAGTAGCTATCTCCAACCAGCAACCCCGCTTTGACAAAATCTGTAAAGCAAAGCAAGCCCACACCAGTCACTGATTGATATATATGAATAGGAATATACATAGGAATATGATCACAAAATAATATGGTCCATGTAGACCTGCACACCTTGTTCATAATTGTGTTATTTTATTGTTTGAGAAAACCTGCTGTTCAATGTGAGGAAATACAGTATATGTTGTTTGCACTTTGTTTGAAATTAAGTTAATTGTATTTACAAATTATTTTATATATTTTTTATTTTATATATATTTTATTATTGCTATTTTTTTTCCCAGTTAAACAAACTGAAGAATAAACTGTGAAGTGATATGTACTTATTTTAGAAAGAAATAAAAATATTTTATACAGTTCATGCATTATAATGCAATTCATTAAAAACCAAGAAAAATTTGGGGTCGGGTTGCGGGGGGGGGGGGTCGTCCAATGTTCCTATATCATCAAAGGGGGTCTTGACAGAAAAAGTTTGGGAACCACTGATCTAGTGAGTTGTTCACGTGGTCAAATCTCTGTCAAACTGTCTTCCATTTATTTGATTGGTTGTTTGGTTGCTGGGCAGCGCAGCCTCCATTCATCACCAGTGTACTCTGCATCGCAAACTCTCACTTCGTCTGCCTGAAGACAACAGCAGAGGTACTGTACTCACTCTGCATGCTATAACACGGGGCTTTGACCACATGCTCCTGTGGTGCTGTTATTATTAAGTGTTGTGTATTGTGTGTGTGTGTGCAATAGTTGCAGCGGAATTCAAAAAGCTGGAGGAGCGAGTAAAGAGGTGTCAGGTCAAGTGTTGGAGCGCTGTCCCGTGCAGGAGTTCTTGTCCGTGTTGGGCAGATCGCTGTTTGTGGTGACTGTTAATTGGCAGAAATCTTTGTTGCATTCGGTTTTCATGCATTTTTTTTAGTACACACTGAGGCAAAAGTTTGGTTTCAAATGAGACGCCATTTAAAAATATATGTACAATTCGACAATTCGAGGAGCGAGGAGTAATTGGTAGAAAAGCTTTTCAGTTCGACTGACGTTTCCGGATAACGTGCCTGACCTGAAAGCAGAAATGCTCCGCTTTTGTTTCCCATCAGACGTCACTGCAGATGTTTGTCAAAACAAAATATATTGAACTGCACTTATTTCATCGAGACATTGGGGGTTAACGATTCTCATGTCTAAACGAAAGATCTTAGACATTTTCTGAAAATTATACAATTTTCAAAATATGGAGCCAGTGTTCAATATTGATCAAATACAATTCCATTCTGTATTTTACATAAATTCTAAATTGCTATGTCAAAACGCCCCTCTTTTTTTGTTTGCATAATGACATTTTCTCCAGTGACATGTCACTGGAGAACTGTTCCAAATGTCACTTTTTATGACGGTTGCTGTGCCCTTCAGTTCCTGCAGCTTCGTCTTCTATTTAGGATTGACTGCTGTTTTAAAAACACCATATAACACAACTGCATGTCAATTGTGTTATCTAAGTGTTTGTTCATTTAACTTTCTCACTTGTTAGATTTGAGAATACATTTCTCCTTTATTTGATGTTTTTTTCCATTTTAGTATTAAATGAATTTCTCTGATACCAGCTTCCTGTTTTAAGGACTATGATACCCAGTGCCAGTACTGGTATCAGGCCATGTTGATTCTGGTGGCTTGTGATCATTTAACATAGTTTTGAATTTAAACACGGCAAAAAAACGAATGAGAGGTGTTTTTCCTGCAATGTTTTATTTTTATTTTTTATTTTAGTGGTGCATCTGTGCATTTGCAAGGCTGACTGATGTTTCAGTCTATTTCATGGCTGCCTGCCTTCAGTGAGTAAGCCTCTGCATCTGAGCAGCAGAGGCTGCCAGGTCTAGCTTTTTTTCATAATGTGTTAAATGTGTTAATGTGTTTGGCAAGGAAGCCTAAAGCCTCAATTTACTGAAAAACAAGTGAGTATGACTATATTTAACGAATGCATTGTATATTTCAACTGCCAGAGAAACTTGTATCGGACAGAAAATGATGACACAGATTTTAGTTTTCTAATACCAGTCCCTCCTTTACCAATGAGTCTTAACGCTTCAGTGCCTCCATCGTGGATTTCTCCTGCTACAGCACTCCATCCTTCTGCAGTTCCATTTCCTCATCCTTTTCATCTTTCTGTCCCTCCGGTTTTCCCCTTTCCACCCCCGCTCCTTCATTTCCTCACCTCTAAATCTTCCAATTCCCTCCCATGTTCAACCCTCCCTTCCTTCATATCTTTATGCTTCCAGTTGAGTGCCTCCGTGTCTGTCGCTATGCACACTCAGAGGTGTGTGTGCTCTGGCAGCCAGTCCCTCCACACAGCAGCCTCTTCTATTATTAAATGTAATGGGACCTTTGCTCAGTGTAGGAACATTCCCTGTTGTTGCAGACGATATTCCTTCATCCTACTTGAAACTAAAACAAAACGCTCGGCATAGAAAACACAGACTTGCATTGTTTGTTTTGTTATGTCTTGTTTTGCTACGGAGTCATTATACAACGACAGCATCTTTGTTAGTTCATGAGGTCTGTATTCCTTTTTGCCGAGCAACAAAGAAAAAGCAGATGGGCTCGGCTCGGTGGATTGGAAATCTTAGTTGAGGCTATAACACAGAGACTCTGGGAGGATGAGCTGTGGAGGGAGGCCTCAAGGCAGACACTAATTGGCCCCTGCCAATGTCCCGGAGTGGGGCAGTTTGAATTCACTGTTGTGCAATCATTAATCAGATCATACATGATACGCAATTAGTTTGTAATGAATTGGGTTAAAATCCCCATTAGAAGAGGGACTCGCCTTGCCTGAGGAAGAACTTGTAGATCGAAACGTTGCCTTGAAAAGACAAAAAAAAGAGAAATATTATTTATTTGGATCCTAACAGTGTGCAGACCTACTTCGTGTCCTGCAGTAAACTAATCACCATTAGCCAAAATTATTTTTGTAGCTATTTTGTGATGAGATAGGTGATTTACATGAACGGTGGTTAATCAATTCTCATAAGGGGATTTAGTTATGAGATTTATGAATGTTACATTGGAAGGTTAAATATTTTGTGATATCTCATTACAACAATGACAACTGTAATTCAATCAAATCCCATTTAGTCACATTATAGTTTATAATGCACCATATGCCAAACTTTGCATCCACTGTACAGGAAAAGACACGTGCAAAAACCCACTACATGGTGTGAATGGTAAAACAAAATGGTTTAATACTACTATGATGGTAATAAAGTGTTTGAATGGCAATTAGTTGTGTGCATGTCAAATCATATTTAAGACAACATTTAGCATTACACTCCTATTGTCGGATTCACGATGGACAGTTTAAAAAAAAGTATCAAAACTGATTCAGCAGAACCAGAGATACCATCTATTTTCCCATGCAAAACCTGGTGCCTACGTTGCCCACAATGCAACTCTTCCACTGGGATTCAGGTGTGTTATGCTAGTAGCTATAGCAGCCAAGAGATGAGGCGTGTGCTACAGAGGTCTGGTAAACTCACTTCTTTCTCCACACCTACGGATGATTATTCTCATTTCAGACTTGTAGCATTCATCCCCAAGCGACACTAACTCAACTGAGTTAGTGTCGCTTGCTGTGCTGAAATACTGCTACAAAGCTGGGAACCAAAACTAACAGACAAGACCAATTGTCTTTATAACGTAACTTCACTGGAAGCCTCTTTGCTTCAGAAGTGACCTTAAAGTCTAATTGATTACTTGGCTTTTTATTTGCTAATCTATCTGGACTCTTGGCAGTGTTCTTTTGACTGTCCTTATATCCAGGATAATTATATGCCAGATATCCTCTATTGCCCCATCTGTTTCATCCATTTCTTTTGTTCCTATGACTTGGCCCTTTTAGCTGATTTGTATTCACCTCAATAGCCAATTAAAGGTGTGAAGAACTGGGCAGTTTCTCCACTCAAGAGTATGTTAGAGAAACCAGGGGAAGCCTCAGAGCTTCACCCAGTTTCCACACAAGCGTGGATTATTTATATGCTGGTTTATGTGAGGCCATCGGCTGCTCCTGAGACACTCTTTCATCATCATGCACGCAGGATTTCCCTTTGGCTCTGCATCAACCAGGTCTGTGAAGATGCACCCTTTAGCTGTGCAATTTACTCTCTCCTGCCGGCTTACCCTCTCATGCTATGGTTTG
The DNA here is from genome assembly GCF_050575085.1 of Anarhichas minor. Taxonomy (NCBI): domain Eukaryota; kingdom Metazoa; phylum Chordata; class Actinopteri; order Perciformes; family Anarhichadidae; genus Anarhichas; species Anarhichas minor. The sequence goes on from NW_027466449.1 coordinate 13,697,826, forward strand.
ATGTCTATTATGTTTTTTAACCCTTTTGTGAAATACAAGCCGATGCTGTAATTAACATAGCCAGGGGGCCGGAGATGAGAAGCCGCATTGAATGAAGGCGTCGCGAAGCTGGAGAAAAAGTGACTATTAGCAAAAAAGAGAGAGAATGATTGGACAGCACTGATATTTTATTAGCAATTAGATTCTGCTCATTATTTAGTTTTTTTTAAACTATAATGTCCCCCTTCATCTCCTTCTCTCCTATATTAAAACCCACTGTGTTGGTTTTCTTAGGTGTCATCTTAATTATAGTGCTGTCCCAGGCACAGCCAAACAAACAATATTTAAAGCCTCATGTTGATACTTAAAGGTCTCTTTTTTTTTTTTTAATTGGATGCATCGTTTTCCGCCCTGTTGAATTATTCATCTGCAAACTGTATTTGTGTGCATTCTCTGCTCAGAGGAGGATGTCAGCTGGACCACTGCAAACAGCTTATTAGATCGAAAGTGTACCGTCTCTTTGATGGGCTTTGAATGAGTCACCCACTCTCTGCCGCTGTATATGTGAGGCTTCTATATTTATTCTCGCTGTTCATCACAAGTTGCCTTTGTACCGTTGCCCATTCAGGCGTTTCAATACCTACCAGAGTGCATCTGCTTAATCACTGAGTTTTATTTGAATTGGTTTACTCGGTGCTACACCTCACAGCCACACACTTTGATGTCAGCCTTATTAACATCCAGAAAAGTGTCTGGTCATGAGCTGTAGTATCTTGAGCAGGTGGCTTTTGTTTACTTTCACATTAATCTTGTGTGGAAAGTCTTTCCTCATCACTTTCATCTTGCTTGATTAAGGTGACTGGAAAACCACTGATCCTGAAAAAGAACCATGAGGGAAACGTTCTTTTCAGTGTGCCACAGATAGACCTAGTCCAACGGCACAGTAATTAGGTTTTAATTAGACACAGTACAACACCATTGTGACTCTGTTTTATGGTGTGTGTAAGTTGCAAGCTAGGGAAGTGTTTAGATAAGATTAATTGGTACACCGTAATATTTAATGGCCAAGTTTTAAAATGCAGGCCATGTAGCTGAGCACAGCTGTAAAAGCAGGCATACTCAGCTGCAGGATAGAGCTTGTATGAGCACAGCTGACATGATACCATCGATTTATCCTCCTTGGTGGCTCACTTTAGTCCCTCCGTCTGTGCTCCCTCGTTTCAAAGAAAATATTAGTTTGTAGTACTTTAAAAAAATTTCATAAAAAATGCCACCATATCTTTTTAACATAGAACATAATTTAGGGTTTAAAACCAAAGTGGATTTCCATAATCACATGTAGCACTTAGTGCTGTGGTATCTAATTAAAACAACTCACTGCAATTTAACGTTTAATCATCATGCGGAAGAAATGGTTCCCACAGATGATGAAAAAGTTATTGTCGATTAAGCATGAAGCTGACATAAATAACAAAAGCTACGTGCTATTCCTGTCTTTAATGATTTCCTATGGCTTGTTCTCTGCACCACTGAGCTGTATGACAGATAGATGGAGAATAGATACAGGGGAGTGGAGGGGACCACACACAATCTGATGCAGAACTTCTCCTCTATTTTCAGAGACACCTGCTGTTCCCATGCAGACGCTCTGACCCACAACACACGCGATTCACTCCATTAGGTCTATATTTAGCTGAAGACAAAAAAATTGACGTCAAACCTGACATCAGACATGAGCACAGTGTCGAGGTTTAGATGACTTGGTTTAATCCAGCCGGTCTGATGCATTAGAGAACAGAAGTTACCAAACAAGACTTTTCAGAATTTTCTCATGAAGGCTTTTAAGTGCAATTACGTAGAGTGTCTTTTTAAAGTCTCTGAGAACCCCTTCAATGGGGCCGACGTAGAGAAAGCAATGAGGTCATGCATGGAAGGAGTCAAAATGTATGTTCAATAATTTAAATAAGCACGTTCTATGACAATAATGCACTTAGAAATATAACCATGTTTGCTTTAAAAATGTATATCAGAACACAATCTTTAAGAGCAAACAAATGATGTGCAGTGCCAGCTAATATAAACATTAAAATACTACATCTGCAGGCCAGGAAGCTACAACTACTAAATAACAAAACAAATGTTGTTACATCGTCAACAAGATAATGTCCGAAAAACTAAATATTTGCATCAGAAGCTTATTGTAAAGAGCAATTTATCAAATTTGAATTCCGTCATCAACATCCCACCTAATTGTCATTTTTAAAAAACAAAATAGATTAAAATACTAACTTAATACAAAGTTCAGCTGTCCTTAGTTTTCGTGTGTGCTTAAATTGTTCAGCAAATTACAAGACAAGAGGACAGATTTGTCCTTGAGTACATGTTGTACCTGACCAGTAGAATATATGATATCATAAAATATGATTTACATCACAGCGTCCAGGAGAGGGCGCCGTTACCCTGCATTTTCCTGAGCATTGCTTACAATTCTGCAATAGAGTCACACACTTGTAGACTTGCTCTTTTCAACACTTTAAAGACAGTCACAACATAAAAATACCCCGCTTTCTTAAACAGCTTTCTTACCGACCTTAAGCCTGTGAATGTTTGTAGAATTCACCAACAGGTAATATTGGATCGGTCAATTATTCTGTATTAGTGGTCAGTGGAAATAAAAGCCATCAGATGTACTATTTCCACCAGTTGACAGCAAAGGGATTTAAATGAGCTTTTGGGCTTTTGGGCAGCTGAGTCTGTCTCTGCTGTGGAGTCATCTATTGATCACCTGGCAGGAAGGCAAAGTCCTTCTCAGTCGCTGAGAACACATCCATCACCGAGCTGCCTGACACACAGCGGAGAGATAGCATGGCACTGAGGAGCTACTGAGGAGCTGAGTTATTATTATTATAACTGAAACTGATATTTTACTGCAGCAAAGATCAATGGGCAACATGTCCCTGTAGCTGTTACCCTCAACCTGCATCGGATCCTCATTGTCTGGAAAAGAAGAACTGCTGCGAGTCATTGATTTCGAGGCTGATACCTTTATGAGGTCCCCCCCATCGTTAGGTTATTGGTAAACATTCTAAATGATGCCAGTTGTAATTTAAAAATGAGGCAAATTGATGAAAATAAAACCCTGCGTAATCCCTCTCTTGTCACATACTCATTATAGCGTGCCTCTCACCAAAGAAATGAGAAGAATGGGAACAATATAGGGAACTTAATTGCATTCAAACTTCAACAGAGAGGACCGTATAGCGGGATAGGGCTCCTTCGATAGGAGGCCGGTGCAACAACACCTCTTCTCTTCGTATGATATCCTGTCCCTCTAATGAGAAGCTGTGAAAGGCCACAGTGAGCGTGCGTGAGGCCGTTTCTAGCGGCTCCCAGGGGCCCGAGGGGCTCGTGACCTCACCGGGAGGAGGATGGCTCAATAGGCTCTCTCCACTGCTCCCAGTCAGACAGTCAACAACCCGTACTGTAACTCCTTTTCAACTGTGTTATTTTCAGGCGTCTGCTAGTGGAGTCTACTCTCCAAGTATACAAATCCCGCAGCTGATGAGAAACTGGTGTAAATTCTACATGAACTGAAGAAGTGAGAAGGAGGGCTGTATTACAAAGCAAATATAATATCAAATCCTTTCAGTTCCTTTGAAGTGACAATAACGTTAAGTCGAGTGAAGTAAGAGACCTTCCCTTGTTCAATATGACTTCATTTGAATCGTCCAGAACGAACACGTAGCTTCAGCTTTACAAAATGACATCTGCCTCGGCTGCAGCGATGCACTCTTCCAGCAGCTACTGACATTTTTAAAGTGTGATGAAAATGAAATGCTCAGCTTGTTTCCACGTGCCTCAAAGCACAATTTCCCTTTGAATATTCGCTCACTTCAAATATTTGTGTGGCACCCCTTCTTCCGCAAACTCACCCTTTCCAAATATCCAAGTGTATGTGTAGTCCTTGTTCAGCCAAGTATCTTGAAAATATTTAGAATATATACACTGGCCACAGTCAGCGTGTTCGTGACGATACAGTTTAAATATTGTGGAATGATTAATTGGTTCTTTAAGGGGCTGTTCACGAGCTCAGCTTCTACCCTTTTAGAGTAGAGGTCCTCTCCAAACAAAAACAAAAACATAGACTATTCGGCCCCCTCACCCTGAATATTGATAACTACATTAACCTCTACAAGGTAAAATAAATTGTGGGTGTTGTTTTATAGTGGTCTGAGCCTGAAGGAACATAAATAAGTTTGGTCAGAGGCATTTTTGTCAAGGAACTGACCATTTATAGCAAATGATACAATTAGATTTGGCTCTGCCAGCAGTGACAAGGAATGTTGTGAGAGAAAGATGGAATTATTTGTCACTGCTTACGAGCACATCCTCAAAAACCACACCACTCTGAAAACCTGGTTGGGATTTATTTGGCAAAGCTCTTCTGCTCTGAGATATAACACAGGAAATTGTGTTTATGTAGGACACCACCGCTCATTTTGAGGGCCTTTAAAGTGATATTGATTATGATTTGGGGCTCGGTAACACCCTGTCCTCAGCTGGCTCTCAATTCCTCCATTTTAGCTCTTCTGTTCCAGACAACAGGTTGAAAACAAAGACTTTTTGACTGGCTCGTGGGCTCAGCTTTGACAAGTGCTTTATAAATAAAACTTAATTAATATATTTTGCCCCGCTTTGAAACCAAAGAAAGGCCAAATTATAATACACGACTATTACGTTACAGAGAAAAATCTAATATTAATGAGAATAAACAAAGCTTAAATGTTGGCCACAAGTATAGCTGGCTGTATTCCAGTAGAAAGCAATAGCTTTCTACTGGAATACAGCCAGCTATACTTTGCCCTGAACCGTTGCTTTGTATTTGATTTATGTTTGTTCAGCCTCAAACACATTGAACCTCTGACAAATAGAAAACTAGATTTCTTTCTAAAAGCACTGAATGATAAATTACGATGCACATCCTTAACAAAGGCCTTTGCACAAGTTGCCTGTTTAATCAACGTCTGCTTCTCTTTGGCACAACGCTCATTTATTCCGCAGGAGCAAATTTCCTGCCCCATGAAACCCGAGCTGAGGGTGAATGAATGGACTTTGCCTCGGCTCTGTCCACTCCTTGAATATCACACACCAACTCTGCTTCCACGGCTGCCCTTTCCACACTGGAAATAAATGATTGAGTTCATGGGACATTAGCTTCCCATTCACAGATTCAAGTGGGAGGAGACGTCCCCCATGTGTTTACACCTGTAGAAATGATGGCATGTATCAGTGTTGATTTCTGGCATAGCAATATAGTGTTTTCTTTTTGTCTGGGTCGGTGTTTTGTTGGTGTTGCAGTATCAGTAGTTTCTGTGAGTTTTGACAACATGGATATCGGGGAGGGATCTCCATTTCTTTTGTCCTCTCGAGGGTCTTCCTGCCCGTCCACTTCCTTTAAGACAAAAAAGGAGCCAGAGCTGGGAGCTCGGAGGACTGGGCTTTGTTCCCGACGTGATGTGATTAAAAGCCTCTGCCTGTCTCGGCTGCACCCATTCAGATGCCTTGCACGCCACAGCTGCTTTAGTTAATTGAATTGTCAGGAAAGCAGACAGGACTCTGAAGGTAGCACCAAGAGTGAAGCGCCAAATCAATAGAGTGATACTGAAAGTTGGGGAGTGGCGGTGCCAAGGATGGAAACAACAGCTGGTTGTTTGTTGGAATCAAGCAAGTGTTTTTTGACTGTTTCAGCTGATCAAACGTAACTGAGCTGATAGTGTTGGATAAGAAAACAAATATTTCTCCTTTTAAAACACATTCACAAACAACTCTTAAGTGGCAACTTTAAATGTAGTTTTCAAATTCTTAATCAGTCCCCTACTACTCCTTTCCTTGCATTTATTTGTACTTATTCATTGAGTATGGATTCTAGATAACTACCACTATGTAGCATTATTTATAGGTAGATGTGAAGTCTACAATTATTTATATTTAAAGATTAAATGTTGTTTTATTCTATTGTTTTTTTATTACATTTGGTCAGGGACAACATAGGACGGCTAACACCAACTTATTTACAGTTCCTTTTTCCCGTTGACATATACATAAGTATCGTCACTGTCAAATAAAATAATAAGATAGATAAAACACAGTCTACAGCCACGCTAGCAGCTCTGTGAGGCTGTACTGATGAACAGCAGCGTTTTTAGCTATTTGCTAACAAGCTCACAGTGGTGACGTTTAATACTATGTGTCCCCATCTCAGTTTACTGTGTTAGCGTGCTAACATTTGCTTGTTTGCACCAAACACAAAGCGCAGCAGAGGCTGGACAAATCAAAATAATTTGACGTATCGATGGTTAAGGTGTCACCAAAGTCATCACAATTCATTCTGAGGGGAGCATGAATGTCTGTACCAATTGTGATGGCAATAGTTGTTGAGACATTTCAAAACTACAAATGTCATGTCATTAGAGGAAACGTCAGGGATTGCCAAATTCAGTTGGCTTCATCCTCTAGAAACCATGAATGTCTGTACGATACTTCATGGCAATCCACACAATAACGTAGACATTTTTCAAATATGGTGGACCGACTGACAATAGCATCTGTAGACCCACTTGCATAAATCGTCAAAAATGTCAAATCAATAATCGCTGCGATAAATGAAGCCTCTTTCAGCCAAAGATCTGTCTAATGAGATCCACATGGCCAAGAGACAAAGTGAGGTCTACTACCAACACAGTCAGCCAAGTACTATGACGCTGTGTTGAAATATTTTTAGAAAACTGCAGTCTCAGAGGAAAGGGATGATGTCATTGTGGGGAGATGATGTAATTCACTATCAGTGTGATTGTGCTTGTTTGGTGGGTGCATTGATTAATTAAGTGCTCAGTCACTTCTAGTGCATTGCTATTAATGTGATGAAGACATCATTGATCCTCGGGGAGATTAAGGTCCTGGATTGGTGAGGTTGTTTTTATTCATGATTTAGGGTCAAATCAATGTTGTCACCTAAAAACTGTGCTCTTCCCATCGGACACAGCTGACTCCTGCCCAACACTGAGTCTGTGTCATTCGACATACTGCAAATGCTTTGGGAGTGAAATGTCTATCAGATAGCTGGCTGATGCGATAGACTACAATCCTTCTTTATTCAATAATTCATGCTGCCCTAATGTTGTTTATCAAATTCAACAGCCTGCTATAAAGAAAGTCTCTGTGTCCAGACATTTGCTCAGTTTAATCAATGTGGCAATTAGTAATGCAGGACAACTCTGCCCTCCATTCACTCCACTTCTGTGTGCATACCAGCAGTGATGATTTTACAGATTAGAAATGAGTTCACAAAGGTCATCATCACCTACAGTATGCAGGAGTGGAGCATGGGGCAAGGCTTTATGATGGAGAGATTTGTGAAGAATGATGATCTGTTTGTCTGCACCCTGTTTAACCAGCTGTCTTCCAGACAGGGATAGGCAGTGTTGCAAGACTTGTTCTAAGCAATCTCTCACAATGCCAAGTACTCCTCCTATGTTTTGCTTGTAGCCGTTTTAAAAAAAGAATCCAGGTAACCAATAGTTTTGTCACCTGTGCCTCTGCTGCAGGGATTACAGTACATGTTGGGATACAAAACAACAACAACCTGCCATTGTGTTCCCTGTGATCTTGATGCACGAGAGAGAGAAGATGTAGCCTGTACGTTAGAAAGGCTGCCACTACACTCCTGGTTCCCTGGGAGACTGGCATGGTCAGCAGCACCCCACACTCCAGCCCCCTCCCCCCTTCCTCCCTCATCCTCTTCTCCCCCTGCTCGTGAAGGAGGCGTGTGTGCAAGGAAGAGGCAGGGCACGTTAGCCGACACTGCAGGAGTGGAACTCAGACGGCAGGCGAAGCATACAAACACACACATACACACACATGCTCAGTCAGCGCAAGTGACACGAGTGCTGGCTCCATTCAGCAGTGAGTTGACAGACTCGCTGCTCTCCGTTAGCCGGCATGCCGCAGAGAAAGAGGAGTTTCACTTTTGGAGCCTATGGAGGGTGAGAATGAATATCTTTATAATTGACTGAACCTCTCCACAACACACAGTTCTCATTGGTGTGATTGTAATTGTGTGTGTGTGTCAATGTATCTGTCTCCCCATTTGATGACTGTGCAGATTCAGTGTCTGTATTTGTGATCCATTTGCACTTGAATGTCATCGTATTGATGATATCAGCTTTTGTCTGAAGTCTGTCTGTTCTCAGTTTTGGGGCTTTCTATCATAGATTGGACCTAATGATACAGATGTTTCTGTTTGAGGTTACGGGTTATATTCTGTGCAGTAATGGTGAGGCGTCAGCTGTAGAAGCAAAAAACAACAGAGAGAAAAGTAAAAGTCCCAACAGAGATGAAGGTGGGATGGATGTGATTTGTATGTTGTCAGTAGGCACTTATGTCCCCAGTGTTTTTACAACACCCACTTCAGACTTTACAGGGGCAGTAGACGCACAGTCAGCAAAGAGCTGAAAAAGGTGAACAGGTGCCCCAATGCAACTGCATGCCTGACTGCCTTCAGTCAAGGATAAGGTTTGTGTACATCTATATTATTGTGTAAGCATGTGTTGAAGATGGCCTCACTAATGGAGACACTAATACAAACGAGGTAGAAGGTAGAAAGCGCTTGCAGATGAATTGTTTTACAGGTCACTTGTTTTGGTAATAATCTCCTAGAAAGTTTCCTGGAAAGAACCATATAATTGGATACTAATCACATGGAAAATACAGACAGTTTTTAATTGATACTCTTGCAATTCATTGTCTTCAGCTAGTTGAGAGTCAACTTGAGTCAGCGGCCATGAGTTTAAGCCGTTACCGACTGATGCTTCTGGTGCCCGATGTGTTGTGTGACGCACCGTCCGCCTGGACAATTTTTCTTACATCGGCCATTGGCTATGTTGGTGTTACCGCTTAAGATAGCAGTTGCTTTTCCTCGGTTTCGGGGGCATGATAACTAGTAGCCGTGTCATCCACTATGTGAGAGGAAGCCCCCAAAGGGTTCCATAGAAAAGCTCAGGGAACTGTCCACTTCTCTTTAACTTTTCTGGTGGGGCAGTTAACCGGACTTAAATTTGGGTAGTCTTTATCATTGTAAAGTCTTTTATCTTGTAAAAGCGGGAAATACTTGAAAGCATTTCTGATAAAGCATGAATCTTACCTTTGTGTTGCTTGTAGAAGTTTGTTTCAAGTATAGAAAGAATGAATACAATCATCGTTGCCCCTTGTTGGGTGTGGGGGGAACTGTTGTTCCCGCCAACCATTAAGCAGCAGTGAGTGTTCACCAGCCCTGGGCCTTAAGGAGTCAGTAATGAGCCCATTATTGCTTGCCGCACCACAATAAGGTGAAACAAACGCCGCAGCAGAAAACTTTCTTGGACAAGCGAAACAAAGCTGAGATTTATGCTTTGTGGGAAGTGTTTTCAAACAGTATTTTCTTGCTTTTACAAGATAAAAGACATCAAGCACAAAGACTAACTGGTTGTCTTGGAAAATATACATTTGGTTAACTGCCCCACCTCTGTTAAAGAGCAGAGCGCTCTGAGCTTGAGACAGTGGAGAACATGGTAACTACAAGTATCACCAACTCAAAGGTCACAGAACTTACATCATTCTTTCATTTATCGTTAAGTGCTAGGACCTGTCTACTCCATTAGACGCCCCGTAGTGGCATTTCAATTGGTACTCTTCTAATTGATTCATTCCAATCATTTGCTTGTGTACTCCAGAGAGTCCTTCAGCCAGTGCACGGCATATATAAAGCAAAAATACTTGCTGTTCTGTTTTCTGTAAGGCAGCGGCCTTGAATGACTTGGCATTTCGATAGGTCAGTCTGACTGCTGACATCAGTGAGTGGTCTGTAATACACTCTGCCCCCTGCATCCCATTGGTATTCAGTGAAGGAAACGCAGCCCCCCTGTTCTCTCTCTTTCTCTGGCGCAGCATGCTCAATATTTTGGCATCAAATATTAATGGAGCTGCCACTTAATTAGAGTAGTTATGTGTTAGGTTTTTGTTTGACTTTGGGTTGGTAATAGCCCTGTCCTGTTTTTTTTAAATACAGGACTTCTTTTTTACAGGATACTGTAATTTGAAACGTTCCTCAGTCAAGTGTGACCATGATGTTGCAAAACTGAGCTTTCATATCCTTTTATTTTTTGTATCCTTTGGATTTGCTCTTACATGCCTGTTCTATGTCACATGAGGTCCCCTGTAGCTACGATACAGTATGTATTTGTTTGTCTATAGTCAGCTCTGTAGCTCACAGTGGCTGTCTCCTCATCAACTATTGAATCATGAAATTAACAAAGACCTATGGCTTGTGTTAGTGTCACATAGAAACATTGGAACATTGGAAGAATGTGTGTCAATCCTGTTCAAAATCAGCCGAGTGGAAAGTCTCACATTGTTTTTAAAATCTGAGCAAGCCTGAATTGTAACTCACATTCTCTGGTCAGCTGAGTTAGGAATGCCATTTCTTCAGAGTAACAAGACAACAAACTCTTCAGAGTGTTTTCCAAGCATTAAACCGATTTATGATAGCATTGGGTGAACATGTTCAAGATTTATCTCACCAGTTTATGGCTCCAACAAACAGCCAAGACTTTTTCCTTTGATGAAAACCTTTGTTCAGTGCTGTTGTAAAAAACAAGAGGCTTCTATCTCGGTTTGTTTTTTGATTATCTAGCGTCTAAGGCTCATTGTATTAAGTGTTGTGCCACGGACAACAGGGAGACAAAAGAGAGAGGGCATTTTTGTTTGACAGAAGCAAATGTTTGCATGACAAAAGATGATTAGACCTCAACGCAGGGCTCCTTGAGAACAGGAGGCCACTCAAGTACCTCACCAAGGGCAGTGGTAAAACAAACAGGGGATGTAGAGCAACCAGAGGGCTCTTCATTGCCTACCCTGTTGGTCCACCTTGGATATCTACTTTGACATTCACATTTATATTCACAATGGCAAGCCATCCAAGGAGAAGAATGGGGTGGAAAGGCACTGGGTGAGCTGCAGTTAATTATCTAATGCTCACAGGGCTACCAATTGTTACATTATTTTTGATCTGATAAGAATAAAAACATTTATATTATAGTCTTGTATTTTGTAAGTCCCACTGTGCCCCCATGCATTCAGATTGGCCTGCTTCAAAAAGGTGTGTTGCTGCAGTCATGCCAGACCTGTGTGAAACCAGAAGTCAGCCGTTGACTTATCTACGTTAAATACCTAACTTACATCAAAACCTAATTTGCGTAATAACCATCCTTGTGTTAACCCAAACCATGATAATTTCCTAAACCTGACCAAGTAGTTTTGTTTTAATTCTCAACATTCAACACAAACTGTGACTGTGCGTCCGCATATGACGAGTTGGGAATTAAATGACACATGAAAATCTAAAAATGCATGATATGACATGCGAAATATCCTTTAAAATTGTATGCCTTCACATGAGATCAAGTTGGTTTGCATGGGTGATAAGATTTAATGGATTTAATGATAATGGAAATTAATACTATTTTCTGCACCTCTTCATCTAACCAATTCACCAGTAGTTGCATATTTTTCATTCCATTCTCTCTTCAGAAACAATTTGCCAAAAATATATCTTGATGTACATCAGATTTTATCAGACAAAACAGGTCACATTGAGTCAACAACCTAACAGTGCCAACAATAGATCACAGCCGCCGCTCCGCACTGCACTCATACGGCATTTACTGCTGATAACGCTGTCCTGACCGACGACGTCAACACGGAAGCATAGCGCCCACCCTCAAATTCACCCTCAGGTAAACACTGTTAACTTTGTCAGCACTGTCACTGTTGCTTCCACCGTTAGCGCTGTTAGCACTGTTAGCTGCAAGCCGCTGGCTCAGCTGTCGTCAGGTTGAAAGCTGTTTGGAGGCACTATTTATACTCTGAATTTTGAATTGCTTTCCTTAAACTGTATCTTAACACAGTAATGGACTTCATTAGGAGAGCAATAAAACAAATGATCTGACCTGGAAAAAATGTATTAATAGGAAACAAGGAGTGAAATTTCCAAACAAACTCCTACAAGAGTTTTTGGAAAATATCTGCATTACAGTATAAAAACAAATCTTGTGTTCTTGGGGTCCACACATTAACATAAAATAACATTAAAATGAAACTAAACTGATAAAATATACTCATACTAATCATCACAGCAGTGATTTGTGTTCGGTGGATGTGATAGATATCGCAGTGCCTACTAGCAGTAAGCGTAGCTGTGGTACCAGCATGTGTGTGTGTGTGTGTTTTCATACACACTGCGTCCTACTGTACTGTAGCTAAATGAGGACATTGAACCACTTTACGCTCATTTCTCTCTCAATGGATACATTCAGTACAGTATCCAGTCTAGATCTGGTCATGTGGTGTTTGACAATGCTTCTTGTTACTACCCTGAGCGTTGTGTATAAAGATATTGTTTAGAATTACTCCAAACCTTTTGTGTCTCTCTGTGTATCTATTTTTGACAGTATCCAGTTATTGTCCTGAAGCATAATGGCTAAGTCTGATACTAGAATATGTGTTTACTGCATGTAGGTGTGAATTCGAGAAATACCTCATTCAAAGTAGACTGAATAGGCTCACGTGCTGTATTCATCCAGGCATCCAGCCGTCTTGTTTTTGCTGAATAAATGTCGGTCTGTCGGTTGGTCCATCACTTTGGTCCAGACTAAAAAGTCTAAACAACTATTTGATGGATTCTCATAACATTTTGCCCAGACATTTATGGTCCCCAGAGGATGAATCTTACTGACACTGGTGACCCCGATTCATTTTTGTCTTTTTGTGAAATATTTTAAAAACAACGATAACAGTTGGATGGATTGACATGATATTTTGTTGACACATTCAAGGTCGCTCAGGTTGAATTTTAATTGCTTTGATGATCCTGTAACTATTTGTGCAGAATCATCATCAGCTACAATTGCATTTTGTCCAATACTTTGATTAATGACCAAATACCTGCAAAACTAATTCCCATGCAGGCTCAATTGTACATTCTGTTCAGTGCTGATTAGCAAATGTTAGCATGCTAAAATGCTAGTATGCTAAACTAAGATGGTGAACATGGTAAACATCATAGCTACAAAACATCAGCATGTAATTATTGTCACTGTGAACACGTTAGCATTTCTCTGCCTCAAGCCTCACAGAGCTGCTACTGTAGCAACTCTAAAGTTCACTGGGATCATATTCTTAGCAAGAGTTTCGCAACATCAGTTTATACTAAAAAGTCTCTCTAACTTGTGTTATATGTGGACTAACAGCAATGAGTTTATACTTGGGTGTTAAAACTCTTTCTTGATAAGTATTACTGTCAAAGGGTTATTACTTTAAGCGTCTTTACTGTCAGACAAAAGCTTGACAAACAGCGAGCATCTACAAAGTGAAATACCGAAAGCTGTATTAAACGACTGTTGTGATCGTCCCAGACCTTTGTAGATAATTTGGTTTGTGATGTGTTTGTCGCCATCTGCATTATTCAAAATTTAGAGTGCCTCTTCTATATTTCAGATATAGAATTAGCACTGCAAGAACTTTTCAGTGAAGCAGATTTGGTAGCAGAACAACAAACGTGTTTGCTTTAAGCTGGATTTCCTCCGGGCTGACTCCTCAACCCAGTCTGGTGACCTACTTGCCATGAGCAGTGTTGCTGAGTTGATATATACCGCAGGCCTCAGCTAATTCCTGAAGTGAAGAAAGTGTTTAAAAGTTTTGCAGGGAAGAAATTAGGAAATTTGGAGTTGCGCTTAAAGTCAGATTAAGTTAAATGAACTAGCTGACACGGTGATGGCCGAGGGTTTCTTGGGCCCGCCTTGAGCCTTCCCATCCCTCGCTGATATTTGGTGGTTGTTACTTAGTTGAGACCATGAAAAACAGTTGTCAGTATTTGGCCACAACCTCCTGAGCTGTAATTCCTAAAATGCGCTGGTTCATCTCGTCTTTCTTTCAATCAAAACTAGGCAACACAAACTGTTTTCACTGTGAAATTTGAATGTGCAAATATGACTCATAGCCCACAAATGCATTGGTGCAGGCGCATCTTTTATAGCCTACTTTTGTCCACTCCACCGGTCTCTCTGTTTTCAGCTCTGCTCCTTCGTCTCTTTCTATCGGTCTCTATGTCTCTCAGGGATGAGTTAAGTTTCAATATGATTGGAAAATTGGTAATTGAATGATTGTCGGAAATATGACAGATTTATTGAGCGACTCTTTTGAGTGAAAAAGAATAGGCTGACATTGTAATTATTATTAGATGTACAAAGTCTGTACTTCCAACCAAACGTCCAGATAAATTGATACATCTTATAGGGACTGATCTACAGTATTTTCAGTCCCTTATCTGAAAACAACCTTATTTTCTGTCATCAGACAGCTTACATAGCCCTTCTATTGCTTGTAGCAAGATGTCAGAAATGTTCAATATTTGAGTGTAGGCATGTATTAGCAGCTTACAGAGCCTCTTCATTTTCACAATCTTGGACAAATTTAGCTTTATCTATCCCAGCATGTTAATATGAGGTCTCAGTTCATGGGTATCACGTTTTATAGCCGAGGGTACGTAATATGATCAATTTCCTGTATTGGTTTTGGTATTTCAGTTTGGAGCCTTTATCCAATAATCTCGACACACCCTGGTTGATTTCATTTTATGGGAATTCCATAAAACCTGAGAATGGGTGAGCAGCAAAGGATGAGATTTAGAGAATGTTATTCTTAGTGATGCAGTTCATATGAAAACAGCTTTCCTCTCCGCTTCTCAAGAGCAGAGCCGACAGCCAATAAGTATTATGGCTTTTCTACCAAGGACCAGTATGCATTTCACTTAAGACGGAGGTCTGATTTATCTGCACACACACGTGTCTGTCAGGCTCAGTGAAATCAACACTGGTGGTAGATTTGAGCTAGAACAGCACCACAACATCCATTTCAATGTCAGTATGTGTCACGTGGAGACCTGGGGTTGAAAATGACGAGCGATCTTCTGCACTGAGGGGAATCGGGCGACGTCCTACTGAACAACACCACTTGATTCTTGACTCCACAGTACAGTGAACAACCAAACCCCACAGGGCCAGTTTCCTCTCACTTACATAGTTTTCTGAGAAGGAGGAAGCCTTTAGCTTTCATTTATCTTTTTGAGAATTTCTCACAACAAAAGAAGAAGTGCAAACATTTCTTTCTTAAACGTTTGGTATAGAACCAATATCACAATATGTCACAATATCTTTTTTGAGGAGCAGGGGACAGAGATTTACACAATATCATCACGTGTGTTATTAACATGATATCAATATTTCATTTTCTAAATATCACAATCGTCAATAGCTGTATATTGCAACACCATTGTTGTCTTGTTTTGTGCTGTAACTCCAAGCAAACTTGCTCTCACAAGTTCAAAACTATTCTGGGCTGTGTTGTCTGTGCGGCGTGTAGTGTGGTGCACGCTGTCTGTTGTGATCATAGCTTTTACATATGATGTACTCTCGCCCCTCAGCTGTGCCTTTGTGGTACGATCTGTCAGTATCTGCTAGCCGTGGCCTGTCTTGCTTATCATGGGCTCCTTATCGTTCAAAGGCATGTGTTTGAAAAAGGTGCGGCCCTTTACAACCATCTTCTCGATCTGCGTGTTCTTCCTGCGCCAAAATAGGATTTCACGGGCTCTCTGTATTATGCTCTTTCCTTGCCAATGTGACCTGCATGTATTCAGGGCAACATCTCTGCCAACAGTGAGGTATGACTGGCATTGACTGGGCAGCTGTCTTTTACTCCATGAGCCTTATTCCCTCAGTAGTAACATATTTCATGGCACTCTCTGTCTCCCCCTCTCCTGAAGACGTCATCAGGTTTTCTTTTTCTCCTGTCTTTGCCGGAAAATGCGGGCGACTGATGCCGCCAGCTATAGCTTTAGGCTGTGCTTGTGCTATTACATGAGACCTTTCAATGTCTATTGTTCTACGTGAATGAATCCTGAAAACCACTCGGTCTCTCATCATCTCTTCACTGTTAGCATGATTACAGTCTATCACAAGCTGTCTTAAATCTGTCATACACCGTTCAAAGGGCTCGCTGTATTTTTTTGTTGAATTTGCAATGAGCAAATATGACTTATGTCTTCGGCATGACGTACGCTTCAAAGCGATCACAGTACAATTCCAGTGTCTTACTTTCATCCGCCGTATTTGTCCATGTGTTATAGACGTCCCGGCCTTTGACCCAGAGGAGTATGTAGGGTTGTTTTTCATCCTCAGCTTTCCTCTCGAATGGACCAGAAAACATTAAGTTTAAAGTTTCCCCACACACCTACAATTGTGGGTTGTATTCATACAATCTAACATTGCAGCAGAAGTCGTTCCGCACTAAACTGAGTGCACCTTTCTACTGTTGAATGAATGGTGAACATGATAAACGTTATACCAGTTAAACACCAGCATCTTAACATTGTCATTGGGAGTATGTTAGCTTTCTTTTGGGATGAAGCCGAATATATACTGTCATAGGAGATCGGGTCAGCAGCAAGGGAAGAAAACAACGTGAAATCAACCTAACAGCTCCGGGATTATTTCTATCATGTATTGCCTTTGTGTTCTTTGGTGGTGTATCATCCTTTGAATTTCTGAAGGGTGAATTTACTGCAACGCAGGCAGCTGCAGGAGTCCTGAGAGACATACTAAACATTCCCTTTTCCCTGTGTCACCACCACCACCAGCTATCACAAGAGACCCGCAGCCATGAGTCATTAGCTTGGTCATAGTTCAACAGTTATCAGTACAAAATGTCCACTTTGTTGTTGCCGGTAAAGTCAAGTACTGCATCCCAAGAGAAGTTAGTGTGTGTTTATGATAGTGATGTTTTGTGATTAGAACCAGAGAAAAGGTGTTTATTCCTTTTTGTGTGTCAGATTGTTTAAAGTCCTGACTTATGGACTTAAATATTGTGATACATGTCTCTCTGGTTGACGAGCAGAGGGAATTGTTTATGAATTACACCTGTACACATGAGGTTTCTCATGCACACACGGTGCCATCTATTGGCAGAAACGGTGCTCTGCATCATAACCTGAGCAGTTTCTAACGCTGCATCATCTGGTTATTGTTTGAGGGGATTACTGCACAAATCTGTTGATGGAGCGACGTAAGGACAGATGATAGTTTATTCTTGACTGACACTGAGTAATGAGCCTCATAGTGCGATTTCAAAACAGGACAAGACCCATTTTGTCTCAAGAAACACCGAGCTCGTAATCATCCTTTCATCCTCGGAGATGTTACTTCAACAGATGGCAGGAGTTATTTCAGTATAACCCAGCCCACTGCATAACCAACCTCTCTCAGTTCAGTGGACTTCTTATAAGTGGAACGGATGGTACACTATCCCTCTGTACTTTTCACACTTAAATTAGTCCGGGTAAACTTAGATAGATGCATGCTGGCAAGAGCATGGAAACTATCAGTGAGTGTCGGACTCAGTTACATGCCATCTGGTGCTAATGTATTCTAATTTGTCACGTCTTTCTTACTTAGAGAAAGTAGAACTTTTTTTTTAAAATATAAGTATAGCTGACTTCCTCTCCTGGTTGTTTTCATAGGTTCATAGCAGGTCATTTTTTGTTGTTTGTGACACAGATTAACCCTAAACAAAGACAACCAGAATGTCATGGAATTAAATTTAATTTAGTATTGTTTATAACAGGTGTATGTTTCTTGTTTTTATTCTAGAGTTGACAAGACATTCTCCAAGGCCAGAAGCTTATGGTGAGTTTTTCCTCTTTGTCAATAAATGTGTTGTGACAGCATGTTGAGACAATGACAATTTGTCATCTATCTTAGTCATGCAACTTTAAAATTTTGACAAACAATCACAATGGATTACAATTCTTAAAGTTCTCTGAAATAGTGTTTGATATCACTGACGCAGACCGGCCTTGTATGTTTTAAATGTGTGAATCAGTCGACCGAGTAGAGTGACAGTAAGATGAATGAGCCAGTAAAAAGGTAGAGCAGTCTGTACTGCTATCTCTGCAGTGCTGGCAGTGCTGGAATGCTGCTGCGAGTGGCACGTGGAGGCTGGCAGGGAGCTGAGCGTGCACGCCGCTTGCCACTGCAGATAGACCACTTCATTCCTGAATGCTTTAGGTGTGGCGGCACGAGTGGCCCTCAACCCCCTCTCTGTCTGACTGCAGCAGGTTAAACGGTGCCTCGCCGCAGTATCATCACTCCTTCCCTCTGGAATACAGAAACAGGAGGATCTCTCTTTCCAGCCAGGCCTGCATTACTCAGCAGTGGCTGGACTTGTGTGCAGGAACTGCAGTCTGGCCATCGGGCTACCACTGCGTCAGACTGTAGCAGAACAGCTACACCGCACGGTAGAAAAGAAGAGGAGAAAGCACTGGATAATCTGAAAGAGGATACAAAACACCACAGGAATTGTGAACAAGGATTGTAGGCGTGAAGAGGAGGAAGAAGGACAAAGGAAGTGAGTGGATGAGATGACATGACAGGAAGAGAAAGAAGAGAACGGTGTGATGGTGTCACAAAAAACATTTAGAGTTCAGCAGAGTTACACTTGGTCCTCTTCGCCTTGTTCCTTTGTCTGAGTCATGCTCTTCTTCAAAGCACAAAAGTGCTGAGTGAATTTGGAGGATCCTTCCCATTGTGTTAATATAACTTGAATTGTTTTACAAACTCAAGTGTTCATACCCAGCAGGACAGACCAATTTCTAACAAAAAAAACTGTTGCGCTTTTAGAAAGGATTTTTCACTCTGATAAGCCTAAGGACGAAAATACCAATGCAACTACAAATACAAAAATAACTGGGAGAGCCAGAGTCAAGATCTTCCTCCAGGTTCTGTATGTTGGACAGGAAGCGACTAGAAATTAGAGCGGTTAGTTAAATCCTCCGACTGCAAAACTGTAACAGCACAACCCAGCAAAATGCCGTGCTCACCTTTCCGAATTGGAAGGCCAAGAAAATTCTGGTGAGTTTTTTTTTTTTTTTAACCTGCCTGAAGATAGTTTTGGTGATAACCGCATGACTCCACAATGAAATGCTACACAGGATAATTAAATTGACCTGCCTCATGCATGCATTCCTCCGAAATGCCAAAACATTCATGAAATTCTTCATGAAACCAACCTGTGTATTCTTTGCAAAAGCAATGTACTAATATGTGGATATAAAGTTTTGTTTTTGATTGATATAGATTCAAACTTTATTTGTAAAGCAGCTTTTGTACAGATTAGTGCACTTCAAAGTGCTTTGCAAATTGACTGACTAGCTTATAATTTGACTATAATTTTGACTGTCAAAGCACTTTGTGGTTTTTAAAGGTGCTGTATAAATAAAGTTATTATTATTATAATAAAACAGTACCAATGGAAACAGGAAAACTATGCGACAGACTAATGCACACACGACATTAAAGTGATGAATAGTGATGGGACCAATGTAAGAGAATAAAAGACAAAAAAAGATTAGATAA
Organism: Anarhichas minor; assembly: GCF_050575085.1. Lineage (NCBI taxonomy): Eukaryota > Metazoa > Chordata > Actinopteri > Perciformes > Anarhichadidae > Anarhichas > Anarhichas minor. The sequence goes on from NW_027466449.1 coordinate 13,717,361, forward strand.
AGTCAAATCTAGACAAAATACAAAATACTGGGTCGACTCATCCTCAGGTGAGTAGCAGGAGATTTCATAGGGTCACCAAATAAATTTGCTCAAAATAGATCCAGTCTTTTATTTACAAATGTGTACCTGCAGTGCACCTTTAAGCCACATGAGGGAGCCTGAATGTCCGTATTGTTCTGATAATTGTAGCCTACTTAAAACATTGAATGTAATATAACAGGCTCATACATTCTGTTTGTTTTGAGAAGAAAGCCTGTTTACCCTGCCAACATGCATTCATTTGCTCTTATTTATTAAGTATTTATGTTTTCAATAACACATGAATAATACGAAGTTGCGATTTATCAAGCGTATACCTGTTAGAAAAGGCTGGTTTGTCTATTAAAGATAACATAAGGTGATATGGAAATGGCAGTAAAAATGGATTAAAAAGGATTAAAAAAATGGGTTCCCAGAAAAAAAGTTTGGGAAACACTTAGACAGAACATTGATGGAACATTTATTTTAACATTTATTTTAAGACACGAATACAATAAAATAAATAATGGCCATAAAACACTCTAATAATAGCTCAGACTAAAGCGCTGAAAGATATCAACACTTTCATCTGCTCTCAGATTCTCAGGCAGACTGAAACAAACTAAAAGCTGTCTCACCAAATCAGTTTTGTCCTGGACTTTGGAACAACTAAAAGACTAGTGCCAGAGGACCGGAGGGGTCGTCCAGGTTCATAGATTAGAAGCATGTCAGACACGTTGGTTGGTGCAAAACCATGAAGTGCTTTGACAACAAGTTAAGGGTTGAAAATCAATCAATACAGAAATTGAAGCCAAAATACAAGGACTTTAAAATAGGTGTTATGTGTTCTTTCAGCCTTCGACCAGCATAGTTTTAATTCAAACGTGAGTGATACCGTCAGGAATTGTTTGGTTTTGAGCCTTTGACTCCTATCTGTTTGAATGCTAAATGAGCATCTTCCATCTGGTCATACACAATATAAGCAGATGATCCTCGAGCCCCGTCTCCGTGCTCTTCAGGGGAGGCCTGTAATTGGCTGTAATCCTGTCTTGCTAAACTCCCCTGATTGCAGCAAATGGGAGAGGAGGGTTAGTGTGGATGATGGCTATACTGGGATGTTGTATAAGAGCCTCTCCGTTTCTCTCTCTCGTACACACATACGTACAGATATCCGGACACAAAGTGCACTCTGCCTCTCTGTCCCTGGAGCATGATGGATAATCGTGGCAGGTTGTCCGTTGTATAACTTCCTGTCCATTCTTTAAAACAACTTTGCCACTGATCCCACTGTCTCATGCTTCAGATCACCGGACCTTTAGCAGGCAAAGTCTGCCACCCTCCGGTGCTACTTTTGCTGGCAATTCATCCAAGACGGTGAATAACTTGACATCAGTTAAGATGCAGCAATGCAGCAATAAACAAAAGATAATCTTTTTTTGAACCCATCACACCAATTTTATTTGTGGGAAAATCATTTTAGACATCAATTATTATTCAAAGCAAAGTATTCATATGTTTCAAATGATGTGTGGAGGGCATCTTTAAGTTTGAGCAGAAGAGTACAGCAGTGTTTGATGGTTGTGTTGGTTTTGGTTTCCCTGTTGTCTGCCCTCCAGTGGTAAAAAGTGCAGTCTGCAGTCGTCCTATTATTGTTGGTTAAAATGATATTAATGATGAATTGGTCCTCCAGACGGATAAATGTCAGAAGAGACTTTTCCTCATGAGAACGTTATGACAGGTGTATCATTTTTTTTAGAGCGATCAAATATCTATTGTCTTGCTCAGTGGGTTGTGACGTTCCAAAAACAGGTTATTTTAACTCGCTATTTATTCCAAATTGTGTGATGCAATATGCCGTTCTATTTTTATGATGCTTTCTAAATTCTAGGCCTATTTCATCCTTTGTGTCCCGTTTCTGCCCAAAATCACTTAAGAGGCATCACTGTACACACTCCGCTGTTTGTGTTCACTGATTTCCCATGAGATGTCACTCTGCATCATCCTCTGCACATGCGCCCGCCGCGAAGCCGGGCCGGGTGTCAGTTTGCTTGTGCAAGCTGTGTGTGTCAAGCTGAGTTGTCTGGAAGAGAGGACCTAGTGGGAGAGCAAACTGTCAAGCCAGATCACACTAGAATGTCTCTCTGTGAGTCTCCTGCTGTCCGACCAAATATAGCACCGAAGTGACAAGCTCGTCCCTGGTTCTACCCGTCTCAATAATCCAAATCCTAACGTGTCATCCACCATGCAGCATTAGCACGAGATGTCTTAAAAAAACCATAGCGCTCCTATGACAGCCGGCTGTGGTAGGTTGAGATGAGTGCCGGGCAACTTTGACAGGACATTTCTCTTTTACTTTATCTGATTCTTGAAGCTTTTCAACGGCAAAGTTGTTCTACCAGCTTGTTTAAGGTTCACGTCTTTGCCTCCAGACAGTCCCTTGCAGCTGCAGCATCTTCAGAAGACAGAGCTTCAGGTGTTGAAGAGACAGCAGAGGTCTTTATTCCTTGTGTTTGTGGATGGGAATATCCGAGAGCATACATTCGAGGATGGGTATATCCCTTGTGGAGCCTGTTGATTGACACCTGTCATTCTGAGGATGGTATGATAAGCCAGAGGACTTTCCATTCCCTGCTCTCCACCGTGAGCTACTGGCATTGAAACGGCACATCTGCATGGCTGTGATTTCCCCAGGGGGGGGGGGGGGGGGGGGGGGGGTCCAAGGAAATCTGGACTGTGATATTGTGAGAGATAAGCAAGCTGGAAATACAATACCAAAATATTGGCAGAGGGAGCATGCTTTATTCAAAAACACATGCTCTACATGGCTAATGCATACTGAATATGGCCAGCTGTTAGGGGAGGTGTGGGTTCAAGAGAACCCATCAAGGAGTCTCCTCACGCATCAGACCCCACGGATATTTTAATATTCATCATTCAATGCATAAAGCATTTGATTGTACAGTCATTTTGTTTGGCTGTTTTTCTATTCTTCCCATAAATACAGTGGTACATTTAAAAAAATGTGCCCAAGTACCTTCAAGTCAAAACAGTCGGTGTATTATAATGTCTTGATAAGTAACTACTGAAAAGGATTTTCATATCTAACTGTTTGTATAAAAGGACTTTTAGAGGTTCAGTTCTCTGGGGAAAAAAAAGCTTCTCAGACTTATCTGTTTTTCGAAATTTGTCCAATATTTGCTTTTGTCTGATTGTGGCAGCGGTGACCGTTCGCTATCGGACAAAAAGGCCTAGAAGGTTTTGCATTTTCCAAAACAGATTGGGGAAAGTCCTGGAGTAGCTTTTTTATTGCTTCCCTCTCTCACACACACAGAATAAGATACCTAAATAAATCGGACTTAGAAGATCATATAAAATGTTACGTTATATATTACATACAGTATATTCATGTAGCTGAACTTCCACCAAAATAAAACCTTTTTTTGAGTGGGAATCAGATAATTTCATCTGGAAAGATTGCCTTTGGGACTCATAGTGAAGCCCCACACACACACACACACACATACACACACACACACACACACACACACACACACACACAAGACAAGTAACTCATATAAGCACAGCTCAGAGAAATGGTTTCACACCAGAGAGAATCCTCCTATTTGTTTGAGTGCTTCAGGTCATTTTGACGGTGGTTGGGAGGGATGACCCTGAAAACAGAGCAATTCCAGGGTCTATTTGTGTGGTAATTCATTGCACATGGGCTTCTCCTGTCTCTGGCTGTTGGAGGACTGATGGTATAGGCGAGGCAGCAGGTGTTGCTCCTTCATCGCAAATAAAAAAAAAGAAATCCAACACGGGGGTTGGTTACTTATATCTGAACTCTTCAGTGTCATCCCCGTAATATATGATGACACGGGGGAAACAAGATCACCGAGCGGCACAGCTGAATCTGTTGATGTCTGACCTCTGAGATACATTTTCACACACATTATAAACAACTCGCTTGATAAATGATTTGTGTTTGGGGATTGTCAGCAGTGCTTATAAATGAATTGAGGTCAAACCTCTGGTTCAGTGGTGGATGCTGACGAGGAGGCGAGATATTAGGGTCATATTACTCAGAGACTATGAGAAATATTCCCAGAATTGAAGTGATATTAAGCCGTGGCTCTAGATATGGCAATGTCAGGTGATCAGTTCACCACTTTGCCTAAGCTTCTCGATCGATTACCATTAAAATGTGTTCAGACATGAGACGTATCCTGCTCATCTTTTCCCATGTGCCACCAGCATGTTGACATTTTTTGTTTCTGTCATGAAATGTCTCCACACGAAATTAGCCACAGACTTTCATGTCGCTGTCAGGATGAATAAGTAACCGCGGTCATCTAACGACACCTTCAGAACAAAATGTAATTTGATCAATACTTCAAAACTACGAGGGCGAACGTGCTAAACATAAAACCTACTAAACATCAGCAAGTTAGTGTTGTGGCACAGCTTCACAGAGCTGCTAGCATGACTGTATAGATTCTAAGTCTTATTTTACATTTATTATATTATCATTATTTACTGTTTACTTTGTGCCTCAGACGTCACTACTTACCCAACTGTTTAAACAGGAGACAATTAATGTCATTAGCAATATGCTTACCTTTCATATCTGCCTTACTGCCCCCCTAATGTTGTAGCCCAATTACCCAGTTCAAAACATGACATTTAACAATAACGCTTCATGATTATCAAACCAGTCACAATCATAGTCACAGTGGGGTTCAGGCGCACCGCAGAGAAATCATGGTGGGGATGTAAAGTTTCTTCAAAAGTTAGGACGCAGTTGGTATTCCTACTTTGCCTTGCAAACAAACTATGGGCTTGATTATCACAGTGAATTTGTTTAAGAGCGACTGGAGGCGTGTTTTAACAAATCTAGGCACAGCAGGAGAACCCTCAGACCTCCTACATCCAACATGTTGCTGCAGGAACTGTGAGAGTCTTTGATTGACTTCTGTCTTTAGTCACAGACAATTACAGTGACTCGAAATATTTACATATTCGTATTAATATCTAGATAGTGCAAGTGATTTACCATGGAACATTATCATGATAAACAATGCAAATGTCTGTGAGATTTGACACAAAAAAGAAAATTAACATTTTTTTTTCATTCTGATGATGAATATCATAATTTATCGGTGCGGAAACTAAGTAGAAAGTGAGCAGTAAACTCTGCTGGAATGATGCATTCATGTACAGTCATTGGATAGCTCATGAATTCAGTGCAGTTTTTTTAGCTGACTCTTGTGGCTCACATTTCCATCCCCTCTCCCCCCATGAGGTCAACCCCCCCCCTAATTAAATCTCAACCTGTGGGAGAAACCCAATGGTTCACATAAATAACCATTCATTCATATGTCAGAACAGCAGCCATCTTGCCTGCTGGACCAGCCAGTGACCCCAAAGGGCAGTAAGTCTCCAATCACTGACACATTATACACCAGCAGCATGTCAGAGGTCACACACACTCTCCCATACACACACACACCCTCCCATACACACACACACACACATTACACACACACACACACACACACACCCTCCCATACACACACACACACACACACACACATCATACAGATTACACTCTTAACTGCTCGCTGGGTTTATTTTGTTTCAGCTCAACTTGTATGAATTTTTATTGTAATGACACATGATGGACAATGAACGCACAGTTGCTGACTCTTGATTTGGCTCTTCCTAATCCTGTGAGGTTACAGTAAGACACATATTGCGTCTTGTATTCTTGTCTAACTGGTCTTGGTTGAGAAATAGCTGCTAAAAAGCTGAAAGTGAGAGAGGCGGATTCTCAGAGGATAAGGATTAGGGGCAGGAAAAGGGGAGTGACCACAGGCCATTCCACCAGGCTAATGGGATGGGAATCCCTTGCAGCGGCGGGTGCCGATCGGAACGGAATTTACTCTGGGATTCTGCAAAGGACATTGGAGCTGGATGGATACTCCCAATTTAAAACCAGCTATCTTTGTTCACTGGAGATAAGAAATAAAGCTCCACATGGCTTTTCTTGTTGTTGTTGTTCTTTTATTTATTATCTCGTCAGCGTACAGGAGTGTTGAGTCCTTTCTCAGACCGCCAGTCCAAACCTTAACATGGGCCAGCTGCAATGATCCGCGTCTAAACAACAGTCTGCCTGCTCTTATCCGATAATGTGTTTTTATCTATAAGCACTATTGGAAAAAGCCGTCACAGACAACAATTTCTTTTTTGAAACCCCACAACTCTTGGTCCTGATCTTTTCCCCACGAAAAAAATGACCCTCGTATATAACATCTGCAGTCTTTGCTCAAGGGTTTAAAAGAGAGATAGAGAGAGATTATTGTGCCACCAAAGCGGGACGTCTCTAATCACTGCTAATCTGCTCAATATTAAAGTTTTGTCCAATGATATAATAGATTTTTTTCTTCTTTTTACCAGTAAGCTTTGGACAGTGAGAGGATTATTTGCTTTGTTTATCACAATACACAGCTCCTAATGGTGCACATGAGGACTGTGCTCTAATCCCTTGTTATCTCTTCATGTCTGACACATACAGAACACACACACACACACACAAATAAACACACATACTTTAGTCTTATAGGTGCATGCTTTTTCATTAAGAAGCTCGACAGATGGGTCGACACTCATAGAATATTGTTTAGCAGGGATTTAGCAGGAAAAGGCGGTATTAGTCACAGGTCTACTGGGAACTGTGAATGGTAGTTTATGGGGGAAGCGCACATGTTCACTGGGGATTGAATGAGATTTATTAGAGTAATTAAAAACATTTGCACAAACTCTCACTCATCCTGCACAATGAGCAGCAAGGAGGCTGCAACGCCTGATCACCTTCGGGAGCTAAATGTTGGACATAATCGCCTTGTTCACGTCATATTATAATGAGCATGAATTTGAATGTGGTGTTTTTCTTTCTCACGTGAGAAAGTTTGGGGATTGAAGGCAGTTTGGGGATTGAAGGTAACGCCTGTTACTCTAATCAGCCCTTCTTTCCTTTCTCTTTTTGAGCGGCAGACTTCAGTAGTCCCCTAAATGGATGATGAGGGGGGAGGGTCTCCCGCTTTGAAGGGTATAAGGGGAGTGGTGGTGGTGGTGGTGTTGGTGGTTGGGTAGGCGGGGGGGGGGGGGGGGGGGGGGGTTGCGCGGCTCAGAGTACTGGATTTCGGGTAAGTAGCACCACATCATGCATGGTTGAGCTTGAGAGCGGAGACGGTGGAGATGAGAGGAAGTGACAACTAAAGAGGGCATATGTGTGTGTGAGAGACTGAGTGGGAGGAGAGAGAGAGAGAGAGAGAGAGAGCGAGAGGGAGGAGAATCAGTGGTGGAGAGGATGCTCACTGAGAGTGTGCGACACTCTGAAGAGCTGAGAGTGAGGCCAGCAGGTGAACGACTGATGGAAAGCAGCAAGTGAACTGAAGCTAGAGAGAGAAGCGTAAACGGAGAGAGGCAGAGAGAGAGAGAGAGAGAGAGAGAGAGGCGATAACTGTGAAAGAGAGGGAGGGAGAGCTTTACTAAAGGAGAAGCGCAGACAGTGAGTCATCTGTCAGAGTGCTGGTCAGTGTCCGGACTTCCCTGGGAGCATCCAGCTGCCGCTGTGTGAGTAAGTTTGCTGCTCCGCTCCACGCGGCAGGACGTCAGGTTCGCCCTGATGACACGCTGTGACTTCTCCACTGCTGCTGATTTCCGTGGTGCATCGCTAACCAGCTGGGGTGTGTTATGTAATTTGTTGTGGTGTTGGGATGAAGCCGTGGCTTAGTGATGCAAACTGATCTGCAGGAGGGCTTACGTGGTAATGCCAAGTAGAACAGGCAGGTGTGTGTGAACAGCGGTGTGTGATGTGTCCTGGCACAGCATGCTTGTGATGGAGGATGAGTTTGTAATGGACTGAGCAGGACGTTTCTTCTGCCTCTTTTACTTTGATGTGCGTTTTGATGCTGCCAGAGTGGAATATATAGTATGTGAGGCTATAGTTGTCATGTACGCACTACGACTTTAGACTAGATGCATGCAAACAAGTCTTACCTCTTTGTGATATAATACAATATCTGTTATGCATCAGTTCTAATTAAGAGTTCAGGGCAGCTGATGCCCCGTTGTATCCTGTTTTCCAGTGGGAGAGCTGCTGCTGCTGCTGAGGCTCATCACCTCGTTCATGTTTATTGAGCCTGCTGAGAGAAGGTTCATATGTTCCCATTTTTATTTGGGTGATGCAGGACTTTCCTTGATTGAACATTCACTCGTTGCGTAATAGCAGGCAGATTCACACTGTCTTTTCTTCACCTATGTGATTCCGAGGAGATTCTCATCTCGGTCACTGTTCCACTTGAGCATCTGTTTGTCTTCTCCACATCCTCAGCACCAGAGCAACACAGCGTCATACATCCACTCATATAATCAATGTCACAGACAGCCACACTCCCTTCTTGAAAAAGTACAAGAGGATTTTGTGTCATTGTGTTATTTCATGGTATTTCTCTGCTTGGTGTCTTTCGGTTGGTGGAGAACACATCGCCTTGCAGTGAAAGAGATATGATACATATTCCATTGTGGCTGCTGTAGCCCTCTTTGATCATCACAGACAGCAATGTACAGATTTCACTTTGCATTGTCACTGCTTCAGGAGGATTTCAGATCCGCTTTCATTACGATCAATCACTTTGTGTGTATGAAATAGATTGAATTTATCAAACAAATTGAAAGCCTGTTCTGCAAAATGGCCAGTTGTCAATAGGGAACCATGTTAAGTGGGTGTATCGACCAGTGGTCCTGTGGGGATAAATCGCCCTGGTAGAGATATTGAGTTTAGTGCAAAGGATGCACGACAGTATTGTTGGGTTTTGCATTAGCCATGTGTTACTCCAGAGAGTTTGAATAAATGGGAAGCTATGGGTTGTGTGTCCCTCAATCCCTGATGTTTTGTGAATAGCAGCGTATTCTCTAAAAGAAATGAAGAACCTCCTCAGAGGAATAGGATTTTATATTTTTTTGCGACAAAGTTTTCTTTTTTTTTTAAAAGAGAGAAGAAATTGTATATTGCCTTTTTGTTTTCAGACAAACTCGTAGGCTCCTTGACAGTTATGAGGGTTTTTTATTTTATTTTTTATATATTTTAAACTTAAAATGAATGCATTTAGGGGAGAGGAAAGCATCTGGCCATCAGGTTTAACCCTCTATGCATATAAGACAAAACAGATAATTCCCAGTGAGAAAAGCTACTGTTTTTTGTGTCTTAAAAATAATAAATTGTCTATAAAAAATGTTAACACTTAATTGCTTCACTTTCTAGAGACATTGATAACAAGAAAGAACGGATCAATAACATAATAGATAAATAAGATAATTTAATTTAAAAAATCCTGATTTTCATAACAAGAAACCTTCTGTTCTGGGCTTAAGGCCATTGCAATGCCTCAGACCACCAGTACATACAAATGCATTCTGTTGCTAAATGAGACCAGCAACATTTCCCGGGGCATTGCCCTTTTTCTGTCCTTTTGCTTGATCTCAAACTGGGTCGACGATTTCTGACTGAATGTTCTCTTTCATCTGTCCGATTGTAGGAAACAAGATGGGAGTGACCCGCGACTGTCTGGAACACTAGAGCCCCAGCTGTTCCAGCCTACAGTCCCGTACGCCACCTCGCCGTTCCACAAGGTAGGAGGAGAACGACCCCTGACCTTATCTGATGGACCTCTGTGTGATCTCTGCTTGGCGTCTCTGCTCATTTTGTCTCTACACCTGCTTCTGTCTGGATACACTTGCTTGGTGTTCTGTCTGGATTTAATCTGTTATGACTGTATCAGACTCTGACTTTCTGCTTGCGGTGTTACTTGGATTTTTTATTCTTGTCTTCCTTTGTTTAACTTATGTAATTAGAGTGCACAGAGCTTCGTGTCTGGGATGATTATCTTCGCCTGTTTCAATTAATACAGATCTATTTTTATCAGGAAATTTTGTCAGCTTGATGACGACAATTTCTCAACCCAAGCCTAACAAGTCTGATGCCATCAAAGCAAACAAAGTACGGCTTGTCTGAGCGATTGTCATTTTTAAATCAAAAGAATTGGTCGCCCCCACCATCACGTAGGATGCATCACTGGATTGGAAAGTCATTCATGTTTAATCAGTCTTTGTGTGGGGTTCAATTGTTATTGTGTCTAAGCAACGAGCCAGTTTTGCTTTAGCGTCAATTCAAAATCATACTTTTTAAGCCCATTTTTTTTGCCAGAAATACATTTTCTACCATTTGTGAGATTCACTGCAAGAGGGTCTCATTCAGTTTTTCTCCAGTTCACTGAAATATTTATTTTACCATTTATAAATCTGCTTGGCTTGATCTATTGTTCTTCCTTTCAGGGGAAATCATATAAGCAAAGACTTGGATTGTAGATGCAGAATATAAAGGGCAGAATGTGAGGAGATCATTTCAATAAATCTATTTAGATCATCACAGTATGCATCATGTCCATCACGCTGTCAGAATCTTCATGCCCACCTTTTGGCACGTGTTATTGCTATAATGAGCGACTGAAGTGATATTTTATTTTGGGAACTTATAAACTGAACAAAGCTGAGCTTGGTGGTGATTAAAAGTGGATACAATCTCCCTCAGATTGGTTTAATAAGGTCTCTCGCGCTTTGTATGGGGCTTACACTTCTTTCAATCTGACTTGATCTGAGTAGAGCAGCGGGAGTGGGAAGAGAAAGGGATTAAAGGAGAATTTGGAGGTTGGGGTGTTTAACAGTCACTCCTGATCCCTGCAGCCCACACCATCTGTAGGCGCTGCACACACACTAGTTACAATCAGTCATACATGAGGAGAGGTTTTTTGAAACTTCGGTCTGTCTATAGACTGCTTGACATTGAAGCCAAATACAACCAATGAAAGCACCGATACAGGTATTCCAACCTTGGCTCAGAGTATAGCCTCCATTTCTCTTCACACCCTGGAGGAGAAACTGCGGAGTTGGTTTGAAGCAGTCAGGTTAATATTTGATCTTCAAAACCCTGTTTTATTTAACCATCTTTAATTTGCTATTCAGTATTTGATGAAGATTTTGAGGGACAGCATGGTAATGTGATGTACTGTAGTATAATAAGGGCTTGGTGGGCAAGACACAAAGACGCGTATCACTTTAATCAGAGCTCTGCGAAAACCAGGTCAATCTGCAATTATGGTCTTATGATACACTTCAGCCTTTTGGAGCTGGTCAAAGATAGAATTATCTCTGTGAGGACGCACAGAGTTGCACCTGAAAAGCCTGGAGGAGAGAGCTGGTCTTGCGTCTTGCCATAATGATGAGACTATTATCTCTCACGATGAAAGGTCTAAGCACTAACACCTGCACTGAATGCTAGCCTGGCTCCCTCTGGATCCCCACACCTCCTCCACTCTGGTCATCTCCATTTTCTTCTGCTAAAATGAGATTTATATCCATCTCTTTACATGTTCCACATCATTTTGTTCCCAGCTTGTGATCTCCTACTTTCTCAACATTTGCACCCATTCTAAATTTTTGGGAACCTATAGTGTAGCCGGACTGCCCATATAGTTCTCTTGTGAACAGGAGATTGTTTAAGGGCATGTCTGTGAGAGTAAGTTGGACTCCACCTGTCAGCCTAAGTCAAGATATGGTTGGTGATAAAGAGGTGGATGATAGGTGGTTTAGATTTCTTCCTGCACTGCTACAGAGTGACAGAGAAAGATCAGCAGAGGACAAGACCGCGAGCGTCAGTGAGAGGATTACTGCTCTAAACTTCAAGCACTAGCAGCAGGTGCCTTTGCATGCAACCTGAGACATATACGTGCTGATAATGTTGTATGCTTAAAGCACACACCGGGAGAGCCTGTGGATCTTGTCTTCAACTTCGTCTGAGCCAACTCGTCAGTCATGTGGTCGCACTCAGCAGGGATGCAGCTTTACCTTGGGTGTCACAGCGGGACATTGTCAAATTGTCTACAGTTCGACAACGGCACAGCAGTCAGAGAGCAAGTTTAATCCAAACCTGAAGTCAGCCGAGAATCCTCCTTTGAAGCTGCAGGACGCCGGATTTTAAGAGAGTTAGAAATGGCTAAAAGTCGTGACAACCACTTCAATGCTCCAATGGTGACGAAGGCACGCTGGAAGAAACCCAGCCATGTAAGTAGCTTTACTTTAGAAACATACTGGATGGAAAACCTCACTAGATGGCAAACTAAAGAGGGCATTTGCCAGCAATTTCTGCAGAGTCTTGGACAACTGCCTCTCCAAATTGAGATTAAAGTTACAACTGCTAAACCCCCTGTTCATGTTGCTTGTTTATTGTAGTGATGAGCTGAGGACAACTGTTTGTAGGGGAACATTTCTAGTTCTATTAACAGTTTTTTTTTTTTTTTGGAAACAAACAGATGACATTACACAAATATTTGATGAGACTTACCTGTGCTTTTCGGGGCTGTATGGGGCTGATTTACGGTTTTATGGCCAATGCAGATGTTGTTTGAGTCCAACCATAATATGTAGCTCAGCTCCTCTTGTTCTAATCTCTAGTTAATGTTGTCGAAGCTGGGGTTATTTACTTTCAGGGTTCGTGGCAGCCTATTGTTTGCACATGGTGGAGGACTTTACTCATACTCACACTGAAAGCTAAGATGAGATTGCTCTGTACACAAACAGTTTGACTATGTCAGGTTTTACTGGCCAAAGCTTCCAGCCTTCACTTGAGTACCTCAGACCGACGTTTCCATGGACAGTTGTAACTCACCATTTTTCTGCAGTAAGTAGAGTCGTCATGCTCAACTGATGCGGGCAAGTTTTGATTGTGAAATTTTAAAGGACAATACCTCAACAGCCGAAGTTGGGATCTAAATAATTAGGCATGTGGAAAATGGCAGTGTGATAGTGTGACAAACCACAACGGTGAGGCAAGAGATTACACGCTGCAATCGGGTAAAATGATAATAATAATTATTAACGTTGTTATTAGTTAAGTAAACTTAAGTCAGAATGTTGGCATTGTTGCAAGTCGTGGGAACAACGTACGGAACATTTTTTACCAACTTTTTTACCAACGTCTAATATACAGCACTGACTTGTTCAATATTTGACAGAATGTTTAAGCAATTTACCATAATGTTTTGTTTGGGGTGCTGGAAGTTAACACAGTTTTATCGCCGTAGTATATCACACATTTTCCAAATTTCATGTTATTGCAGATAAACGTGAACTTGAATAGATTATATGTTTCCACTACAGAAAATGTCACGTTACTTTTGGTTAAATACAAAGGATTGCCCTGTTCTTTATATCTGTGATTGTTGTTGACTATACTTTTTTATGCAGCATTATCCCTCCAAAATCCCAGATAACCCTATTTGGATTTCTGTTTTTGGAGTAATATAACTTGTTCATGAAGTCTAACAGGCAGTGAGACCTTTCTGATGTTTAATTGACCCTAAGCAGTTACCGTCACTATGGCACTTTTCTTTGTGTTTATACACAAGAAATAATTATTCATGCGTAACCTTTGTAAAATATAACATGAAATAATTCCATATTTATTGCATTTGGTGCTGAACAGGATCGAACTCAAACAATCAGACTCAATCAATTAAGCTCAGCTTCCAACAACTGATCTCAAAACGTTTCATCTCACTCTCCTCTCTCCAGACCCAAGATTTATTTGAAATGATTGAAAAGATGCAGGTAAGATGACGCGTCTATCTTCGTGTTTTGTCTCGGCTTTCTGAGCTGTACTCACCAAGCAACTAACCAGTGAGTTCTTTCTAATTCTGCAGCACTTTGGCCCTCTCCTCGGCTACAATACTTGTAGCCGAGGGGATGTTGAGTCCGGTGGTTTCAGAGGAGATTTGTCACAGCGTTATATGTGTTTCTCAGCTGTTAACGTTCTGATTGTAACACTGGCTGACAGCGCTGTAAGCTTATTATCTCACCTCAAAAACTGTCTCCTTGTTTCTGATGTTCATTCTAATCATGCGATCACGCACATAAAAGTTGGTGATTGTTTTTCAAAATTGCTGATTTAAATACAGTCATAATAGCTTTCAGTGGCCACAGCATCTGGCATTGTCTGTTAGTATAACTGAATATTTTAAAAATAAATATTCCTCTTCAGCAATGGGAGTGATGCAGGACTGTGTTTTTTCTGCAGTCAGACAATATATCGATGTGACCGTCCTTGTGAAGCCAGTTCGCCATCACCTGGCCCTGATTTAGTATCACGCCATCGCTTTCTCTGCGTGGTACCTCTCTTTCACGCCTCAGGTCTAGTGAAGGTGTATTTCACAGCTCAGCATATTTTGAATCCCTGAAGTCTTATTACCACACTACCTCTGTGCGCTAACAGACGTTTCAGTCACTCCCAAATGCCTGCTCTTTAGCATCCCTAAATTGTCTTTCGCTCTCTGTGATGTATCTCTCTCTGTATCTTTCCATCTGTCCCTCTCTGACTCTGCTTGGTCGCCTGCTGCATATGTATCTCTTGGGAAAACTGTGTGATTATGTAATGAGGATGATAATTCTCTGTTGGTTTGTTTTGTGGTCTTTCAGGACATGATTATTATGTAAATTGTTTTGTATGTCTAATCAAAAACAAGTGTACGAATTTACATAATTGTGTTGAATTTGTTTGCGAAAGCGGCCGCTGTGTTGATGACTGAGCGTGACCCCTTTCTCTCTCTGGTTTCCTTATCTCACCCTCTCCTCTTGCAGGGCAACAGGATGGATGAGCAGCGATGCACCTTTCCTCCCCCACTCAAGGTTCGACTCTCCATGTAGAGACACGGCGTTATTCACATGACGTGCCCATTGTCTCACGACCGCCATATCTTGCTCTGCCAGACAGGCTGATTACTTCAGCACACAGCAGCACAGTATTATTCATAATGCGGGGAAATGCTCTGAAGCCTTTTAAAATAGCAGAATTAGTAAGGATTCAGAATCATATAGCCTCTGAGGCTATGCTCTGCAGACTGAAATGGTGAATTCCTAGCAAGAAAACAATATATTTAAACCATCAATGTGCCAAATAATAGTAATACTTTGATCAAGCATTGATTCCTATGTTGTTGCCAAACTGATTTTCATTGCATAACAGTTATGCAATTACTCTGAATCTGTGTCCTTTGGGATTATAGAGTCGGACAGTGTGGTTATTTTTATTCTTTTACGAGGAAACAAAGCTTCTTTTCTCCGTTGTTTTTTTTTACAGACTGAGGAGGATTACATTCCATACCCAAGTGTCCACGAGGTAGGATGATGATGTGCTGCCATAACACTTTTCACCATCAGTGCTTCATTCGTGTCCTGAAATCACTTTCAAGTCTACAGCGTTCTGTTTCTTAACCCTTGTTATTCTGCACTTTGCGACAGGTGTTGGGCAGAAAAAGCCCCTTTCCTCTCATCCTCCTGCCACAGTTTGGGGGTTACTGGATTGAAGGGACGAACCATGAGATGAGTTACACAGTGGAAACGGAACAGCCACAGCCGCTGTCCCCGAACACCCGCACCAAGCTGGAATGTAATACAACAGCGACACTCTTCCGGAAACACTTTCTGGGCAAGGTTAGCCACAACATAGAGAGAGATCACATTATTTTCCTTTTTATTGTCATCTTGAAAAAGCAAACAATAAATCAAAACATAAAAAAACAATACTAAGCAAGCTCAAAGACTACCTTTTATGAAAACACTAATGTTAAGATTAAAACAAAGAATAGACAACACAGGAAAGACATATACAGTATAAAGAGAATAGGGAACCACATTCAGTGAGGTCATTTCTTTAAACAAGGTCATGCACAAATGGTTGTTTTTCACAATTCACAATTCTACATCATAATTCAGGAAGTCTTTGACATTGGGCAAAACCATAAAACATGACAAATTGATGCATCGTTCTCATCACATCTTCTCCAACATTTTGATGATAGTGCTAAATTATTTAGCCTGTTCGATTGGTGTGATAGAACAGCACACCTGTGTTTTCTCTCCAGAAACTGGAGGCAGTAGCTGTATGTGTTGTTGTGTAAATCTCCCCCCATTGCTGATCAGTAGGGCATATTCCCAGGTCTCCTTAGCTTAGCTTGTACATCTTCATCTCTGCTTTGCATTCGATTTTTCAGATGTGTAGTTTTCCCATGTTCGCTTTCTATCTGGGCAATCATGCAATAAAAACATAATGATAGGATCATCAAACAGTCGTGTTTATTGAGCAATAAAGTCAAATCTTCAGCTTTTTAAAAGGTGTGCTCTAAAAGCGATATTACTGACGTCAGACTCATTATAACAGCTTCCTTTCTCCTCAAATGAACCTCATTACTCTCGTAGAAAATGTCACAATCAATTTCACTTCTTGCTCATTAAAGTAATGAAATGAATAAGCAACAAGCATATCCCAATAGAATATACCAGCCACCAGCCTCACCGTTTGGCACCTCATGCATTGTTGCTAATGAAGATGCATTAGGCTTCGCCAGCTGTTGTTGCACAGGCATAATATGAACAAATTTGATCTGCCTGTAGCCGAAGTGCAACAGAACTAGTAAAGGTACTCAGATTTAAAGGATTGGATAATGACTGGAGCGCATGCACAAGTGTCATGCGTGTGTTCGTGTGTGTGCGTGTCTGTTCCTGACAGATACTAATGACCGTATCCTTGTACTGTGCCCTCAGGAGCACTTTAATTACTATTCAGTGGACAGTGCCCTTGGACATCTGGTGTTCTCTCTAAAGTACGATGTGATTGGTGACCAGGAACATCTCCGTCTAATGCTAAGGTAATGCTCATTACACATACATGGTGGAGTACACCATCGCTTAGTTATTTATTTTCCATTTGTTTCACACATATAAAAACAGTAAAAACAAATCCCAGAGAAATAGAAAGTATGGTAGAAACCTTTAATGGCTTCTATGAAAACCACATGCAAAAGACACAAATATCATCATAATCACAGTAAATGTTCAAACATTTCACATATAAAATATAGTAGAGAATAGTTCAAACCAAAAAAAAAGAAGAAATTTACAGCATGAACAGTTTCTAAGCGTGATCTTTTTTTTTTCCAAATCAAAGTCTCTTTTTGCACATAGACAATGACACAGAGGAATCACAAGATAAGTCTTGATAGAAAACTGACAACAGGATGTTTCATACAAAGGAAGAGCTTGTCGACAAAATGTTATCTAAAACTATAAAGTAAATCTGTATTCTTATATCTCACTTTAAAGACAAATGTATAGGTTTGAAGAATGTTGATGTCAAATATATTCAACAACTTCAATGCAAAAAAGAGTGGTGCACTTGATATACCAGCTTTGTAAAAAGTTGCTGCTCTTATCTAATTCACAAATGAAGATATTTAAATCAGAATCTGTAGTAACAAATGTGGAGGTTTAGACAAAATGTCTGTATTTTCATGATCGAAAGGAAATGTATTCAGAATGATACACTTTCTTTGTTCCTAAATGCCCAGTATGACGGGATAAACACATCCTGCCAGCACGGGTGTTATCATAAGAGTCATAAAGCTAGAGAGAGTGTCAACAGCTCTGTCATTTCTACAGCAGAGTAACAGATGGACTATTTAGGCCAGCAAGTGGGTGAGTGGGGAGGGAGGGAGAAAAGGCAAAGAGAGGCGAGGGTGGGGAAGTTTGATGATGGTCCATACCGGTTCATCCCTCTCCCATCTGATAGCTTCTGAGAAATGTTGCATCATATTATATGGCTTAGAGACCAAACTGATTGTTTTATGACTTCACCAGAACCAAGCTGAAAACCTACCATGATGTGATCCCCATTTCCTGTCTGACAGAGTTTCCCAATGTGGTCCAAATGGCCAAGGTAAAAAGAGATGTGTTTGTTATTATGCAGAGATTAGTCCACTGTGATTGTATCAAACCACATTCTAACGTTTTTTTCTTCTCTTTTTTTTTTAATCCAAGCTTGTCTGTGAAGAGGTCAATGTGGACCGCTTTTTTCCTGTCCTTTATCCCAAAGTAAGATCTGGTTTGGTTTGTATAGTTGCAGCGGCTGGATATGTCTGTTTCAGTCCCACACGTCTGATGATTTACAGGATAGGGCTGCAATTTTTCAAGTCTGTCTTAAAACTATAGTCAGGTGCCCGTAGGAAACACTGTGAACAAAAGGAGGGAACTACTTTGGAAGACAACCACTTGATTTGTGATTTAGGAAGCTTCATATTAGCTTCAGAGAAACGTGTACATTTTAGTACAAGATGAGGTTTGTTATTTCTGTCCCCAATCATCTCTTAACAGCCAGTATAAAGGAGGCATGATTATAACAAGCAAAATCTGTTTCAGTGTTCATATAGGCACCTAAGCTTTAATGTTTCTTGTTATTTCTCTGTTTTTACAGGCTTCAAGACTTATTGTAACCTTTGATGAACATGTGATAAACAACAATTTCAAGTTTGGGGTCATTTATCAAAAGTATGGACAGGTGAGCTATAAAGTTTAGACTAATCGTTTGGTCCGATATGGCTCATTAGATGTGCATGCATCCCTTATATTCATTGTGTTCAGCCCGTGAAGAATGAGAATGTAGCATGAACTGCAATTTCTTCAAGGAAGCTCAGTCTTAATTGTGGCTTTGAGTCCAGCACAGTAACTGTAGCTGTCTTTAACATTCACTCTCATTTTCTGAGGCAATCACAGCCCTCTTGTTTACTGTGAGGGGGGTAGAGGAGCTATTGAATGCTTTGCTGAGGGCACTTGTACCTCTGAATGGAGACCTCAGTGTGTTGAGATCTGCCCTGGTGATTCCTTAAAGCCTGCAGTAGTTGACAAATACATTGTTAAATGCGTTGTAAATGAGCCAAGGGCCATCTCACAAAGGCAGCGAGGGTCCTCTTCTCATCCTGCCGGACATTTTTCTATTCAGAAGGGTTGCTGAGTGGAGAAAGGCATGATGGTTAAGTAGGCATATTGCATACGGTTAACGAAGCATAAATACTCAATAAGCAACTTCTTCCCAGGCGTCATTTCTTGGTTTGTGTTGAGGCAGGCTTGTTCACATCACACTCCACTTGCTGTCAATAGATGATCAAATGTCTTTCATAGATGATCATTATTACACAAGCTTTCTTAAGCCCCCCTATAAACCTTCGGTGATACATCCAGTTTTAATTGTTCTGAAATACAAATCCAACATTTGAACAATAGTGCCAAACACTGGATACACTTCACTTCCCTGCATCCAGTTATTAACCCTAATGATGTGTTGCAGTAAAAACACACCTCACATAAAATGCTTATCGTGTCACTGGCACTCTAGTGTGCAAATCTCACCTCTTGAGATCAGTTGTCATTATGCTTCCCAGACTTTGTCCTTACTGCTTGTTTATTTGTAAGGCAGACATCAGAGATGGGGACATGGACTTGGGACTTGGACTTAAGTCACACTTAAGTCGCACACACAGTGACTTGAGACTTTTACGTGTGAGCATGTCTGTGTTTGAGAGGCTAGAGTGATGGGTTCATTTACAGTACATTTCTGTTATTAGTTGGAGCCAAAGTGTAATTATACAATAGGTTACTATTGTAACCTATTGTATAATTACATACAATAGGTTACTATTGTATGCCTCATAGTGTTGCAGTATTTTCATGTTACCCTGAGTAACATATCATTTTTTAGAGGTAAAATACAGTTATTTATTTAAAGGAAAGTTTTCATTGTGTTTTGTATCATTTTACATTACAATAGCCTGTTTAAAGTGATCATATACCAACAGGAGTGATGATACGGCACATGCTTTGAATTCCTCAGATATGCAGTGTTCCAAGCAGAAATGATGGCATGCAGCATATGATAGAACATCTACAACCATAATGATGACATAATGACTTAACGACTTGAGACTTGACTTGGACTGTTGGACTCAACGACTTGAGACTTGACTTGGACTTGTAAAAATCTCTGGCAGACACAGTAACACACAGAAATCATCCCCAGTGCTTTGTCCTTTGTCCTCCAAGCCTTGATGTTTACGAGTTTTTGTTTTTTTCTGGTTACAGACTTCAGAGGAAGAGCTGTTTGGCAACAGTGAAGAGAGTCCTGCCTTTGTAGAATTCCTGGAGTTTCTGGGAGAGAAAATTGAGCTGCACAACTTTAAAGGGTAAGGATCTAACTCTGGTTTAAAGGCACTATATATACACTCAACCATACATTCCTTACGAATGATGCCAACCGCAATTTACATCACATAAGGCGAGCTACAGGGTTGATGATGGTCATAGTACTGCAGTGATGGCGGAGAATATCTTGTTAGACATGGTTCTGTTTGCTTGCAGTTTCCGTGGAGGGTTAGACGTGACTCATGGGCAAACTGGCACTGAATCTGTCCACTGCAACTACCGTAACAAAGAGGTCATGTTCCATGTGTCCACAAAGCTGCCTTACACAGATGGGGACACCCAGCAGGTACTGTAATACAATACCAGACTAACATAGCTTTCATGATTCACTACAAGCAGTCAGACAGGTTCCCTCTGGTGATTAGTACCAGATTTTGCATGTACCTCCCTGTAGTGCCAAACACCTGCAGCGTATTGGCAAAAAAAACACGAATAAATAACATACTGCTAGTAAACATGAATCACTTTAAATGTATGCTGTCGTGTCTGCAATTGTGAGCATCACTCCTCCCTCAGTGATGTAAAGCACGCAGGCCGAATCCTCCTCCTTCTCCGCCTCATATAATCACACAAGCTCTGATTAATTAACACACACACTCACACCAATTGCTGTCGTGGCTTGTCCAAACACAGATGAGGCAAGGGCTATGTGTTCAGTCTCCCCAGCAGTAATGGGTGTTAGGCATCGGCTCCTTTGAGACAATCAGCGCTCGTTCATGCTGTCATCAGGAGAAGCAGCACTCCCTGGTGGTGTTTAAAGAATTCAAACGCATCCAGTTGTGAGATAGGGAGGAGGAAGAATGGCGAGAAAGCACTCTTTTTGTAATTAGTTTTAATGTCTATAGTTCACAACTTGTGTTGTCACTAGTGTAAAAACATTGTTCTTTTAATGAGACTGGCTTTATCAAAACGGCGACTAAAGTGTCTCCTACTTATTATTTTCCAAATTCAACTCCAAAGAGCATTACATTTGACTTCATGATTTTGGCTTTCGGAAACCTGCAGATAAAAGATAACATTCATACATATTAATCAATGCAGGACATCAGCATTCTCTCATCCGACAATCAACCTTTAATTCACCTGTGAATTAATATGTCATATCTGGCTGGTGTGTGTTGCAGTTGCAGAGAAAGAGGCACATAGGTAACGACATTGTGGCCATCTTATTCCAAGAGGAAAACACTCCCTTTGTACCGGACATGATCGCCTCCAACTTCCTTCACGCATACGTTGTGGTCCAAGTGGTCAACCCCTGCTCTGACAATGTTCTCTACAAGGTGCATTATTTCCCTCTCTTATGGGCTGACTTTGCCTCCTGTGATAAACACTTGATTAAACCTAATCTTACTCTTAATTCCTAGGTGTCAGTGACAGCACGGGATGATGTACCTTTCTTTGGCCCCGCCCTCCCAAACCCTGCAGTCTTTAAAAAAGTAAGAGAAAGAACAACTTGAGAGCTGAACTACTGCATCCCTAAGCCAGTGCACTTTCCTCCTCCTGGTCATGTAGCTACTGTAGCTGACAACATGACGTCTTGTCTCTTTGCCCGTCTATTTTCAGAGCCCTGAATTCCATGAATTCCTTTTCACTAAGCTCATCAATGCAGAGTACGCCTGCTGCAAAGCTGAAAAATTTGCCAAATTAGAGGTAGGTTGTTGCAAAGCATTTAAAACATTACTGGAATTCTTTAAAAATATCCCTTTATTCATTCCCCTCTTTGTGTGCCTGGTGTGTGTGTAAGGAACGAACGAGGTCGGCCTTGTTGGAGACCCTTTATGAGGAGCTCCATGTGAACAGCCAGGCCATGATGGGTGTTGGAGGAGACGACGACAAACTGGAAAACGGGAGTGCAGGAGGAGGGGGCTTCTTTGAATCCTTCAAGGTAACTGAAGAGGCAGCAGAGATGCCGGGGCTTTGAACTGACAGCTTCACTTTATGACAATTTCAGCTTCTAACGAGAAAAGAAACTAAATCAATATTTATTATTACATGCACATTTCCCACAATGTCTATACCTTTAAATGCCATTATAAGGTCATTGTTACTGCGCAGGAACAGTATAAAACATCTACAGTTACAGTAACCAGTTTTTGAATCAGCTGTCTGATGCTTCTTCTGCGGATATAAAAAAGGGTGTCTTCTCTCTGGCAGTCTTTCAGGATTGCTCTTATCTATACGCAAGCTGTGGGCTGTAAGGGTTTATCAATCTTGCTTAATCTCTGTTAATTTGAATGAAGAGAAGCTCTGCTGCTCTGTCCTGCTGGAACACACCCCTCTTGGCTTCAAAGCTTTTCTTCCTCATGCCTCATTGATGTTTTGTGCTGCTGTGCTCTCCGCATGCTCCAGTGTGCAGTCTCTGTTCCCTTATTTATATGATTCTGTCATCTTTGTTTGTCATAAATACAAAGCAAATGGATAGATTTCCTTCACCATCAGATGCCGTTTGCCTTTTCACTCTGCTCCATGCCTGCAAAGAGGTACACTTCAAACCTCTCCTGGCTGTCTTTAAACTTAGTGTGTGGTCAGACATCTGTGTGCCACTTGGTCCTTCTACTTCCCCTCTCTTCTCTTACCACCTATCTTAATATAATGACTCATCTGAGCCCCCCCTGCGGGCATTAAAGCTTAGCAGTGTTCTCTGTCGCTTCCTTGTCTGTCAGGATTAGCATCAGGCCGGCGCTCTCTCCCTGTAGTGGTCAGTGTTCAGAGACCGCCCCGAGGCTCCTCTCGGCCCGCAATGCTGTACAGCGACGCTGAGGGGCCACAGGGGTCAGCACCATCTGAATGTATCTCCTCCTCCTCGTCTCTCTCTGTAGCGGGTGATGCGCAGCAGGAGCCAGTCTATGGATGCCATGGGTCTTACTTTCAAGAAGCCGCACACATTCTCCACTAGCTTCAGCAGCAGCTTTAACCACGACCCCGCAGAGAGCCCCAAATTCCCAGGGATAGTAAGTACGGACCCACTCCTACTGGTCTCGAGTGAGGCAAGTCTCGCTCCCCAGTTCTCTTGGAGGTCATGCCCCCTCCTCCCTCACTTGCCTGCTGCACTAACTTCTCACGGAGAAGGGGCTCGAGTGGAGCATTTATGCCTGGGTCTTAAACCTGGCTCTCACATTGTCTGCCAGCACGAGATGGAGTGTCTGGACACTCATAGACTTGAATGCTTCTCGGACACAAGGTGAATTTCTCCCCGAGGTTAAAGCTGCTTCTAATACTTAATGTTTTTACCCCATGCATCAACATTGTTCATAACTTCTCACTTGAATTCCAATGAATGTGGATTGAGTACTGTTTATATGTATACTATGTGTGTGTGTGTGTGTGTGTGTGTGTGTGTGTGTGTGTGTGTGTGTGTGTGTGTGTGTGTGTGTGTGTGTGTGTGTGTGTGTGTGTGTGTGTGTGTGTGTGTGTGTGTGTGCGTGTGTGTGCAAGTGAAAACCTTGTATCTCCAAATGGCAACTTTTTTGCACTTTCTTTTAAGCTTATATATTAGTTCTGTAAACACTGCAAAACATTGAGTGTTACACAACCATTTTCAACTAATTGAGGAGCTTTTCATCTTTCACTTGAAAGTAAAACATGCATTTAAATTGTAGTTGCAAGGTCTTGAGTTAACAGTGACCACGTGTTGGGTTGCTTGTCTGATACTGTATACTTTGGGGGGCTGTGGGAAGGTATATTTAATGGAAATTCTCTGATTTGTATGGATGAATCATTATGAAACAGACATCCACATTAATACAGTATCTCTAGATCACATTTATTAATAATAATGTTTTTTTATTTGAGAAAGTAATCTTAACCAATATGCTACATTAATGTATAAAACTCAATCTTGCTTTTTGCTCATAACTGTGCTTGCTGTGCAACCTAATGTGTAACATGCTGTATGGCCCCATTTGCTGTTTTTTTAATGTCATCTTCTTCCTCTTCCTTGCAGGCATATGGCTCACATAACTGACTCATCACTTCTCTCTCCCATTCAGCTGCCTGTGTTGCACCCATGGAGTCAAAATGTCCCTCTTTGTATTCTCCAGTTAACACATGCTTTGTATTTTGTTTATGACTGACTGCGTGTAATCTCATATATATATTTGTTTATGTCTCGTGTTTTCTCTCCCCCTTTTACCCTCCTCTCTTCTTTTTATCACCTGTTTTCATCTCTCTCTCTCTCTCTCTCTCTCTCTCTCTCTCTCTCTCTCCTTCCTGTGTGGCTCAGTCATTGCTTGTCCCAGGCAAAAGTCCCAGTAAATATGGACGTCGAGGCAGTGCCATAGGGATAGGAACAGTAGAAGAGGTTCATGTCTAATTCTAACTACTTGTTTCTCCACTTTGTTATTCTTTTTTGTCTGCATGGCTCCACTGCATCAAACACTTTTCTCTATACATTTAACACAGTATGCATTAGTGTGTGTTACAGACAGGATACATTGAATAACAGCATTATCTCAATCTGTGATTAAAAAAAACAAAAGCAGAAATGGATATTTTCCTCCACATTCTCACATGGATTGATTGGTTTGTCAATTCCAATATTTGTGATTTTACATAGACTACAATCTAGAAATTATTCAAAGTAGTAAGAGATAAGCAGTTTTGTCATATCGCTGTAGCACATAGACAGTCAAAGTCACATTTTAAGGGTCCACCTTTGACTCACTACTGACTAATATTGTTGATTTCCTTCTGTTCTCTCTGTCCTATATTCTTTACTGCAATTTATGTTCACGTCTTTTATTTCTACCCTGTATTACAATTCCAGTATGTTCAATTCTCTGTTTGTTTAAAAATGATGGATATTAATGACTTAGTGACCCCCTAACAGAGAAACTATTTTTAAATAAGAACCCTTCTTTTGCTCTTTGAAGCCACATTGAGTTAAAAAAGCTTTTCGAGTTCTTATTTTAAGAGCATTAAAAGGGAGATTGAAAGAAAAAAGCAATCGCTGAGAAAGCATATTTAGTGGTATGCCCTGGAGCCTTTAAATCCATCTTTCATCTCCCGTCTTAGTGTGCCCTGCACTGGCTGAAAGACTGGCACTCGGGCTTGACATTAAGCCGCTAAGTGCATATTTTAACTTTCCATCATAGTAACAACTCGAAGAGAGCAATGATGCTGTTTAGCCTCTCATTTCCCCAAATGATTACAAGAAGATTGAAATTTGAATAGTTAAGTCAAAAATATTTATTCCCTCCCCTCAACAATAAATATATAAATTGATAAATTCTTAAGGTAAACTTGATATTAATGAAAAACATGTAAGGTATGACAAGTACTTTGACTCTGACTGTCTTTCCTCTCTCCCTCGCAGTCATTGATAATCCCAGGGAAAAGCCCAACCAGGAAAAAGTCTGGTCCTTTCAGCTCCAGGAGAAGCAGTGCCATCGGTATAGAAAACATTCAAGAAGCCCACGAGAAGAGGTGAGAGAAGACTATATTTTTGTGTACCCATTTGATCTTCTTCCTCTTTTGTATGTAAGCCATGTAATCGCTAAATAAGGTTCATTATTCACTACATTTACTTCTCGTCAGTGCATGTACATTCATTGATTGTGTTTCTATGTTACACTCTCTACACTCTGCTGTGCCTGATCTCATGGAGCAGTAGAGAGAGCGCCCCAATAACCCAAAAGACCCCTGACAGCGGCCACGTCTCTCAAGACCCCAAGTCTGACAACTCGTCCAATCAGAGCTCTCCGGAGGCGCTCCCAATTGCCAAGAACAGGTGTGTATATGTTACAGCCGTGTCACATGGATATATTGCTCATGGAATTCACACCTTGTGTCTGCCATACCTGTGTAACCGCTGGGCAATCCTCAGCTGTGGCAGCATGTTGAATGACTGTGTCCTATACATAAGATAAAATCAGGTTTGGCTGTGCTGGAGAGTGATAACCCAAGGTGTAGTTCTTATCTCGGTGGCAGGGCCCCATCCATCCCCGAGGCTCATGACCTCTCCCGCTCCTCCTCCAACGCTAGCAGCTTTGCCAGTGTTGTGGAGGAGAACGAGACAGAGCCCACAGAGGACTATGACACAGCCATGGTGAGTGCTATAAGTAACAAAACAAGACAAGTGCTTATCAGTTATCGGTTTGTCTTCAGGTCTTATGTACATGTTTTGCTCCAGGAGAGTCTGTCGGCTGCCGGGACGCCACACAAGCGAGACTCCCTCACCTACACCACCTGGCTGGAGGACAGCATCAGCAGCACCAGTACCACCAGTCGCAGCAGCTCGCCAGGTGAGAGAGGTACTGATGCTTGGAGAAGCAGCTCCAGCATGTTTAAAATTGAAAACCACTTTAATATTCACCGATAACTAATTTCAAAGTGGATCTTTGATGGATGTGTCGGACTGGTTTAATATACTGTTGACCTTTCACTCAGGGCCTGGAAAACCTGAACGAGGGAAGGGGACAGATGTGCGTATCAAACTGGAACGCCCAGACGATCATCAGTCCTCATCGGTGAGTCAACCCCACCCTGGAATAAACTGAACTCTTACTTCACTATTACCAGCTACCTTTGAATTACCTTTGTTGCTCTGCATATTTTTGTAATTGTTTTTTGTGTGCTGTTGCTGATGTTTCGTGTTTTTCCTTTGTTTTTTAAAATTGCTGTTTGTGCATCTTTGTGTGCAGAACTGTTAGCTCCACCCATATGGTTGTATCCTGGATCTCCATCTTCAGGTTAGACTTTCCTCAGTACACTCTCATAGTCTCAATCCACGTATTTAAACTATGGACGAATGGACCAGATATACTGTATAGACATCACAGCAAACCAAATGATGCTGCTTGTGCACTGTATATCTACATGTATATTCAGGTGTTTTCTACGTAATAATGTCATAATGCTTGTCAAGATTACTAAGAAATGAATCAAATCAAGACACATTATTGTTGTTTTGACATATAACCAATTCTAGTCATTAATTCAGTTGTTGAGTGTTGACCAGACATCTCTTTTATTCCCAAAGCATTCCCATAAATCACAATCCCTCTGGGAGGTGAGACGAGTGCAGGCCTTTGCCATGACCAATGATGAGAAGATGAGAAAGAAGAGGAAAAGCAGGTGGGGCTTGGCCAGTCTGCTGCTCAGTGAGGGCAAGAGTGCAGCATATCCAGAAACCTGGAGGACACTGGGGAGGACGATGCACAAAGAGGGGCCAGCTTTTGCACAGTGCTGTTTCCTTCCACTCTTTTCTTTGCCTGTTCAAACATCTGTTGCCTAGCTGTATGTTGTTGTTGTTGTTGTTGTTGTTTTTTTACCACACCTTTTGTTTCAAAAGTGCACATTTTTTTAAATCTACAAATGTAATAGTTTTATTTGTAAAATATATAACTTTGGTTTAGTTTGTCTTGTTGAAGCCCAGGTGTGCTGGATATACAGGGTAAAGACAGTGCCATTGAGCTCTTTGTTGAGATTTCGAGAAGGATGTTTGCTGCAACATACTGTAGAGAAGATAATTGCCTGGATGGTTTTACCAATACCACTCAATAAAGATCTCTAATGTGTACATAATACAAAATATTCAGCATCAAATATGGGTATTTTCAAACAAAACCTCTTATGTAATATTGAACTGTGCTGTGCTGTTAAATGTGATTATATTGATTTCTGGGTAAAGTCCAAATATAAGGACTGTGTAGCTGCAGCAAAACAATTGTGCTCTAACACAACCCAAATCTCCGCAAGATTAGATTTCAAACTTACAGTGAAGAGAGCAATGTATCGTATGAAATGGCCTTAAAACTTAAACATGCAATTTCTTTCTCCCTCAGATTTATTTTACCTCATTTTTTTTTATTCGCTTGTACTGCATAATGGAATTGCAGTATTAGATTAATTATAAAACTAATAGATTCAGATTAACTTTTAAGCACACTAGTTTCTTAGAAAATGGTGTTGCATTGCAGTTATACTTCAGCACCGTCTGTATTGTCTGTTTATGTATGGATGTATCCATCCATGACTGATCTAACTGCTTTGTCCGTCTTGTCTGTCGGTGAGGAGTCTCTACATTAAGTTCTGAGTTTTTTCTTACTGATATATGTTTTTATTTATTGATTTGGTTCCTGTTGAAGTGGCATTCATAGTGTATTTCTGTTCAACTGTACCTCTCTCTCGACATTCAGCATCATGCCATTTGCTTATTCTGTATGTGTTGCTTTGGAGTAAATTATAATGTTGTCATCTGTAAAGCTCTCTCTTTTCCAAGGGTCAGGTCTCTTTCAGTGCAGTAAATTTGCAATGCACCTGCAATAAATAGTGAATATTTATTTGCTTTTAAAGTGAGAAAATAACTCGAAATACAACTACTGATTTTGTAAATAGATATAGATATTGAGTAAATAGTGTGTAATGTATAGGCTATTAATTTAAAATGGGATTGACCAATATCTTGAAATTACTGCCAAGTTATCAATACATTGTTGTTTTATTTCTCCCTTACTTTGCATATTATTTTGAGAAAAGAGTTTTGTAGAAGAGAAATATTTTAAAAGCTATTAAGACTGTTCTGTAAAAGGGAAATCTCACAGTATATCCTGCTGATCATTTCAGTTGCCTTATCATCACAAACTGATGGTGTAAGTATAGATAGTGAAGCAAATTGCCAGCAGGATTTTCAATGAAATGAATGTTTTGTTGTTGTTGTTTTTATTGTAAATAAATGCCCGGAGAACTTTACAGTCTATTTTACAACTATTCTTTTGCCCTGCATCACGTCACGCAATACAAACTCGGTATTCTGTGTTTTTTTTTGCACACAAATACAACATTCTGAACGCCTCATTGAGAAAATCCCTGCTGTGATATGTCTACAAATTGTAGATGTTCCACTTCCCACCATCTTAATGAAAGCAACGCGAGAAAGCCCCATGAATAAATGATTTGATGTGGCTACCCACAAGTATGTAAAACTAGAGCAATCTAAAAGTGGAGGCTTCCCTTCTTGTACAACCGTGCGGCATGGAAGAAAAAAACATTGGGTTTTAATGAGTCAAAAGGATATAAGACTGAGTTATGACTGAAATTGGCTTTCCAAATGTATTGGTTGTGCAGTTCTACAATGTGAAAACAACACAAAATACTTTTTACACTGTCCTGAATACGTTATGCTTTATGCAAACAGATGCTTGACTATGTGCAGAGACATTCATACGAAGTAAAAAAGGTCAATCTACAAAGTGAAGGTCAGTTTTTATGCGTAAACGTCGGTAGTTGCTTGCTCTGTGAGTGCGTGTGCTGTAAGAGCCCTGGGGCATGCTGGGTTGATGTTATCCTGGCAGATGTTTTAAATACACTGCACATACTATGCATGTTAATATACAGCCTGGTTGTACTGGAAACACAGATGAACCTAATTTGGGGATTTTAGTGCATAAAATGTGATATATATTCTCAATATTTATTTTGCAGCTGATCTATTCATGTCATAATTCTTTTGTATTTTGCATAAAACTGTTTACATTCCACACCCTCCTTTACTCATCTAGTGTTTATGCATGTCATCTGACTACATTGAGACGAACCCCATTTGCCACAAGTAGACTTTTCTGTTTCATGTATTTCTTCTGGGCTGCAGGATTCCGTTTATATTTTCAAATGTTTGCTGAGGTGAATACTGATGACATGTTTTTCTGCAGATATTTATGTGAGAGGTATGTGGTCATTGTGATTAAAGTAGGCAGCTCCATCCACCTCTGTAGTTCCTAAATTACTGGTTGCTCAGTTAATTTCCACCCTAGATTGTAAGTAACCTCCAGTGGAAATATTAATGTTGCTAATCATAGGTCCACACTGTAATATAATGTTGAAAAATAATGTCTGTAATTAGGTTGTATGTATCTTATTTCTAAATGTAGAATAATAGTAAGTACAAGTAAAAGTCTTACTTATTTATTTATATGTGTGTTTTTCTTCTTCTTCTTATGATTATTACTGTCATCATTATCATTATTGTTATTGTTATGTAAAGCCAAATTGGTTCTCATTCTCCCTCTCAGAGGATCGAACTGCTCCGGCGGAACCGTTGTTCGCTCCGAGAAACAGGAAACGCATTAACTTTGTGTTGCTCAAGCCGGAAGTTGGCTTCTCGAGTCACATTGAAGACGATAATCCCGGTCAAACGAATATCAGGTAACGTAACACTGTTTATAAAATGTGTTAAATAACGGTATTCATGTTGTCAGATAGCTGATGGCCGAAACATTCTTCGCTCTAATCTTTTTTGTGATAATATCGTGACTTTCACGTCAGAAGCGGATCGACATTGCTAGCTAGCATTAGCAACAAGCCGAAGGGGGACACCTCCATCTAGAAAATAAGTTTCATTTTTGTCAGTTTATCTTAATATTGAATATTTTACATTCTCCTAGTAGCGTTAGTGCATTTCATATTTTTTTCTTGTAACGTTAGTTTAGGACATTAGTTATAATGTTGGTCGCTAACCCAGAGTTTGGACATGTTGACATATGTTACCTCAAGCTACTGACTTTTTTGTTGTTGTGCGTTTTCTTAAAGTATATCCCATTTAATTAATGGATATTTTCACTGCTAGTTTTAAAGCTTTATGGAAGAGTTATGACCAACACTCTGTGCTTTACACATTGCCCACAGGACCAGTGACCACAGGACCAGTGACCACAGGACCAGTGACCAGTCAACTCATCCCTGATGACTTTATCTGGATGATAATTAACAATGTTTACTTCAAGGGTTGTCCCCCGTTTATTACGTAGAGCAACGTGTAAGTATGAACAAAAATCGTATCTATTCATCCATTGAATTCATCTTAAACTATATTCCAGTTGAAGTATGTAACTCAAGATATAATACATATTTTTTTCTTAATGACCAGGTGCCCTTCAAGGCCATGGAGACATTTTGAATGGATGTGTACAACCGGTTCTTCCTGCTTACTGCTCTTCGCTACAACAAAAACTGAGAAACTACTCAACAGCAGCGGACAACACACCTCCTCCTCGATGGGTACAACTTGAGCCAGAACTGGACGAGGCTCTTGTGCCACGTAAAATGTCAGTGAGTCCTCTGGAGAGCTGGCTCTCCCTGCGCTACTCTCTCCCTTCCCTGCTGGAGGACGCAGGGCTGCTGGAAGAGAAGGTGCTGCCACCCATATCTGTCCCCGTTTTGGAGGATGGAGAGGGTTCAGCAACACCCCTTAGCTGTAAGAATGTTCTGGAGATCCGACGGCGGAAGATGAACCGACATAAATACAAGAAACTGCTTAAACGGACTAAGTTCTTGAGGAGGAGAGTGCAAGAAGGCAGGGGGAAAAAAAAGCAGGTGAGAGTTTCCTCTCTTTGGATATAAAAAAGGAACCTGTGATGCTGACTAGACAGATTATTTCTTAATGTTTAGCCAATTAATATCTGATAATTTGATAGCATTACACAAATGGTAGTATTTATCTGTATCTGTGTTAGTCAACGTATTTTATCATGATGTATGAAATACATTTTGACTAAACTTGAAACATGTTTATTTCATGTATAATTGTTGTAAGACTTGTGCTCAAATTACAATAGAATTTTTTTCCGTAAACCACGGCCAACTGTGTGTGTTTGTCCTGTGCAGAAACGATTTGAGGAGGATCTGAAGAGGATTTGGACACGAGCTGGACTGAAGAAGGCTCCAGAAGGATGGAGTGCACCTAAGATCTTCATTAAACAGCATGGAAACAAAAGAGACTGAGAAACACTGACAGTTAATCAAGTTTGGGTCACATCCCTCACACAGGATGGCTCTGCACACCTCACACCACACACTGCAGTTAAAACAATCAGCCTACTCTCTGTTCTTTGCAGCTTAATCGAAGCATGTTTCAGTGATAAGGAGATATTACCTGTGTACAATTATTTTTAACAAAGTGTACATAATCTAATAAAGATCATTCTCTCTCAAGCCCGAGACATGGTGTGCTGTCATTTTCTGTTGGCTTTATTTTAGGCTGAGAGGGCATATTACATTTTTCTTTTCTTACTATGGATGGCAGCATTGTGCAAAATCTGAAAAAAATGGATTAACCCTGGAATTTCTTCTGTCAGTGGTGACTTAGTTTACTTTCGAAATCTTAACGCCCCAACTAAATCAGAAACGAGCACAACAATCTCAACCGACTGTGTGACCATTTAAAAATATATTCTGTACAATAAAACCTTTTATAATAGGCTATGAAGTAAAGTTACTTTGATTCAGAAACCAGCAATCCAAAGATCAAAAAGGGGGAAATGAGGAAGGATCCTTTATAATCCCTTCCTCATGTGGAAGTTTTCCCAAAGGGCTTGTTTACAATTTCTCCAACCATATAAATGAACGATATCTTAAACGAAGAGTTCGATGTATAAAAAGCATTAGTTCTCTCGGTTGATAAGGTTTGAACATATAAGCCAGTTTTACCCTCTGTAAAAACATACCTGTGTATTGGTTTGGTAGCTGTGTAGTATAAAATAATTTTATTTTGGATAAACAATGGTGCATTTTTTATTTTTTTTTACATTTGTCTAGTATGTTGTTATGTTTCAGTTTTCTTCAAAACCTTTCAGCGTTGTATTATAGTAACCTGCTACAACACATGCTGTTCGCCCGGACTGCAGCACCAAAGTGTTGGATTTCATCGGCTGGCGGAGGCGGAGCGTGTGAAGGCTCCAGACTGCAGGAATACAACAGAGTACAGCTGAGCCGCTGATCGGTGAACTTGAAGCATTCTTGTGTTTCATCAATTTATGCGCACAGCACCTCCCGACGGGCTCATACCTCCGCTGGCGGCACGGTGAAAAAGATGCACCTCGAAATGACTCTCCTTCCGAGTAAGTCCTTCACTTTTCTTGCTTTTTAAAAGAGACGAAATTACTTTGAGGGAAACTTTCTTTGTTCCATAATTGGATCCAGGTTAGAAATGCCCGCTGGGAACAAAATCCGAAAGCTATTTATTTCTCATGTGCACCCTTCTGCACAGTAAATATAGTCTTTTCAGTGTTCTTTCCTCTGAACGTCATTGCAATGGGATCTGTAAGATTGACCCAACAGCAGTCTGCATCGTTGATATTCTGTTGTTAGCTGCGGTATTCTTGTTAATGACGCCACTTACTTTTCTGTTATGTCCTCATTTGATTATTTATTGTTAACTCAATAACAATCTCCGTGCTGATCCTTTAAACCCAGTTTTAGTGACGTCTACAGATTTTAAGACCCAGAAACTTGTTTTGTTCCTTTTCTGTGTCATTTATTTATTTATTTATGGGCATCATAATACATATTTTATTATTTGTATTGGTACATATATGTTATTTGCATTGAAACCCGGTGTATATCTATTTATCTCAAACTATATTTCCTGTGTGAGTGATATTATTCAAGATGACAGGAATTCATTTTCTTTGCCATTTATTTTGAAATATTCTAAGATCTGAAAATAAACTGCGTGGAGAGTCATGGACCTGAAACTGAAACGAGGCATTTACAGAAGCGCCGCATGGCTTTGACTCACCTCGGCTTGTTGATGCTGTGCGTGTGCGATTGTTTTTGTGGCTTCAGCCCAATGTGTTTCTAGTTAACTGCGGTCTGAGTCAAGGAGTCAGCACAATCCGGCAGCCAGTCATTATATGTGTCAGTAATGAGTGTTTCACCGCGAGTGGGCTTCTTTGAGTCCAGACGACGTGGAGGAGGGGGATTACCGCTCCAACCCTGTTTATGATGGGCTCTGTCTTAATTACCGGCCACTGGACAACAAGGCATGGCAAAGATTGGGATTGCTGTTTTGAACAAAATAATCTTATAAACATGTAGCTACTCATTCAAGGCAGAAAATAACAAGGTCACAGTAAAGTAACATGTTTGTGTTCTGTACAGCTCCAGTAGACAATCCCTCGACTTTGTTCAGCAGAAAAGGGGTTTTAAAGTAAAAATGTGCCCACACACTGAGATGATCAGACATACATGAAACCTTATCAAAAAACTGTGGAATTATAGTTAACTTATTCAAATGCAGTACTTAAGTGCACAGATGTAGTCCCAACCACAAGACACATGTATACAATTACAATGATATACTCAGTAAATTTATGCATCAAATACATCAATATAGAAAGCAGTACATAAAAACACATTCAACAAGCTATAACTCACAAGGAAATAGTATATTATGAGAGCCAACTTAATAGAAACTACTTGGAATCATTCAAATTTGTAGATCGTGTGAAAATCAATATGACTAAATATACAAATATGCCATTTAATGTGAGTCTATCCACAATGGCTCCAGGCATCTGGATGTGTCTTTGCATGTTTAGCTGAGTCTGCAGCTGGACTCATCTGTTTGATTTATTCTCAACGTGTGACTGGGCTGTGAGTAAAGCCTCCCACCCAGATATCACATGGATTATGCTGAGTAAACACATGCTTTATGTCTGAGTTGAAACCTTTTTCTAACCTTAGGGGTGACATTCTGTTCAGTGATTCCCGGGGTTACAAATCACAAACAGTGATTTGGAAGATCGTTTGGTAAACGCCTGTTATTATAGCTGGCTACTCAATAGCACATCGTTAAGTCTTCAGCATTAAAAACCAGCCTCGCGAGTCATGAGCCTGTGTGTGTCTGGAGGAGAGAAAATGACAGGGGTTTGTTACCTTCTGCAGGAAAATTTATAGCCTTCATTAGAAAAAAAAAATGAAGTTTTCCAGCATGATGTCTTCTCTCTGATGCCAGCGTGTGTGCTGAATTTATTCTGCTCAGCTTGAAGTATTATTATACACTGGTGCAAATCACTACACAAAAGCATATTAGCAGCACTCCAGTGAAGTATTATCCGGAGGTGGTGAAATGAAAACTCTCTTCACATGTGTGCTGCCTGTGATCACATATGAAGTGATTTAGCCGCATGTGCAGCCAAGATGAGCAAAACCCCTCGATGGAGAAGGATCTTTTAGGTCTTGCAACCAGAATCAAGCTGATTTTGTGCGGCTGGCTTCTACGTGTCAGTGATGAAAATACACTCGAATGAGCCATTTGGTATTTTCTGCTTTTAGACGGTGGTGGAGGAACAGGGTTTGGTCAGATTACTTTGAAATGTAGTTAGTTACTGTATACAAATTACATTGTCATTTTTGTACTTTTGAATTACTTTTGGATTATATAAAACATTAGAAATATTGCACCTTCAAACTAAATGAATGGACACAGAATGTGCTGATTAATCATTGCGTTTTCCAAATCAATATTATCTGTGCATTGAAAATAGTCCACTCTTTATTCAATTATACATTTTTTATGTACTGAATTTATCCACACAAAACACCTTGCTGAAGGCTCTGCACCTCCAGCCTCTGTAGTTCATGGTACACATTACCAGGACAGTAAAAACATACAGGTGTTTGGTGTGACTGAAGTCAGCTGAATAGCAGCCCGGTTCTTCATCCCCTCAGGATCATGGCCTTGCAACAAGCCAGCGGCAGCCAGGATGAATAGAGGCTCTGTGTGCTTTGGCCGCATGCGTCTCCGCTGGCCCTTCAGTAAACAGACGAGGAAATAGCACTGTGGGAAAAATGCATAGAAACAGCAAATGCGCTGTAGGAACATTTCCTATTTCTAGAGTGAAAAAGAACAAACAGCAAAATATATTTCCAGAGAATATTGTTGACATCTGGTATATTTCTTTTCTGCTGTTGGGTTTCTGTGTGGAACTTTTCTGTTTTTTTAAAACCTTGCCTTTAACTGTGTCCCTGTTTCTTCAGTTTTCCTCTGTTATTGTAAACAGTCCTCTCACTGAACCCGCAGCTGTTCCAAAGCTGAAATCTTTCAATGTTGGGCGAGTCCAGATCAAACCGATACTCTCAAACGACCACAACATTTTGTCTTATAAATATTTCTCAAGACTTAATAAGTGAACATGCTGATATATACGATACCTCAGTGAGAATGAATTAGTGCTTCAGTAGAATACAACTCCAATCACTCATGTTTCTTTTTTTTTTTCCCGTTTCAGTTGTTGCTATGCTCTTCTTGCCAGGAGGTAAGACATTTTTGTTTCTCCATGCACTGCCTTAAAGTATTGCTCATGTTTGATGAATCTCTTTCTGTCATCGCTGCATTGATCTCCTGAAACCAATGTTTTTCTTTTGTGTCAGCATGGGGTCAGAGTGGCAGCAGCCCGCTTGGCTTGGTGGTGGAGGCCACGAACATCACCCTCCCTGCAGGGTCCAAGGCCGTTCTGCCCTGCCACAGCCCCCGCATGGTGTGGACCCAGGACAGACTGAAGGACCGTCAGAGGGTGGTGCACTGGGACTTGGTGCGCAGCAGCCCAGAGTATTCTGTGGAGCGAATCCTTGACATGTCCCCTGGAGCCCGTCAGAGGGTCTACAATGGCTTCAACAAGGGACGCATTTCAGTCCCAGACTCTGCTTTCAATGACGGCAACTTCTCCCTTATCATCAACAGTGAGACTCCCCCACTTTTTCCACTAGCACCATGAACATTGCACTCTTCCATCTCCAATTTAATGTAACAGTTGCTTGTTTGCTTATTTTTTTCAGATGTTGTCACAACTGACAAAGGAGTTTATACTTGTAATCTGCACCATCACTACTGCCAGATTCACCAGTCCATTCAAATCCAACTCAATGTCACTAAATCAGGTGAGGCGTCCTAATCATTCACCCTAATGCTATTCCATGAGTCAAGATGCATGAAACGGATTATATAGTAATGTAATTCACACTCGTATGTTTCCAGCTCGAAAGGAGAGACGTTACTGGGATGGAGAGAGGACTGTGTTCGTGGTCTTGTTGGGCAAGTCAGTGGTATTGCCCTGTGTGAACCGGCGCTCCCTGTGGAGAGAAGGCCTCCAGGAGGATCAGCAGCAAGTGGCTCACTGGGACTTCCAGCCTCCTGGCGTGCGTCCTGACAGGGCTGGCCGCCTGGTGGACCTCTATGCCTCCGGAGAGCGCCGGGATTATGGGCCGCTCTTTGGACAGAGCAAGATGAACGTGGAGGAGGACGCTTTCACTTTAGGAGACTTCTCACTGTCCATTTCTAACTTGAAGCCCGTTGATAAAGGCCTGTACTCCTGCCACCTGCATCACCATTACTGTGGTCTGTATGAGAGACGCATCTTCAGGCTCACTGTGGGACCTCCGCTTCCATCCGCCCCCACTACAGCACCCAGGGTTTTCCAGAATGATGTGCCAGTGCCAAGTAAGTCACTCACAATTAAAAACAACAAAGAGACGTCACTAGACCTTTGTTTTTCCAGATGATAGCAGTGGTAAATGTTTATCCCCCTTTTGGTTTCTCGGCTGAATTGTGCATAGAGTGACGACACAGCTTCTTGGCTTTTTGTTATAATTATGGGCATAGCTGGTCAGTTACATCAGTTCCTCTTCTCCTCTGCCAATTTCCTCCTCAGACCTCTCTGTTTTTGTGTTTGAGCTGAAGAGGGAGGAGGTAGAAGGAATGTAGAAGCTAGTTGAGTAAGAAAGACAGATATCTTTCTGCGAGTTGTTGACTATATGAATTCGGCATTGCACATTGAAAAGTGAGTTTTCTTGGAGTGAACTATATGCAGCTCTGGCTTGAGAAGCTGTCTACAGTAAAGAGCTTTAAATTGGCTGCGACGGAAGCGGCCTCATTTTCCTCGCTGACTTTTTTCTCTCCACTTTTACAGCTTTTTCATTTACAGCTGGAGACATTTTAACTGTGCTGAGCAGAGGAGTAGGCTCCAGCAGCCAGTCATTTTGGGAGTGGATGGTCATATCTTGTGTTTTTTTCCTCCATTTGACCTCATTTTCCAAAAGTCCCAACCACAAGTCCAGGCTGGTTACACTGTATCTCGAGTTTTGTTTATTCGTTCTCCCAGTCTGTTCTTTCTCTCTGCTGATGTGTATCAGCCTCTGGTTGAGGAATTACCAGCAGTTGAAGGAAGTCTTATACATCTGTTCAACATTTGGGCCAGCTGTGACATGAAAGAGCAAAGTAAAGGGAGGGGATGTAGGTATGTGTTAGACTATGGATCCTCCCACGGCAGCATTAGCCCCATAAATATGTTGAGGAAATGCACACGTGGATAAATGGCATCCTGCCTGCGCCCTTTGAGTAAACCTCATCTAAGAATTCACTTCTTCTTTACGCACCGCTGATCTTGTCTGTTAGAATAAAAGTAAGTTGTTTGTGCTCACGCAGGCGCCAGCAATCATCTGAAATTACAGATTTCACTTTAATGCTGTAATTCTTTGTGGCAAATCGAACATTGTGTCTGTGTAATCACGAAGAGGGCGAGCTGTGTGTGAGCTGTTCATCAGACATCTCTATTTGAAAATGAAGATGCTTTCCCTTCAGTCCACTGAGTTGCAAATGAAGCATATCCCACAGGGACACAAACACAGGGCAAGCTCTGTGCAGCATATGTGAAATAGCCGTGAACACAGTCACACTTGTCAGATCTGTCAAGAGAAATGGAAATGGGCTGCTGTTGGGACATGGCTGCAGCTCTGGTTGTGACACATGAGCTCTAGAGACGATGACCTTAGACATGTCTCTGCAGTTTCATCCATAGTAGGTACATTAAACAATGACAGGTGATAATTGCCAACCAAGCTCCCATTTAGGAGCTGGGTGATTAAGTCAGAATAAGCTTTTTTTTACTCCGTGATTGGCTGCTTTTGAATGCATGATTAGAGACGGTACATTTCATGTTTTCCTCATTAGTCCCTCAGTGGTGCCTTGTTTTACTAGAGTCCAACTTATCTGTTTTAATGAGAGACCAGAGAGGAATCCTATACTCAAGAGAAAAATTCAAGGGGAAAATACTTTTCATGATCCATTTTTTTTTTCTATGATCTGGCTTCTGTGACAGGCTGCATTTGAATTCAGGGAGAAATTTAAATGAGTACAGTAACGACAAGGAAGCTATTTATTTTTTACCCTTCAACTGCTCTATAAACATGGATTGAAGATTATTGTTCACTGTGAGACTGGAGCTGCCTGCAGTGTTGTCAGATATGTACACAGACTGTATTTCACTCTACTGAGAGTGTCACAGATTTATTTTCCATGCATGCAGAAACTACACTTCTGGGTTTGTGAGAAGACGTGAAAAGGCTTAAATGGAAAACGAATACAGACATGCAAACAGACCACAAAACAGAATCTGTCTCTCTTTCCTCACACTCCTCCCCCTCTTTTC
This sequence comes from Anarhichas minor, assembly GCF_050575085.1. Classification (NCBI taxonomy): domain Eukaryota; kingdom Metazoa; phylum Chordata; class Actinopteri; order Perciformes; family Anarhichadidae; genus Anarhichas; species Anarhichas minor. Next base: position 13,756,780 of record NW_027466449.1, read on the forward strand.
TGGTCAGCATGTGTTTTTCTGAGGTGCAAATGATGAAAAAAAACAAACAGCTGCATGACATCAGGTCTGGAAGTCATTACCACAGAACAGACGTTTAACTCCTGCTCTCCCTCTCTGGCTTTTGGAAACCTCAGGGGGAATAAGATTTTCTAGTTATGTATAAAATACTTTCCAGTTTGATCTGTTTATTGCCATTACGTTAATCCAATATAACAATCCAATATTTATACAGTTAGAATATGACAATAAATCCTCTAAAATACTTCCTGTTGTTAATTTGTAAGTACGTTGAGTTCTCTTAATGTTTACGATGTGGAATATTTACAACATGTCCTACAAGCTGTGTTTATTATAGAAAAGGTTTGCTTTTATCCACGTTCTGCCTTTAGGGACTGAAGTGGTGGAGGGTCCACGTGTGGTGAATGTCATCCTCCCCGAGCATCGTGGTTATTTCGTGCAGCATTTGGGCTACTTCCTGGCAACTTTCTTACTGCTGGCGTTCATCGTTGTCGCTGTCATTGTGCTGACTCGACGACGCAAAAAGCGAGGTACTGTGTGTGTCATTAACTCACCTTGTTTTCTCAGCTTTTATCTGACCACAAGCTTATTTTATAATTATGAAATGCATATTCATAGAGAGCACATTTGTTGGATACTTTGTGTTTTGAGATTGCGTGTTGTTTCTTTTTTTTACATTTTCAGGTCTGGAGTATGACCTGCGTCGACCTGATCAGTAAGACATTACTATAAGTTAAATGATGAGGCATTTCTTTCCTTTGAATTGAAGTGAATTGTAAGCAGAGCAATGCTTTTTTCCTGTGCAGGGGACATGTGATGGGTGGAGGTGAAATGTCATTAGACTGCACAGAGCTGAGGACCTGTAACCAAGAACCTATGAATTCAGGTACAGTCAGCCTCCTCCACACACGTGCAGGAAACACACATCAATTAAGTACTTTCTCATAACCTGTATGTGTACGGCAATCCACAGAACACAAAAACAACCTACTGAAAGAGAGAGATATGGCCAAAGACTGCAATAATGGTGAGCAGACATTGTGCAGAGTTGTATATCAGTAAATAAACATCCAACAGTAACATCCTTACAGGCACAGATAAGAAACATAATATTTTATTAATATGATGTCTGTCTCCCGTCTGCTCACTCAGACTTCGTGAAGCTGTGGAAGTGAGAGCAATATTTCTGAGATGCTGCTGGCAGGTCCAGGGCAATCACCGGAAGAGTAAAGGACTGCGGAGAGAAGGGGGGAAAAAGAGGAAACCCAGGAGAGGACAGGAGGAATGCTCCCTCTGCTGTAACTCTAACACACTAAAAGCTTTTTCACTAAAAGCCAACACATTTTTTTAAGTCGTTGTTTTTAATATAACTTGCATTTTCACCAGCTCTTATAACAATACGTTTAAACATATATTTGATCCTTATTCTTTGCATTCATCGAATAGTTTATGTTGAATATTAGGCTTTTTTTTATCATTATTTTTTTTCTTTTACAAAATTGCATGCTGTTTATTAAAGTATGTTTTATGTGTACTTTGCATGCCTACAGAGCTGTAAGCTCGCATCTTTTTGAGATTTGATCATTTTCTTTTTTGCACAAATTCTGCTGTACTGTAATATGTAAAGGATTTGCATCATGTTTCAAAGGTAACATTTGTGTCGGTAGACAGTTGATAGTTTCAGACAGTGTTTGGAAACAAGTGCCACACATTTCTAGCTGCAATAAGACTTTTTTTTTTTTTTTTTCAAAACTCAACTGTGGTGATTATGTATTTTACAAATGCGGACTGCCAGACTTCATTTATTTTTCAAATAATATTTTTGTTCCCAAATGGTTCCTTGGTAACTTAAAATAGTGAAATTATACAATCATGGACTAAAGGCCCAGTCTACCAAAACTCAGGTAAAAACAATCTTTTACCCATTTATTTTGTTTTAATGGGCTGTGCAGGAGGCTTACTTGTTTGTATCAAGCATGCATAAAGTACCGAGGTTTGTAAAACACTGACTTTTCATTACTAAACCTGCTGATGCAGGTATAAAATCTGTTAAAAATGTGCGGCAGTAGCTTGATGAGGTTTATTGCAGGAAGAAGAGTGTCTACTATCTCAGTAATGCTAAATCACAAACTGTAATCCTAACTCTCTCTGATGTTGGTCTCTTTTAAGAAAATGTCTTCTAATAAAGATTAGCAACAGTGGCCACAGACTCGTCACTATTTGTTCTGGTTGTTAGAGGGGGGACCCACAGACATTAACCAACATATCTGGTGTTTGGATGAGTCGGGAACTGTGATATGAATTTATAATGCATCAGTATCCTCTGATGTCTTGAGGAGAGAATGAGAAAAGCAACATTTGAGGTAAGTCATTTACCATTGTTTTGCATTGTAGAGAGATGAGTGAGACACTGTAGACTTGTGTTGAATAACATCCAGTTGTTCATGTGACATTGTAACCAGCTGTGCAGTACAAAGTGTCCACCTATTTTCACCCTCGGGTGATAAGTCACACCGAGGGATAATTAGGCAGTTACAATCATGATCAATGTCTAATTATTGTAGCTGTCATTTGTAATTATTGCTATGGACATATCTAATTTTTAATAAGCCTGGATAATAATTTAATAATTAATTTAATAATAAAAATGTAATAATTACTGGAGCGTAATTAGCCTATACAATCATTAGTGCAGCTTGTGCCCCGTTCTGCTTTACCCTTCAAATCTCCCCCAGTGCTGCTATTGTATTTTTTTAAATCGTATTAAAAAATGTTCAAGATATATTTTTGATTATTTTATAGGATTTTTATTTATATTCCTTCGATTACAACGACTAATCAGATATTTGTGTCAAAAAATAGGTCGTCATGTATCTCAAACTATGTATATTTTTTCATTAGAATACATAGATTAAAAAAAATATTTTTAATTGTATCGAATGCAATTAATATGATATTGAGTTTAATTGCTACCACTTCACACAGTAATTCACCACCGCTGTATCGGGGTTAGCAGTAATAATTTAAAAATGCTCCATAAAGCCAGACTTCCTCCTCTTTGTTCCCTAGTCATGCCTGTACAGTAGTATGAAACGGGCGGGTGGGCCTGCGCACAGCCCGGACACGCCGCTAGATGACAGCACTGTCTAACCAATTAGCTTGTGAAAAATAGCAATATTCCCAACTCCATATCGCAAGGATGTGGACTGTCCCTTCCTGTTTTAGTGCCGAGAGAGCCACCGTACCGACTCGCACTGGAGCAGGAATACAGGCACTCATAACGCGATTATGTCGGGATTTTCACTGTGTTTGTCAAACACACGGAGCGTTTTCTTCCGCCGTGGGGTGTACCGGGTTATGTTTTAGGGAATGCTGTTATGTTATTCTCCGGGTAGCTGGTAACATAGCAGGCCTGTTTATTGCGCTGCCAACCCTTGTTCCTTTCCTGTGTCAATGATTGTCCTCCCCTCACTCTCATGGCGGAGACTAAAATAATATATCACATAGACGAGGAGGAGACCCCTTATCTGGTCAAACTGTCCGTTTCTCCGGAGAAAGTCACCTTAGCGGATTTTAAAAATGTCCTCAACAACCGTCCGGTCAATAGCTACAAATTCTTCTTCAAATCGATGGACCAGGATTTTGGGTAGGTGGCCACCATTATTATTATTAGCCCGTTCGTCTGGCTCACTTGCTATTTATTATTGCGGTGTGCGCGCGCGTGTGTGTGTGTGTGTATAAATGTATCAAAAGCTTATTACAAGCCGCGATAGGCAACATCAGACGGTGTAACATTGTTACATGTGTGCAAACTACAGTGCCATGTCTGTTTCCATGCTCCTGGCACCTGCTCATTATTACTATCCTGTGCGCAGTGGAGGAGACACATGAGTGTTTGAAGTGATACCAGATCTGTCCAGAGCCCTAATGACGCAGCCCTGCATGCATTACACAGAGCCAGACCCCTGCTTAGTAATATATATAACCCATATTAGTGTCAATACGTGAACAATGTATATGTGGGAGCAGTGTTGACAAAGCCACCACATGTTCAAGTACTCAGGTTTCACATTGTCTTGTTTTGTTTTTGGTTTCGCCTGGTTAGTGTGGTTTTCAGGATAGGAAAGGATGAGCATTTAAAGATGTATATTTTGTTCACATCCACTTATGCTAGCCCAGAAAGTTGTCTTTCTTTACACGCAAACGCACACAATGGACTGCAGTTGAATCTCAAGGGAACACGGCCCCTGCGAGCCAGTGATTGTGACTGTAAGATATGCAATCATGTAACCACCTTTTGCATTTAATTGCCCCAGACGAGATCTGTCAAACAATGCAACACCCTCATAACCTGGTTTTTCTAACGAATACAGTATCATAAGCTGCGTTATTACAGTAATGTGTGTTTGTTTTCCTGACGAATACATTCAATTTAAATAATGCAAAGTGAATATACTTCTATATATATGTTTGGTCATGTATTTAGACGTGTAATATGCAGTATTGTAATTTACTGTCGTCAGGATAGAGAGAAATTAATTACTGTATGTTGTAGCATTAGTTATAGAACAAAATAGAATATTTCAGACACATTACATGTCATGCAAATTGATTTTTTTTAAGCAAATGAATGAAGTAGTCTAAGTAGAATTTATCTTTACTGTATCTCATTTGACTATTTTCCATGGTGAATTACACACCAGAAAGCCACAGGAGCTACTTCCTTCATCCACTGCATGCTGGACCTTACGAGTAATAGAAATATTTCTCTCTCTCCTTTTGTTTTCTCGCGGTTCCTCTCTTTGTAATCCCATCCTGATGTTCAGGAGCTACAGCAGGTCTACAAAGCTCCTCAGCTCTCTTGGTCTGCGAGATCTACTTGTATCAGGCCTCTGCTGAGGATGACATATTTGTGTCAGTGCCTGTTTCTCATTCCGGTCTGACCAGTCATACATGAGACAAAAAAAACATTACCACAGCACTGTAACCGCGAACATGATTGGAGGAAATGCAGAGGCTAGGCAGTGTCTGTAGAGCCAAACGTCATACATTTCCACTGCAGCCTGACCTTGTGAGGGAAACCGTCTCTTCCTGGTGGCAGGCGGGCTAGGTTTGGTGCGCCGCTTTGTCCCCAGCCCCGGCTTCCTGCCTCTGTTGCACTGCAGGCCGGGCTGCTCACTGGGCCTCAGGTGATCGACAAGCAGATTATGGAAACAAACAAAGCGTGTTTGCTTTCTCCGCATAGAGACGAGGCTCCGTGTTGCCGAACACCGGCTCCTGCGTGTGCATATCAACAAAGCATGTTACATTACGTCGTGAATTGGACATTTGTCGAATGGCTATGTTTTCACACAGAGCTGTTATGCACAGTTCGTGAAGGCGTCAGCATCAGCATTCCAGCCTTTGAGGTGAGGATGAATATTCAGGCTCTGTGAGTGCCGTATGGCACTGGCACAGTATGGAAGCAAAACCAGTCAAAAGCACAGAGGATAGCAGCACTTTGTGGTAGCCGTTCTGGCTGTACTGCATACACACAGAGACAGTATGGCTGCTGGAGAATTAGCAAGGGAGGAATAAGACGGCTGAGCAGAGAGGGAAAACATCAAATCCCTTGCAGTTATAGACTGTGTTTGAAATGTAAATGAGCAGTCAGTGCAAGGTCCTCTGTAGTAGACCCCCTGCTGCGCCGGAAAAACCAGCCATTCTCTAATGGGATTGCTGAACTACATTTGTGCTGGCAATATCGGCTCTCCAAGCAACGGCCACACCAATTTGATAAACGGGCGTTTGCCCCCAAAACGCCTCAGCTTACCGCAGTGAACATGTCACTTCTGTTCCCTTTGGAATACATGTAAACATGGGCAGTGGCATTTCTATTCACACAACACACCACAGCAAATTAAAGGATGAGCGTTTCTTTGTGCACATTTCATACTTCGGTCGTTCCCCCCCCCCACCACCACGTAACATTCATTCACTCATCAATATTCATAAGACAGGAAGCTCATTGAGGCAGTGTTGTTTTTTGGAGACTTCAAGGTGATGATATGGCGTTTTGTCATTGCCACTGGTGGTGAGTGGGTTTGAGACCTCACTGTAATGCAAGTCACAGAGGCACGCTGGAGCTGAGGGAGCAGCCAAGCCCAAGCTCTGAAAGAAACAGTGGTGTTTGTGCCTTTAGAAAATAGGGGGCTGCTAGCGGAATCTTTCTTCTGCTGAGGTAGGGGTGCTAAGCCCCCGTAGTTAGAGGACAAAAATCTGCAGCTTTCTGCACAAATGCACCTCTGCCTCACTTCGCCTGTTTTCGCTGTTTGAGGATAGTGATAGACTTCGAAGGTTATGCTGCATTTGTGTGTCATCACGCCGTTTGCAACAAGACTGCTAATCATGTGGTGACTATACAATGCTTGTGAGGTATTAACATTATGTCTGGAAATGGACCTTAAAAATCCGAACTTTGTTATTATGATGCTGTGAAAATCACACGGCTACAGTACTAAATATGGCAACAGCATGCATGCTGTTATTAACAGCTCTCTGGGTGGTTAAAGTTTAATTTAGCCGTTTACTGAGTCAGACTCTGTTTCATATTGAAGTCAATCTATTTACAATCTGGTTTGACTACAAATATTTTGCTTCCCTGTTTATAGTATCATTAGCATCAGCCCACCAAAGTCCTTGGACTGCTGCTGCCGGTGTTGGCCGGATTCTCCTGCCCCTGGTTTCTGGTTTAGGTTGTAACTACCCAGCCCTCCTCTGCCTCACAAAGCATAAACAAACACGTCTAATCTTCCCCAGCTACACAAATATCCACAGTAGTGGAATAGTCAGCCATCGCCAGGATAGATCTTGTGTCATTATCCTGTAAAATCTGTTAAGTCTTATATAAGCTGTCAGCTCTAAGAAGTCCGATCTGTGACAGCGGCCCACACCAGACATATGCTCATTGAGCAGAGGTTACTGTTTGTGTGTGTGTGTGTGTGTGTGTGTGTGTGTGTGTGTGTGTGTGCGTGTATGTATGTGTGTGTGTGTCTGTACTTGTTAAGTGCTCAGGGTGGAACTAACACTTCTCCTGATATCAGATGCAAACTGAAGAGAATGCAGGCCATGCGTATTTTACTGCATGATAAAGACGTCATCTGTTATGATTGGAATTGTTTCTTTGGTTTTTCTGGTTTCAGTCCTTGTAATAGAACGAGGTATGTTAAAGAGATTTATTTTGCATGCCAGTTCTTTCAGAAACCATACAAAATTACAGTTACACGCGCAAGTGGAACAGGTAATCCTATTCCTGGCAAACATTAGGAAAAGAAGCGTTGCTGATATTTTATTTGTACGGGCCACTCCCACATCCTCACAAGTCACCTTACAGCTGGTCATGCAGCTTGAGAGGGAGGATGCAAACACTTCCTACCTAACAAGCAGCCGGCAGAGTTGGCCGCCGCCTCCCTCCCTCCCTCCCTCCCTTTTCCTCCCTGGAGGTGGAACAGTCCACAGCGGCGGAGTCTGCGGCCGCCAGTTCCAGCCACAAGGCTACGTTATCTCTGTCCACCACTCCCATCAACACAGCTCCCACAGCAGCAGCGCGCACACAAACACAACCGGCTTGGCTAATCATTTCAGTAGCAGGGAAGTTCTGGCAAACAAGAAGTGGAGAAAGAAAAAGAAGCTGAAAAGTCGCTGTCAGAGATACCCCTGCATGAAATCTTCTTCGGCTTTCCTGCTGCTCTCAAGTCGTGCCTCTCCCTTTTCATGTACCGTGTTCAAAGCCAAGAAGCTAATGTGAGATCCCCGCAGAGTCTCAGAAAATGCTTGGTTCCACCATTTCTGGGAAAATTCTTTGCAAAAAAACAAACAAACAATGTGCACAAAGATACACAGGGGGTTATAACGGAAACTGCTAAATATATCGGGGGTTTTAGCCCCATATGTGTGTGTGTGTCAGTAAGGGGTTTGCCAGCTCATCTCCTGTGCCCCTTGGCGAGCTCCAGGCTTGATCTGTGTGACACAAGCCTAGCAGGTGTGGTGACTGGTTGCTGCTGAACTGTGTCCCAGCAGGTCAGAGGGTAACTGGGTGGTATTTTCGTTGGGAATTTACAGCCAAAGATGAACACACTAAGGGAGGTTCACACGCTAGATCACTCTATTAATACACACTCCTGTGCCTTGACTCCTGTGCCCTCTGAAGATTTTCATACGTCTGTTTATCTATCTATCTATCAATCACTTAATCCCACCTGTGCAGGTTACTATTAGACCAAGTCATTACAGATTCATGCCCCTATCCTTGCCAGTTTGACCGGCCCTCATCACGTTAATGTGCTTAGTGTCACCGGAGAGACGGACAGCCATGACGTTCATAAATCAATAACTAAGAGTCTCGGACTGAGAGTGTCATCGCTGCTGCTCACTGAGCTCATCCGTGCTATAGCAAGGGGGCAAAGCTGGTTGAAAGCCATGTGGAAAATGCGACCGACAAAGCGTGAATGTCTCTCACTATGTATTACCAGGCCGGGAGAGGGGAAGTGTATATTGTGTTGTTGAGCTGACTCCGTGTCCTTCTCCTGGTCGTTTCGCCTGACTGCTTCTGTCTGCCTGTTCCCCAGGGTTGTCAAAGAAGAGATTTCCGATGACAACGCCAAGCTGCCCTGCTTCAACGGGAGAGTAGTGTCCTGGGTAAGTGAGACGGATGGTGCACCCATGCTGCCCCTCTCTCCTGGCTGTGCAGCCTCAGCTCTAGGCAAAGATATGTGCGGCGCACTCATGGATGATGTAAATGTGGTTTTTGTAACGCCTCCACAGAGCTTGTTGAACACTCTTCAGCTTGATCTCACTGTTCAGCTGTACTGTATAGCTGTGGGTGATTCCATTAGGTATTTTACTTAGCTACTGTTACAAAATACAATATGAGTTTGACTGCTAAAACAAGGAATATCATACTGTCTGGTGTAAGCTATCTGGTGGTTATCTGGTGGTTATTCTATTGACTTCTGTAGCTTTATAGTGATTTGTATTTATGGAAGATGAGCAGTGCCGTGAGCCCGAGTTTCCCTACGGGGACAGTAAAGTATGATGATCAGATAAATCGTGTTAAAGGAGGATTTAGATCTGAATCATTGCTCTGTCATACAGAGCAGAAGACACAGGTTAAAGCTCTGGCTGTAAATACTGATGTTTGACATGTTTAATCTACTTTGTGGCTTCTTTTTAACAATTCCGTACAACAGTGTTATACTTTATAGATCTCTGTGGAACAATTCATTAGTTCGATCCCCAGAGAGGTCAGAGGTCAGAATCAGGAACACGGTGGTGGCTATAGAGCCATTAAGGACTGTCTTGCTCAATATCACTTACTCAGTGTCGATGGAGTATTAACGAGAGGACTTGAAGCCTGTAATTAAATGGGGTCTCACTATACCACACTGTTAGTGCAAAGTTCCCACTATATAACATCGTTTAATTATATCAGCAACCTGTAATGCAATTAGCATACGTATGCTGTTGGGTGCTTTTACGATTATTTTGGCTGCTTCAAGTAATATAAACTGTGAGTTTCTTTAAGATGCATTTACAGTGGAAAATCTTTACATCACTCTCTCAGAAAAGCGTGAGATATTATTCCACCAATCTAAGCTGCGGCATCACCGCATCTTTACTAACGGGGCTTTAGCAAAGATGCTTTGTGGGGATTTCGATGTGTATTTCTTTTTTCTTCTGTTTTTATATGTTAAAAACATACAATAAAAAAATGTAAATGAACAAATGTCGGGATACCCTTTAACCTTAAGGCACTACTTAGGTACACTACTACCTCTCATGGTTAGTCAATTCAGAACTTATTCATGTTTTAAAACAAATGTTACCAATTCCCACTGTAAACAGACTAGAGAAACCTGAGAAATATTCATGTGTCTGATTCTTTTTGTACACTATGTAAAATGTGGTGAAGAAGTCACATCACAGATATCTTTATAAAGCAGTTTTCCTTAAAACTGGAACACCAAGGATCAGAGTGCTCATTCGTTGAGACAGAAAGGCATTCAGAACGGAGCAGAAGCAGAAGGTGATGGAAAATGTAGAAATTCTTCCAGGTTTTGAATTAGAGCAACTGTGAATCCCAAAGCTCGCATTAGAATAATCACAGTCCGTACACTTGTTAACGGCTGCCTGCTTTATCTTCCATTATTCTGGCTCTGATGAAAGGAAAGTATCTGTATCTATGGGTCATTGTACATCATCCTTTGTACTGACACTCTACTGAGTAAAAGCACTGTGGTGCTTTTAAGTTTCCATGTCCTTTGCTGTGTTTCTCAAGTTGTTATGCGTCCTCATCTCTATAGCCTCTCTGCGGCATCTCGCCTTTCCTCGCGCGTGCTTGCACACAAGATGTGCTTTGTCTCTGGTGCCGGCATCACTGCGTGTTTATGTCGCGATGTCTGTTGAGGTTCTTTTCTCTCCTCGCTATGGGGCCTATATCATTCAACAGAATATTTATGATTGTTTGTGTTTCTCTCAGAGCATGAATATGTCTCGTCTTTAACGAATCTTTTCCCACTTCCCTCTCTCAGTTGGTCCTGGCAGAGAGTGCCCACTCTGATGGAGGATCTCAGTGCACAGAGAGCCATCCAGAGCTGCCCCCTCCTCTCGAGAGAACAGGGGGCATCGGAGACTCACGGCCCCCCTCCTTCCAGTAAGTAGGCTGATTGCCGCCTGTCATATATGCACAATTTCACACACACGGGCATGTAGGCAGATGTATTCAAGCACACCGTCCTGTGCACTGGGTGACCTCTTTATTTCACACCGGCACGGTGAGCTAATCAGGATGTGGAAAGCTCATCAGAGAGGTTTGTCATCACAGGATCGTATGGGAGGTGTAGGTGGTCTATACTCCTCTGTGTGGATACGGCATGAAGTACGTGCTAAAGCTTCGAGTGTGGGGAACATGCATGGGTGTGAATATCTCTCTCACATGTGTGTATGTTCCCTCCCGCCCACTCGACCATGGAGTAAGGCGCTCATCGATGTAAACATGATGTGTACGCCGCCAGTGCTGCTGATTCTTAAAATAGCCTTCACAGCATAAATGTCTTCAGGCAAAAACTGGCACTCAGTGAGGTCCATTATGTTCAGTCACTCAGAGCATTCAAACATACTCGGCTAATAAAGGCACGTGTGGCCCAAAAACACGTTAAAAACTCAGAAATGGAGATTTGTTTCGACAGCCTGGTGACTATATTACCTGAGCCCAGACTTTGACTGCAAACATGCTGAACAGAGGATATCACTGCACTTGCTGAGGAGAAGTCCCAAGCTAAATATAGCTGGGAGGGCTGGGGGCAGTGGGGGCGAGGGTTGTTGCCATTACAGCGTTAGAGCAATATGGCTGAGGCTCTATATTGAGAACATGCAATCTGTCATGTCTCAGTGTATCTCTTTATCCAGTGTTTGACATCTCAGCTCGCTTTTGCCCTCTATGGGCTGTCGCCTGCTGTTTGGCTGTCAGCTGGCCTGATGATTTTATTGTTCCCGGCCAGCTTTCACCAGGACTACCGCCACCTTGTGGAGCAAGACGTCAGCATGTCGGGCCCTTTACCCCACGTCATACACCCCCCTCCCCGCCCCCCTCCTTCACTCTCCCTTTCTTTTCCCCTCTTTGAGTAAGACAGGCAGGCCTTTCTCCCAGAGAACCAGCGTGGTATATCCCTACAGCAAACCTCTCTTTCTGAAATTAATCCAGTCTTCCTCTCTCTGTAAATAGCTAGAATATTATTACCACTTCATTTTCTCTTGTGCTTTATTCATGCGTTTCATGTGTTTGCCGGCGTGAATGGCTCTATTTGATATGCACACAGAATAGGTGTTTTGGGCTGAGAATGCACACAACTGATGTGCTTCTGCCTGGTAATCCGGATTAACGGACATTAAAAGCCACCGTCTCCATTTCCCAAGAGGGAAGGGGTGGCGATGGGCAGCAGAGAGGGGGGCCGGTGTGTGTGTGTGTGTGTGTGTGGGGGGGGGGGGATGAGTTGAAAGGAGGTGGCATTCGTTCACAGCTGCAGCGTAGCGCCTTGGATAATCTCCCCCCGGATCAGCAGACCTGCCGCCTGGCTGGTAAGCAGCCATCGCCAGCCTGACAGACAGCCAGTCACCACCACATCTATCAGTGCACTGCTGCCACTGCCAATAGAAATGCATTCCCAGCTATGCATCTACGGTGACATTTGCATGCATGCACTGGCCTGTGTCGGTGAAGCCCGGCCCAGGTGCACACATTAGTACCTCGTGGCAGAAGTGTGTTAGCATGCCTCATCGAGCGCCGTATCCCGCTGCGTGAACACAGCAGACACGGCATCTCGTCTGCTCTGTATGCATTGATCATTCACACACCGCCGGTGAGGAGTGTGAGGATGTTTGAACCGTTGCAGGGTGATGTTTGTGTTCCATGCCTTCAGATCTGTTTGTACGCACTATGAATATGACAACATTTTTGTAAATTAGCCATTTGAGTGTGCATGAACGCATGACTGCGCCAGCATGGCAGTGTCATTATTTATGCAGGTGTAAAGTACATGTTGCACACATGCCTAAGTGTGTGTGACAGACTGACAGGGGTTGAGTAGAGTTCTCACCAGCTTCAGGTTTCCTAGGTGCCCGGTGGCTGTGTAGGTCCCTTAACCCTGGTGCCCGAGGCCACAGAGTCTCCAGCACTCTGACAGAATAACAATCTGCCCTTCAGCCTCTTCAGAACCCCCAGACTCCTCCCAGACTCCTCCCAGACCCCAAGTACACAGGCCAGCTGATTGCTCAGCCCACACCTGATCTACTACTTCTCGCTTTTTTTAATGCAATCCGTCATTCTCCTCTCTCTGTCTCTCTCCCGATCATGCTCCAGGCACCATCTGGGCTTTCAATAGGTCTCATTAATGCCAGCATTGTCCAGAATAGCTCCCTCTCAGGGTATCTGGTCATTAATGACACTTAGTAAAAAACACATCACATACCGCAGAACAATGAAACTGCTATTTTGACCTGAGGGATTGAATTTGAAACAGAGTGATAATATGAGTTGCATATTCCCCTAAGGCTGACTGGCAGGCAAACAGATATTATAACAGACAGAAGTATATTGTAGCTGGGGATTATGTTCAGGAGTGTTGGTCGCAGGCTGCCTAGAGAATTCATTTGAAAGACTTTCTGTGAGGGAGTGTGTGCGTGTTTAGTACATCATTATGAATCTGACTGAAGTTTTCCGATGTGTGTATTGCAGTGCCAATGCGGTGAGCAGTCGTGATGGCCTGGACACCGAGACGGGAACCGAGTCTCTCCTGAGCCACCGCAGAGAGCGAGAGAGAGAGCGGGCACGGAGGAGAGCGAGAGAAACTGAGCGTGAGTACTATCAGCCAGGAACAGATCCTAAAAATGCAATTATCTTGTCATTTTGTAGTTTTTGCAATTCAATGCCTCTCACTTAACTCCCTTTAAAAACAAAAAAAATTTGACAGACAGCAGACATGTATGAAAAGAGGCCCTAGGGGATCACATGGTGTGTGTTGAACTTGCTATATGAGACCAAGAAACCAAGAAAGAATATCCAAATTCTCGGAGGAGTGAAGAAAGTATGGGGTGAATAAGTTCACTGTATGTCAAAACTGTCTTTCCCAATGATTGTCTTTGGTCGGAGGCTGTTTTCCACTCGGTACTCACACTCCAGTCTTTTACAATGATTATACCCCGTCAGAAGACACTAGTCTTTTGTGAAATATCACAGGAAAGTTAGCAATTTCTATTAAAATCACTTATTTTAAGAGAAGGACAGCTTTCTTTCTGCTCCATTAAACAAACAGACTCAATGTTTTTAACATGAGAGTCTGCCAGGGAACATCACAAGCCCGCACTGTCCACAACAACAGAGACAAGGTAGCTAGAGTGTACTGGTGCAGCAGGATGAGGTGTGTTCTGCCATCTGCATAATCGTACTATCTGCAATATTTTGCGGTGTCGGCTTCGGTCTGTTCCAGTTCTTGCCATACACATATTTTGGCAGAATTAGTTGTTATTCATGGCAGGAAGTGATATTTCAGCGGCGCCTGATGCTCACGGTTTGCTGTTGTTTGCTCCGTCTATCTTCCCCTTGTCCTCACTTCACAGCAATTCTCTCTCTTTGCGTCCTGCACTCATTATGCTATCAGTTACACAGCGTACAGCATCAGGTTGAGGTCCTAGCAAAGGCTGTAACTGTCTTGCATTCTGGAAACAGATTTAACTTTTTTTTTTAACAATCGTATCCATTGATTCTGTCACTCCTCCGTGTCTTGTGACAGGGTTTGACTTGAGTGGAGACATATTGTTGGTGCTTTCCATGTCAGATCCACTGCTGCTAACTTCCAACTGCACAGCTGTTGTTTTCTGGCTGATGCGGAAATACTTCAAGCCTAATGAACTTTGCATCTGTCCTCAATCCCCTGTGTTGACTGACCTAAAAAAGATCGAGCAAGCAAGAACCCATATAATGGACTTTGTTTTTTTGGGCGTGTTAGCCCGGTGGTTGCTGTCTTAGTCACATGGCTTGGTTTGTAAAGGAGGAGCCGGTAGCCCCACCTCTTTACTTCGCAGCCTGCAGCATCAGCAGGAATTCCCCTGTCACCTTATACACACACACGCTTCAAGTGATTTTGTCTCAGTGTGAATGCTAGCTGTTTGACAGTGATTGGTGAAAGTATGCAGCCCTGGTAAACATATCCCTTCTTATTCTCTGTCTGTGCTGTGGTGTTTGACAATGTATGGATGAATAATGCAGCAGTTGAACATTTTAGTAGGGTGAACAGGTGTTGGATGAAGTTATGGAATATGATCTGTTTCAACGCCGCCGGGTGCTCTGCATCTTCACCTGTTGTAAGACATGACTCTAATGTTGAGTTATTACATTGTAGCAGAGAACATTTAATACCCTGAAAAGCATCAGCATTTCATTAAGTATAATGCTGTTCATAACGCTGGGATTTCAGAGTTGAGGTCAAAGAAGACATGGCTTAGCCAAAGCACTTATGCTTGTATCAATGTATTAAAAGCACAAAGACAACTGGTGAAACTGTCCTGCGTTATGAAAGGTTTCTTAAAATGATGTTTTGTGATGAGATGCTGCTTAATAAAGCATATGGGCTTATAATAACCTGAAGGTGTTTTCACCTGAGGCTTGAAAGCACATCGTCTCAAATCCAATGTTATCTCTGTTTTGGAGAATACGGTCATCTGATTGGTCAGAGACAGATTAGCAGTCATTCTATAGTTGCGTGCCGTGGGAGGGTAGGAGGAGGCACTACTTTCTCCTGACTCTCCGCTCACTTTCTCTGTGCGTCGGATGAAGGCACACTGTCGGCTGTGGTGAGAGGGACTTGTTGTGTTACGCCTGATGACGATATTTGAGATTTGAATATGTTATATTATACATGTGATTTCATTTTGTGGTTAGTTTAATGCATTTCTTTCTGAAAATGTAATGGGAAAAGTGCTCTAGTTGCAGTATAAGTTCATTGTTACCTGTTTTGAGCTTTTATACCATTACTGTTAACCCACCAAATTGTCACACAATGACTTTATTGTGTGCATTATTTATTGATTTAGGGATCATAATGAATTTAAATGAAACTATATATGATTTTTTTTACAACCATCTTGTCCTTTGAAATGTCACAACCTTTAAAAAGGTCATGATCACACATGGCCAGTCAGAAAGTGACTCACTCACTTCTTGTTTTCTGACTTGCCGCTCTTCACAGAGTGCCTTCATGCTTATTCCCTATTAGTTACTGCCTCTGTTGTAGATACGCTGTGAATCCCGTCAGCAGCCAGCTGGTGGGTAAAGACCGTCTGGGGCTCAGGCTGAGGTTTAGAGAGCGGCTAGCGCAGACGGAGCAGAGCACACAGACACAGATTTCAGTCTGGCTTGGTGAACCTGCACTCTTGTCTTGTTTTTTTGTTTTCTCTGGTCGGGCAGTCATCTGAGCGTGGGAGGAAATATGGTTTTGTGATCCTGACAGTGGATGTCATGTCTCTGCTGATTGAGTGCTTATGTGCAGTAGCTCGGCTTTCATAGAAAAGCACCCTCTGGGCGGAGGTAGCGATGGGAACTACCACATTGCTGGAATGTTTTGCTTGCTCTCGGCGAACACGTTGGCTGCCACGCCCTCTTCGCTTTATGAGACCTTTCCGGCCAATCCGCTGTCACCCTGAGACAGCACCGACTCACTGGCAATGTACGTATGGAGATGGACGGGGTGGTAAAGTACGCTCCTGGTCATCTTTAGAGTACAGTAAAGCACCGTATTAAGAATATATCTCAAGTAGCTGTATTAATGTTTTATCTTTGTATGATTATTTCTACCTTTCTCAATATTGTACTAAAGCCAAAGTAATTGTTGATGCTTTATTCCATTCACTCTCCTGTTCTCTACTGAAAGGTCTGACTGAAATCCAAGTTCTGCTTTTCAGTTCTTTTCAATAATGCTGAAATCTTCCATAGGTATCAAAGATGAAAGTTGTTTCCGTCACTGTTGTTCAGATAACTATATATTTTTCCAATTCTGCCACTCTTGCTAACACTGTCTTTCCTCCCCTCCTGGTCTCTCCCCTCTCGTTCTGATCTGACCGTGCGATGATTAGCGTGACCTCCAGTCTGACTCACTGCTGCTCTGCTCTTTCCCTCTCCAGTCCCTCGCATCAACGGTCACTCGAAATCAGAGCGCACCGCAAGGGACTCGGCCATGGGTTACGACAGCGCCTCAGTAATGAGCAGCGAGTTGGAGTCCAGCTCATTCGTTGACAGTGAGGAAGACGAGGATGCTAGCAGGTAACAAAGTACTTCACATCAAAACGTCTCTCTGCTCTATCCAGACGCACAGATCAGTAGCTTTTGTTTGTTTCTGAAACCAAATATCTATTGTTCATAAAAAGTAGTTCATGAAACCACAAAAAAGAGAAACACCTTAAAATACAATATGTGTATATATATATATATATATATATATATATATGTGTATATATATATATATATATATATATATATAAATATATAAATAAAAGGCAACATAAAGAAACTTACAGATGTTGTGTATATGCAACATATAGCTTAAGTGACAATTGATTTGTTTTGCTATGTAAAGTACTATTTTCTTTTAACGTGTGTTTTCTGTACAGTACCCATAGTAGATGTACTCACCACTACTTACTTTGTACCTCTTTCTTCCTCTCCATATCACCGCTCTTCTTCTGTGTTTCAGGCTCAGTAGCTCCACAGAACAGAGTTCTTCTTCACAGCTGATGCGCAGACACAAGCGCCGCCGACGGAGGCACAAAGTGGCCAAAATAGACCGGGTGAGCCCCTCAAAGACACATCACTGTTCCTGGTGGAATTTAAATTGACATGACGTATAAGAAACAGATGAGAGGGCTGATTGATATAAACGTTATGCCACGTTGACTCTTTCTGATGTGCTTGTCCTCTTTACTGCCTTTCCAGTCTTCATCCTTCAGCAGTATCACAGACTCCACCATGAGCCTCAATATCATCACCGTCACGCTCAACATGGGTAAACCTGACACTTCCATAACTATGATTTAATTTTATTTACATATATGTGAATATAGATATATTAGTTTTAATGTGCACACACGGCTATAATAGTGTTTTTCAGAGCTAATACTGTGTGCTCCCTGCTTTCTCCCTGACAGAGAAATACAACTTTCTAGGTATCAGTATTGTTGGTCAAAGTAATGACCGAGGAGACGGCGGCATCTACATCGGCTCCATAATGAAAGGAGGCGCAGTGGCTGCTGATGGGAGAATAGAACCTGGAGATATGCTCCTTCAGGTACTCCAGCAGATGCTTCCAATTTTACAAAACATTATTGAACATTTGGAGTTTTTGTCATCATACATTTTTGTGATAAATATCAGTTGTTTTTGGAGTAATTAAAACACCTCTGCTGCTGCTCTTTGTACAGTCAATTTTATTTATTTAGCGGAATATTACAAATTTGCCTCAATGGAATGGAATATGAGAGAGAGAGAGAGAGAGAGAGAGAGACATGACATGACACATGAAGATATGATTGCACAGTATTTCTGTCTGAGGTTTTGTGGCCCATTAAGAACCACAATGTTGCATTCACTTCCGTTGCGAGGCTCTTTTGTAGAAGTAGTAATTCTGCCTCTCCTTTTCCTTCCTGTTAATGCCTCTCTTTTGATCTCTGTGCGGCAGAGCTCCACAGCTACACCCTCTATAAAACACATATGACGTTCTGACTACAATTTGTTGTTGCCCCAACATTCACAGAATAGGTTTTTTATGCCGTATTGTGTATCCCATAGAAAGCAGTTTAGGGTTTGCATGCGTCTGAAGGCCCAACAGGCATTGCAGAGATTAATGTGCACAGTACAAGTGCATAAATACTTTTGAGCCCTCTACAGAGCTTCAAAATGATATTTAACTCATGGAAACACTTTGAATATGTATGTATTAAGTTGTATATGTTGTTGTCTTGCCAACCAGGTGAATGACGTAAACTTTGAGAACATGAGCAATGACGACGCAGTGAGGATCCTCCGAGAGATTGTTTCCAAAACCGGGTAAGAACATACGACTTGCTCAGACGAACTACTGAGCGTCGTGATGATTGAACTCACTGCTGCAGAACTTACTGTATGTCAAGGGTAATCTTACACTTCAGGCTAACATGTTAATCTCATAGGGTGCTGTTTGGGTATTCAAAGGATTTAAAGAATTAAAGGAATCCTTATTGAGAAAAATCATGAGTGTAAAATACAAACATATCCCTACAGATTATCCATTGCTGCCAAAACTGCATGTTTGTTGATAGATTTAGCTGTTTATACAGGTTTAGAGCTTTTATAGTACATACAATACGGTACACACTAATACTCAGCATAAATATGCAGATCATTATATGGTGTCAGTTAGGGACTTTTAGTGACTTGAGTTAAGTGCTTCACACCAAAAAAAAAAAAAACACTGACTTGATCTCTGAGCTGATGATTGAAACAGTCGAACAGCTAAATATAGACATTAATCCGTTCAGTCCTGTCTGCTGTATTATTTGGTGCAATCAATCTTTGCTCCTGTGTCTTTGTTCTTTAAAAGACATCAGTTTAACTGGATTTTCTATTCTCTTTTTCTCCAGTCCTATTAGTCTTACTGTTGCCAAATGTTGGGACCCGTCTCCACGAAGTTACTTCACCATCCCTCGTGGTAAGACAGACACGAGTGCTATATTCATTTCTAACTTCCCTAGCAAAATTGATGTCATAGCAAATATTTTTATTACATCCGGAGCAATATACACTGATGTCTCTGAGGAGTTTTGACAAAGGTTAAACTGTATAATTTATCAAAGTTGCCTTATTTGTTTCATTTGTTCAGCTGAGCCAGTGAGACCCATTGACCCAGCAGCCTGGATCTCACACACCACCGCCCTGACGGGACCTTACCCCCACTATGGTAAAAACAACCAACCACCTCCTCCAACACACTCTATGAAGCATCCATTCTGTGGTAATTATGATAACCTTACAACATTTAAACAATTGAAAAGTTCCGTTTGTCAATATTTCTCTCTTACTCCTCTCCCATACCAGAGTTTGATGACTTGCCTCTGTCTGCAAGTAAAACAGACATGGCAACCATCGTGAAGGTGATGCAGTTGCCCGACTCTGGCCTAGAGATCCGAGACAGGATGTGGTTGAAGATCACCATCGCCAATGCAGTCATCGGTGAGAAACGCTGAGCTGTGTGGCCACCCACAAAACTACAAGCACACCTTTGTTTCATGTAGACTAAGCTTTGGAGTTTTTTTACAAGTAATTTACTGTAAATAGTAGAATACACAGACCTGCATTGTTTGCATACTGCTCTGAACATTGGTGCTCTCTGTGAGGAATTGTAGTCAAGTAACTCTTTAAAATAAACACAGAAATTATTATGTTTGTTTGCCTTTTCCTTAAGAGCTCAAAGTTGCATTACAAATGTGAAATTTAAAACATACTAGTTTTCCTCAAATCCATCAATTCATTTCTGTAGAGGCAGTTTATTGTTCCTAAATACAAGAAATAGTATCAGCGTCGCACCTCATTTTAGCAACTTTTTCTAAAAACAAAATCAAATCAATGTCTAAGGCCTGAAAAGTATCATCCAACATTTTAGCATTAACGACAACAACTTTAATTAAAGCTCTTGCAATATTGTGCTGCTTGCATATTGAGTGTCTTTTAGCATCTGTTCAATACATTAGAGCAGTAGCCAACATGTCTGTGTGTGTTTGTTTGCTGTGTCAGGTGCTGACGTGGTGGACTGGCTTTACTCCAGAGTAGAAGGATTCAAGGACCGGCGGGATGCGAGGAAGTACGCGAGCAGTCTGCTGAAACATGGCTACCTGAGACACACCGTCAACAAGATCACCTTCTCCGAGCAGTGCTACTATACCTTCGGAGACCTCTGCCAAAGTACAGCCACTTCTCTCAGTGTGTCAATAATGCAACTCAATAATGTGTATGTTTTTTTTATTAACAGAATGATTGAACTAAACCTGTCCCTTTCTGGTTCTGCTTTATTTCCAATAAGACATGGCGTCACTCAATTTAAATGAGGGATCCAGCGGCGGAGGCTCGGAGCAGGACACTCTGGCACCGCTCCCTCCCACCAGCAATCCCTGGCCCCTGGGTGGGCAGCCATTCCCCTACCCTCCCTTTCCCTCCGCACCCCCCTGCTTCCCCCCAGGATACTCAGACCCATGCCACAGTTTCCACAGTGGGAGCGCAGGCAGCCAGCAGAGCGAGGGTGAGCAATGAAACGGTCCTCTGATTTTTTTTTTTTCCATCAAGCTTTCTTTAATTAATGTGATAATTTGACTCAACATGCAACATGACATTTTCCCTAATCCAAGTATTCCTGACATATGATGTCAGTAGTAACAAGTGTCTGACTCATGCTAATGTTAGCCGCTCTGCCTCTCTCGGGCAGAAAGCTGACATTGGATTGCATCTTTATTAATCAAATATGTGTATTCTAAAACGCGTCCTGTATTGTCAAGGTCAATCATGAGCATCTTGAGTCATGCAGCGGACAGCTCTGCAGTACTGGGTGTGTACACGCAAAAAAATCTGATCAACCATGATTACAAATCACCAGCTTGAAATGATCAACACCGAGGCCATCCCTCATCAGTCCTGGATTGTGCTTTTGCTTCATTTTGAATCAGAGCGTGATATTGCTTTGTGTCGCTTCTGCATGGTTTTTGATGTCTGCATTGAGGGACAGTGGAGAACCAGGGGGTGTACAGGAGTGGATGGCTCTGATAGTGTGGTTGTAATACATTTCAAACCAGGCAGTCCAGACTGATAAAAGTAAGCTACATGTTACCATCTTTCAGTCTTGATTTTCATTGTTTTGAGTGATTCATCCAGACATCATCATGTCTTGCTCTCCGCCGGTTGTCACTGAGTTTAGTTGGTTTATCTGCAACCTTTGAAACGTGGAAGGAAAGAGATGACAAAGATAAGAACAAAGATAAGAACATATAAAATACATGCGATGTATTTTATATGGAGTTTTGTTTCTTTTGGCACTTCCAAACAAGTGTTATGATGGTAATGATGTGTTTGCCTACTGGTTTGTAAAATAAGTGCATGTGTTTGTTTTTTGCATTTTTGAGGAGCAATTTTTCCATAACTTGAAGAGATTTTTTTTAGTTGGATGACAAGGAAAAGAGCAAAAACAGCTATGGGTGTAATAATAGGTTTGACCGTAATGGACAGATGCACAGTAATAGGGTACATTAGGTAGTGCGGGAAGGGCTGGGAGGTGTGTGTAATTCTATTGTTCCCTCTGTTTCTGCTGGGCAACGGTAGACTGAAGGAGGAGGTAGTCCCAGGACACTGGGGGAACCGGTAAGCCTGCTAACCCCCTCTCCTCCTCTGCTGCTCTCTTTCATTTTGCTCTCTCTATCCCATCGTTCATCCTTTTCATCTTATTCTATTCCTCCTCTCTTCCTCTTATGCTCAACATTCTCCACCTATCATACTGTGGTTTTGAGGTTGTCGGGTTTTTTTTTTTTTTGCGTCCTCCTTCGTTCATGTGTATCCTGACTCTCCTGACAGTCCATTCTCCCTCTCTGCACCTCTGGGCATGCATTCATACTGTGCTGGGAGGTGCATGATGCAGGATGATCACTCTGAGGCCTGTGCTATCATTCTCACAGATAGGGGGTGATCATGCACCACTTTACCCAGTACTGTCGGGCTCATTGCGGAAGGGTAGGCGTGGAATGTTTGATTTTGCAACAACGTGGTACACCTCTTTCAGTATGACGCCGGTAGTGTGCATTAACAGCATTGAGACCTGACACTAACCTACTTTTAAAACACTATATTGACAAAGTGATGTCACTTAATTGACGGGGTGTCTTTCTGATTCAGGTGTATCATGTTTTCATTTATAATCTGTGAATGTCCCGGTGTGTGTATGAATATTAGATGAAGCCCATGGCATTAGTTGCTGCCGGTGGAATGTGGGAAAGAAACCTTTGAGATAATGGTGTTTGCCCTCGACTGGTGACTCTTGCTAGATTGCATAAGAAAATATCTTGTCACACCTTAAAAAAAAAAGTGCAGTAAAGCATTTGATAGCAGTAATGCATTTTACTGTGTAGCGCTCAAGAGGAGATGTTTCTCTCAATGACATGTCATGTGATGTATAATGTCCGTTGCAGCTCATGAAGGCTAAATTAAGCTTTATAATATACTGTATTTTCTTTAATGTGTGACGTTCTGCCCCGGTGTTTATCAGTAGCTACATCCGCTGTAGCTGACGGGTTGGAGCTGCTGACTGTTACTATTACTGTAAATGATTATTGTTAAGTGTACTTGTACTGTAGAAGCCCAAGCTAAAATGTCTGCATTTTTTTTTCCTCAACAGGAAGCCGAAGCAGTGGATCCAACCCCAGCGCAGGCAAAGGTAGACGCTCCTCTCCACAGGAGAAGGGTCAACGGTCAACATGCAGCGAATCAGAGCCCCGCATTCGTGGAGGGAGGCGCGGTGAAAGGTCCGCTAGCCAAATGAGCCATCACAGCCACGCCGTCTCCAGTCACAGCCACGCCGTCTCCAGTCACAGTCATGCCCGATCAAGTCTCAGTCACAGTCAGTCACACAGGAGTCACTCTCACTCACAGAACAGCCACCCCTCCTTCACCTACAGCCACGCCCCCTTCACCCAGCCAGGGCCGGGCTCATGTGCCCACAGCGAGCGAAGCCATGCCTCCTCCTACGGCCCCCCAGGCTTGCCTCCCCCTTATTGTCTGGGCCGTCTGGCCCCCAAGACCTCAGTCAGCAGCAGCACGCCCCCTGGAGCCCCTCCTGGGAGAGAGTTAGCATCCGTTCCTCCTGAGCTTACCGCCAGTCGCCAGTCCTTCCAGCATGCTATGGGCAATCCCTGTGAGTTCTTTGTTGACATCATGTGACAGGACAGTGCCTTCAAAACTCATCAAGCACAAAACAATTATCCTCGAAACCCACTCAGCCCTTTCTTTCCTGCCTCTCAATCTTTTTTGCCTCTGACCATCTCGTCTCTAACTTCATAATGTAGACACTTACTGGCCCTGTGCGTAACCCTGTTAACCCTGTGGCCCCCCCCCCGTGCTAGCTGTCTATCCCTCTGATGTCCCAGCAAAGGAATACAGGCAGCAAGAGCACAACAGGAGGGAGGCCTCTCACACAAGCACAGATCCTCTGTGGCTGAAAACCCTCTTTTGTATTGACGTGACGTGTACAGTTTGTGAAACGTGAGTGGTATTCAATGTGGTGATTCTTTAAATCTGCCACGCAGACATTCTCCGCAGTGTGTACTCTACCTGGGATATTTTCTCTCCTGCAAGACCTTTAAGCTGCTGGGCCTGGATCTCAATCCCCCAGACCCAGGCCGACACCGACAGCCCGCACTTAGGAACATTTCTTTGGGCCGAGAACTTGTAATTTCTTTCCTGACTCAAATTTAGCACGTTGCACCAAACCTCCGGCCCCAGTTCCTTTATACTGTGGCGTTGCCACCGGCTTATTTAAGCTCCTACCTGCCAACTCCTAAAACGCTAACCTCGATCAGTTCACAATCCGTGGATTTCTTCAACTTTATAATTGAGGCTCTGTAGCCAGCCGTTGGTTTAACTAGGCTGCATCTTGCATGACTGTCTCAACTGCTTTAAGGAAAAGAAATGTATTTATACATTTTGTTTAAAGTATTACCGTTATTGGGGGAAGTTGTTACCTCTTGCCAATGTTCTAAAGGAAGAATCCGTACACTGGATGATTTTTGTGATGTTATTTATGTGATCATGTTGCGTTGATGGTGTCATACTTTGTCTGCTAAGGCTGACTGACAGACAATCAGACATCACCCTTTGTGATTCAGTGGTCGATTTCCGCTGTCCTAGCTGTGCTTTGTGGAATGTATCATTATTCCCGTCAGTGATTGAACCCTGACATTCATACCACTTTGGTTTAAACACATTTAAGTAAGCAAGTCAACTTACAAACAGGATTGCAAACAGTGGACACCCACCACAGCTGTGACAGCAAACTCAAAGTGTTGACAGGAGGTAAACCAGTTTGCTCAAAGCATCGCGGTTGTCTGCTTCGTTAAAAAGTTGTGCGATAAAAGCCAAAGCCTCTCACTGTTGTGGATATGTCTTCTTAATGTAGGCGCTGTCTGTGATGATTCCCATCTGACACTTCTCATTTTACAACTTCAAAGTGACTTCAAGGGGAATCCTGACCTTCGGATTCTGACGTCCTTGCAAAAATAATGGCAAACCCCTGTTTGTATCTACCGAAAATCTAGTTACAAGAGGGACTTAACACACAGATACTAGTTTTATGAGCACTTTTCCATTCCGTCTCTCCCTCCCTTTAGTATGAAACACTGTTTGCAATCAAAGCTTTCTCTTTAATTTTGTTTCTTTACAAAAAAAAGAATAAATTGTACATAGAAATCTATTATATATATAAATAAAAAATATATATGTTCAAAATGATGTCTACATTTTCCAATGATAATCCCCCATGAGGTTTTAGAAAGTGAAAATTCTCCCCCTAAAATATACTTTTCTCTTTTTTCAAAGGACCACTAGAGGGAGACATTCAATGTGTAATTGACTTCTACTAACGACACTTAAATTCTAGTTTGATACAGAAAATGTATTTTGGCAATAATTGCGAATTTGAATTACGTACACAAAATTTTAAATATTAAGTTGACGCAATCACGTAGTCTTCTCAAGACTTGACATCAAGTAGACATTTACAAAAAAACTACAGATGAACTGTAAGAGGCGTGATATCGTCACAACTCCAAATGTGTTACCCGCACATCATTTGAGTTAACAGTTAACACCCCTGAGTGGAACTTCTCAGCACCAGCACTGCTGCCTGTACTTTCCCAGTGGGCTGAAGTTACTCTCAAAAAGCTTCAAACGTATGCTAACCCCATATAGACCCCACTGTCTGCTTGACCAGCCAACCACAGCTTTTTGAAGACAAGTAACGCCACACTCCCCCACATGAGAGGAAGTGTTATAAGAAGCAGGAAGGAAGTGATGTCAGAGCCTTATAATAACACCCTCGCATGCAGCGGTAGATTAAACAGTACCCTGCTAAAGAAGCAGCCCTCAGAAGAACACGGTGGTCTCTGTTCGCCTGCATTATGTTCACAATATGGAGCATTATGTCAAATGAAAATGTAGTTTTGACACAGATTTCTCTCACTGACATAGTTCCAGTTTGACTATGACTTAGGCTGATGTCAGCCTACATGCAAATACCCACACACACCCACACACACTCATTTACCAGCAGAATGAATGAATATCATTACTACTCTACTTAACGAACAAGACTATTTCCCAAGTCAGTATGTTAATTGAGCTTCTGGGGTTTACTGCGCTTCGAAGCTGAATTTAGAGGGAGGTTTAAGGGTAAGTGTGGGAGGCGTTTCTTGGCCAAGGATACGTAGGTGGATGAGTTGCTGACTTTTGACATCACAGTCTTAGGTAACGTGGGTATGCCTGTACAGTAGGCGAGCCATGGTAGGCTGAGAATGACGCGTTAGAATGTCAAAGCCGAAATCTGCTAAATGTCATTCAAGTATCGTATGATCATGATGCACGAAAAACATGACGCAGCAGGCGGCTCTTGTGGTTTCGCTTTGTTATTTGTATGTGAATTGAAGAAGTATGAATAAGATACACCATCATTAAATAACCTTGAGGAGATGGATGTCATCTACCATCTCATCATTAGTCACCAAATTTCCTGTTTTTTTAGGATTTACTGTCAGGAAATGCCCGTTCCCTTTTCAAAGGAAATAAACACAATGGACACACCATTAATCATAAAACTACAGCTACTCATTAAATGAATAACCTCTTGAAAATCCCACTTTCACTTTAGCACAATGAAATGATGCAGCTCCCCCCGCTTCCAACTCGTCACATACTGACTCTCCTGACTCGTCACACAATGCCGCTCTGTCTGGTTAGGCTTGAACTAACTATGTAAACTAAGTAAAACGTAAAGAACATCGTACAGAGTACTAAGTACATAAAACATGTCACAAACATCACTTACATAACTTCCAAACAACTCAACGCTGCTCTCTAATACAGGCATCCTGGCTGAAAGTCAAAGACCCATTCACCTCCACTTCCTCTGTTATACTGTGTCATCACACTCCTGGAGCATTTTCTCTTAAAGTCTAATAATGAAGCGGTGCTAAAGGGTGCCTTGTGACTTTGGTGACACTGGAGGGCACGACGCTCTGGGGATGAGAACAGGCTGGCACACTACTCATGCTGCACTTTTTGTTTCGGTTTGATTTCTGGCCCACTTTGCTGTGGTTTCTATTATAGGGAATTAAAAGACATAATAATAATAATAGGTGATTATTGCAAAGAGGGGGAGTTTTTTAAACTTTTCAGACACTCGTGACATGACTCATCAGCATCAATCCTTTTTGTGACTGACGGCATGATACGCTGAGACAATGAACAAAAGCAGGAAAGCTTTGTTTAGCAGACTATGCAGTTCAAACAAATAAAATACAATTGAACAATGCATTTGACACATCAAAGTCAATACAAGTACAGTTAGTTTCACTTTTAGTACCGGTATAATAAGTAAAACTATTATTGTACAAAAACAGTGGTACTGAAAACATATCAAACCAGTTACTTAGTGACATTTGGCCACTGAAAAAAGTCATAGTATGTCGTAAAAAGCTCATAATGAATGTCATAGTATAGTGTAATGAAGGTCTCCTTTTGTAGGACAATATGTGTACAGTAGGTCTACGGGTAACAGAAGTAAGTAACAAACTGGAAGGGTTGAATGTTGTATTTATGAGGAGATGTATCTCAGCTTAGGCTGATGAGGCTGGCCCTGTGAAGACAAACACTTAGTTTGGCTAGATTTGTTACCTCAACATAATTTGCTCATTGTGGTCTATCAATTGCCAAAATGATCTTTGATTGATTGAATGAAGTATTAACTGCTAAAAATTATATTTAAAAAAGTTATAAAAAGGTATAGTATGTATAAAAAAAAGTCATAAAAAGTCACGGTATAGTATGTACAATAAAGTCATGAAAAGTCTTGAAATAGTAAATAAATAGTCAATGAAAAGTCATGGTATTGTATAAGTAGGTACATCTTAGTAGTTAAAAGTACTAAAAGTTCTATACTATGTTAAAAAAAGTTATAGTATAATATTTTTAAAAAGGCATATAGTATTTGTTTACAGTAGGCCTGCTGGGAACAGAAATAAGGAACAAACTCTTAAAAAACAGTATGTCAAAAAGGTTTTTAAAAAGTCAATGTCTAATGTTGAAAAACTATGTCATGAAAAAAGTCATACCATAGCATGTTGACACATTTTATGAAAAACTGACTTTTTTCACTATACTATCACTTTCTTCAACATGCTTTACGATGACCTTTTTTCCACTTGTTACTACACTGACTTTTATCATGATCTTTTTTCGACAGTGTACAACAGTGTAGTATGTCAAAAAATATCTAAAAAGTCAAAGTATAGTATGTTTAAAAGGTCAGAGTATAGTTATAGTATTTAATAAAAAGTAATTTTATAGCATGTCAAAAAATGTTTAAAAAGTCAAAATATAGTGTATTGAAAAAGGTCATGAAAAAAGTCAGTGTCAAAAAATATTATGAAAAAAGACAAAGTATGTTCAAAAATGTCAAAGTCATTGTATAGTATATTGCGAAATGTCATGAAAAAAAAGTCATAGTAGAGTTGGTCATAAAAACGTCATCGTATAAGCATGACACCATAACAAGTCATCAAAAAGTTACCAAAACTATGACTGGCCTATTTTTTATTCATGAGTCATTTACAAACAAGACAAGACACGCCCCCCCCCCTGAGTATAAATAACATGCTCAGCTGGCTGTGAGGTGATTATGAGTTGGAAAGCCCTGAACCTACAGCACAGAGAGACTTCTTCATGACATCATTCATTTTCCCACCCCATACCATTACAGCTGAGTGGCTCATGTATTTGAGATTAAAGCTCCAGATTTAGAGAGAAAAAGAAGTGCCTTTTCCTACAAATAAATTAGGTACCTGGGATATTTCTCGGACCGGATTACCTCACATCTTTCCTGAGGTGCCTGTGTCGACCTTACCCACAAGGCTGGAGAGCTGACAACAGCATGGCTGCAATCTTATGGGCGATGGGTCTCTCTCTGCTCCTGCAGGGCTGTTTGTGCAGTCTTGGGCAGACCAACAGAGGCTGCTTGTCATGGACACCAAAAGGGGAGAATGTTTGCTGTGAAGCCTGTCATCCTGGTAAGTAACAAAGGAGATAATGAGCATTACAACTCTCTAAGCTTTTGAATTATAACATGTTAATTCAGAAGAGCATTTTTGACAGTCGCTACAGGTGAATATACTGTATGTATCATTCATATCCTGGCCTTGATACCGTTATTGTGGGCTTTAAGAGTTTTAAAAGTATCAAAATAAAACAGCACTGCTCTTAATGAACTAATATATTCATGAGGGGAAGGGGAGATGCCTTCTCGGCTCACTTTCCTCATAAACTCAGTTGTTTTACAAATATGTTTAACACAGAATTATCCTTTCCCAGATCAAATGTTCAAGTTATGCCATAGTCAAATCAATAAGCCCTCTGAGTTGTATGTGCTTTTGCCTGTAGAAGTAAAAATTTTTTTTCCAATTCCAGACTTCTTCCGTGGTAACTTGTAACCAAAAAATAGTTTCAGTGGTTTTTCAGCTAATACCACAACAAAGACAAAAGGCGTGGATTGTGCAGCTGAAAAGTCAGAAAATTTGGAGCTGTGATACATATTTAATACGTCATAACAACTCCCAAAGAATATAGTTTTGGTAACTGTAGGTTGCTGGAGCTGTTTTTCACAAACAAAAAAGTTATTTTTAAAAGCTTTAATGCTTTAAGGGGTAAAGTCCTATTATCCTATTAAAACCTATTACATTAATCTCAATGAAACTGGTGTGACTAATGTGACAGAGTTTACAGTATAGCTTTTAGTATATCTGTTCTGTTTGTGTTTCTCTTGTATTTAAATATTTGTATACATGTTATATGTGTGTTTAGTGTCAAATGTCAAATGAATTCATCTTGAACCTTGTTTGTAGGAAACCGCCTGGTCAGCGATTGTGGCCCACGGCCGAAAGACCTTTGTACTCCTTGTGAGCCCGGGAAATTTGCAGAGAACCCTAAAAACAAGTGGTGTACCAGGTGTACACAGTGCGTAGGTATGTTAGCAGATCCTAAAACAAAAAAAATGATTTCTTCAGTAGTGTACTACAAGCTTTTTTTACAACTCTCTTCCAATATCTTTGTATGCGTAGGTGCTCAAGTCTATGTGAAACAGTGCACCCCCACAACTGACACACAGTGTGGTTGTAAAGAGGGACTCACCTGTGGGAATGCCCGCTGTACCTTCTGTGTTCAAAAGTGTGACAAAGGTCAGGAACCCACAGACAAACGTAAGTAGAACTAAAAAAAACAAAAAAACAAGCTCATGACTTTTGCACACAGACAGATTAACAGGTTATGATGAGTGGCAAATCAACTGAACGACTGTCTGCACAGGTTTATGCAGACCATGTCCAGATGGAACCTTCAATGACCAAAGTCAGCAGATGTGTAAACCCTGGAGTACCAGGTGAGATATTACCGGCTCTAAAAAAAACAAAAAACACTACTGTAGCCATGTTTCATTATTGTTGTGCTGACTGACAGATTTGATGTCTTTGTTTTCTTGAAGGTGTCCCGATCCAGAACAAATGATTGTGGCCAAGGGAGATGCCCTTACTGACATTAAGTGTGCTAATGTTTCAGTTAGCACACTGATAAATCCAAAGAAACCTGGTAGGATGTGATTCTGTTGTGCTTTGATTATTGTATTTATTTAGAGTCGGTAATAATTTCTTGTTGTTTTCTGTCAGATCCCACAGAACAGGCATGGCCATTGGTCATATATGTGGTCACCAGTGTAGTGCTGACGGCCTTTGGCATCATCATCATCTCCATCAGCAGCCTTATGGCCAAGAACATCATCCAGAAAAGAAACAAAGAAAGAAAAAAGCCAACCAAAGAGACACCGATAATCAGACCCCCTACAGGTAATTACTACCATACTCCCTGATATATAATTAAGAGATTATGCTGCCCATACTACATTACTTACTGTGATTATACAGGATGTTTATCAAGCCAAAAATCTCAAATACATTGAAAAAGTATTTGATCCGTCGTCCTTCTCTTTTTTTAGATGAACCCAGGACGTTAATAGCGATTGAGTGCAGTTTCCACGAGGCCCAGCAAGAGCAGGGCAGCAGCTCAGAGTCGCTCGTCTCCAAGGACTCCTCAGAGCAGCTCATTGCATGACCGGCTAAAGCGCCACACTGAAGTGCTCGTTGTGTTTATGTTGAACTCCGCGAAAGGAAACAGGATATCCTGAATAAGATAGCGTCCCTATTTTCGATACTGAGATTGGAGGAGCTGTGTTGGAGATTTGACAGAAACAGAGCAATGCGTTTACCCATCTGTCTTTTACTCAGCCTATTTGTCTTTTATCAGAGTAACCAAAGCTACTGGCAATATCTTGACAGGTCAGATCAGAGTCAACAGTTTGCTCTACAATTACACCAGGATACAATTATAGTGATCTCTCGATGACACCATAAATAGAGGAAGGGGAATTCTGAAAGGGACAAAACAAAGTGAAGTTACAAGTCTATTCATGTGAATTACAGCACATGTATGCACAGTGAGTGTTTTTTCCTCTTTCGGTTAAGCTTGAGAGATAGAGTATTCCTAAATTGCTGTGGAAGGTTTTGAATTAAAGAAGTGAATTTGGCACCAGATAATGGTAAAACAGCATCCTGTGATGCCCTTTTTGTCACATTCCCTGAGCCAGTTTGTGACAATACCCTTACATTCAAAACCAAAGCCTTTAGAAACCACCTGAAATGGCATTCAAAAAACCCCCAAAAACTATTATATAACAAAGTAATTGAACTTGTTCCAATGGACTACGTAAACTACTGTAGCCTTTGAATGAGTGTGAAGGAGTTTCACTACTCTATTTGTCTAAGCGGTAAAGTGTGGATGTACAGTACGGGTGGGCGTAGAAGTCTGACAGTGGACAGGTTTTAGTCATGCCTAAGGCTTAGCCCACATTTGCCTCCAAAAACAGATGGTTTACTGTTGAACTGTACATTTCTAACCCTGGTTTTGGTGCAGCAAAAGTATAACAATGCTGTGTCAATTATGATTTTATGTGGTGAAACATTTAGGATTTATCAGGGGATAGTTTGTTAGTTTGTGTCTGTTTTGGTTTATTACCAATATTTAAATGAGTCTATAGAACACAGAAGAGAACAGCTTTGTGTACTTCTGTAAACAAAGCTATCATGTTGAAGACAATGTGGTATATAGCCTCTTCCACCCTACCTAACTGTACCAGGAACTATATGGAAATTCCTACTTCGTTGGTGTGAAAAATTCCAGTGAAGGGAGTTTCCATTTTTGTCAATAAGTAATACTATAATATGTTAAGGGGAACTATACAGTACACAATCTGCAAATCTACAGCTCTTGGTCTTTTATTGTATTTTTAAATGTGGTGAACAACATTATGTTACGATTTGAACCGCACTTCTTAAGCAAGCTGGGACATGCCTCTTGAGCAAGAGTTGGGCAACACATGGGTATCCCAGCGGACTATTCATTGAGATTAAATGTCAGATGTGATTAGTCATGCGCAGCATGTAGATCTGTGAGATTCCCGTGTGCGTCATGTGGGAAGTCCTCGGGACAAATATGATAAACACTTGGCAAATATACGAGGCACACGTCAAAATTAGGCTCAAGGATCATGTGGAAACCCCCCCTAGACAGTACTGTATCCTTATTGCTTATCTTCTAGCACAATAGTGGGCAGCTAGATCAGACCAAGTGGAACTTGTTTTTCACAAACGCATGTCTTTTGTGAACTGTAGCAGGCGTACGTCCTTCTGAAATGGAACATTTGAGAAATGTGCCGTGTGGGCTTGGGGTTAAAATGTTGGTCCACACCTTTAGCATAGTATGTATGAGTCAAAGCTCGAGCATAGTGATGAAAGACCACAAAGTTCACAGGTGCTGCCTTGAGAAGAGTTACCACAGTACAGTCTACGTCATAGGAACTGTCGCACTTTATCTGACAACTGTTATCTGATTGTATTGTATGCATTTCTGGTTTGTTTGGTATGAAAATTACTTTCTGCCTTTTTTTTTAAATTGTGTACATGACATGCTTGTTCAGAGCTGTCCATGATTACTCTGTAGTGTGCATTTTGTTACATTGTACTTTTATAACTATTTAAAAACAGCCAATAAAATTTGAATTTTATTTGTTGCTCTTTCATACAGAACAATTGCATTCATAGTGGTCCACCTAAGCAGTGGCCTATTTCATTTGTACAAAAGAAAACAGAAAAGAAACCATCAAAAATAGTGTTTTAAATGTGGGAGTAATATAAACATACAAACAAACAATCAAATCTTTTGTTAAAACACATTATCTATATATAAATTAATAATGTTAACTGACATACTTGTTTCTGGACTCATAAAAACCCACCTGGTAAAGTAAACAAAAACAATAATTGGATCTGCACCAAGGAATTTGAGCTTAAAGGTCGACTTACAAGCTTTTTGATGCTTTTCCACTGAACTCACTCGGCGAATGGAGCTGGCTCTGGTGTCATGTGACCATGAGACGCAGTTTTAGATTACTTTGTGAGATATACTGTCCCCAAAGGATGTCGAAACATCTGGATATTACACAACAACTTAATCATGATTGTTGTAATATGCTTTTCATTACGAGTTAAATAAGTTCCTTTGATTGTCATTGTACTATTGTAAACATGGCTGGAGCCCTGCTACACGGCTTTCACACACTCTGAAAGTGGATGTCTTAAAGTAGCTCGTCTGAAAACCCACGTCACTCAGGCTCAAGGGTTAAGTTAAGATAAGTAACTTCTGTTTTTGTTATTTTGGATGCCGTTTGGTGGTGGTCCCTCGCTACTACTGCACCACTGTGCACCAAGGAGCATCCAGAATGTCAAATGACAAAACACAAAGTGGTTATAGATAATGGATGGATGCTCACTGCTTCCCTAAATAAAAACAAAGAAAATGTACAAATATAATTTTAAAAAATGTATCGTGTATCATTAACACTGAATAATTCAAACAATACTTCGATAAACCTACATTTTCCCTTTGAAAATGATAAGAGGCACGAGTCCAAAGTGTTGTCATTATTCACGTAATCATGAAATATTATAAAATGTCACTTCTCTCAATGTTCTCTGTGTTCCACTGGTCTAAAGTGCTAGTAGGGGTGGCTGGTAGTAGTCTTCAACCTTAAAGTAATATAGTAAATAATCAGAGCTCTGTAGCACAGCTGATATT
Source organism: Anarhichas minor (assembly GCF_050575085.1). Classification (NCBI taxonomy): domain Eukaryota; kingdom Metazoa; phylum Chordata; class Actinopteri; order Perciformes; family Anarhichadidae; genus Anarhichas; species Anarhichas minor. Next base: position 13,790,891 of record NW_027466449.1, read on the forward strand.
TGGTGTTGTGTGTGTGTGTGTGTGTGTATATATATATATATATATATATATACTCCAACAGAATGTGTCAAATTATTGTTGCTTGCAATTGTCCTTCTTCTCTTTGGATTTTGCACGTCCTGATTTGTCCGTTTGCCGTTTTGTGGGTGGGATGAAAGTAGCCTCCTCGAGTAAATCATGTAAGCCAGATTGCGGCATGGGAAGTGACTGACAGGTTGGCCCTGTATTAAAAGGAAACAGGATGTGAGTGTCCACCCATTGTTTTAATGGTTTCCTTTTAAGAATCATCTGTAATGTTTACGGTACCTGCTGGTGCCGCTCTCAGGCTCTCCGTGCTTTCCCTCCTGGCCTGGAAGGTCGGGTCCAGCTCTTCCGCAATGTTTCGGATTTGCTGGACTTGTCTGGAAATGCAGCAGTTGTAATTCAGCATATAAAGTAGACATACGGTCACAGGCATTCATCAGTTTCACGTATATTTATGGAGAGACAATTACGGTAGTGTGGAGATGGGGCTGGGCGGCTGGTTCTCTGGGGAGCAGTCCTCGGTGGGGGAAGGAAGGCCCTCTGAGTCAAGCCTCTCTCGACAGACCTGCAGATAGTGGACAAAGGAGTACAACTCATTTCATCACCTCAAAAAATAAAAAAGAGATAATGAAAACATCATTAACACAGATTATACCAAGGCAAGTGCGGGATTTGCAGTGTGAAAGAGTTAAGTGAAGGACATGCATGGACATGACATGTACTGTCTTAGGATGCTGGAACAGGTTTGCATTATTTATCACATTTACCGGTCTGTCTCTTGCAGCCCGTCTGTCATGAACACCGATCATCGTGCTGTGCTCGCGCCACGATGCCGGCCCCTCTAGCTCACGAGATCTTCGCTTCGATTTAATTTCCTGCTTCTGCATAAAGCGTGCAATTTCCTAGTGCAAAAACAACAACAATAGATCATTCCACAGGTGGCTATTAAACATGAGATACATTGGTACTGTTGATGAATCAATTCATCGTACCTCATCCTGCGCCACTTGCGCTACTCTGAAGTCTCCCTCTGGGTAAGAACGACATGGAGAGGGCTGGGAGTTCTGCAAAAACAAAACTGTGAAAGTCAGAAAAAAAATGAAAGAGAATCAATTCTGTCCTTTTTCCCTTGACTCCTAAATTCCCCCAAATTACCCTCCGCAACCGCCTTTCCTCTTCTTCCTGCAGCTTGAGAGCCAGTTCTTCATCCTGTAGCACCTGGCGCAGCTCCCCCAGGTCCAGGCTGGCCTCGCCTGGCTCTGGCTGCAGTGGCGCTCCTAAGGTTAAATATGACGCGTGTCAAATTGAAAAAGAATCTGAAGTGACTAATGACGACAACGAGCATACAAGTAGTGGGAAAAACAGATGAAAATCAGCGATGAATCACACAAGTGTACTGAAACTGAGGGAGAAAGACACAAAGACCAATGACCTTTGAATCACACCAGAGAGGATGAGAGGATGCAGCATGTAAGGGCATGTTGCTCGGTTTTGAAAGGGACTTCACGGTACTTATTCCCTCACAAGATACAAATTCAAAGAACGAAGATGAGAATGAATGCACACATTGAAGAATATTTCAGGACTACTGGAATTATAGATATGAACAGGAAAATGTCCCTTCAGTAAGAGACCCCAAATCACCAATAAAGCCCACATTTATCCAGATTAGATGATGATTGAGGGAAGATGAGAGGAGCAGATGCTCAGAGAGGTAGGGAGCACAGCGCTGGAAGCTTTCCCTGGCTGCAGTTCTGTGTGTTACCTGCTGCCACGTGCCTTGACCTATCCCCGTTTGAAGCCCGGCTGCTGCTGAGGCTTTGGGTACGCTGTGGGGCTCTTCGACTGGGCCGCTCTCCTCTCCTCTCCACCTCCTGCTCCTCCTCTGAGCTTAACCTTTCTTCTATGGTCTTGTGCAAACACCTCCGTTCGCTTGTTGTCCTCCTGACCCTGCAATCGTTTGCATTCCTCTCGCTCTCGTTATCGTATCGGTGCTCTCTCCACCGTCTACTGCCTCCCCTTTCTCTCTTGGCAAGATTTGCGTCTCTACCACTAATCTCGTAAATCTTTCCATCATGCTCCACGTCTTTGCCGTGCCGGTCCCCGTCTTCTCTGTGATCTCTCCCACTGTTCTCTTGGCGTCTCCTCCTCTCCCTGATATCTCCATGGAAACTGTGCCTGGTGGTGGCAGCTCTCTGGAAAGCTCTCTGATGTGGTTGGGAGTCACTGCAGGAGACCTCACTCCCATGGAGCACCTGGCTTTCTCTGCTTTGAGGCCTTATTTGAAGTGGCGCCCCGTCGCAGCCGAACCTCACAGGCACGCCCCTCTCTCTGAGGACCTGGCCCAGCATCTCCCAGACTCGTCTGGTTTCACCCTGCGGCCTGTAAGAGCTCCTGGTGTTGTCCTGAAAACGGACACGTTTGTCTGGGTTTTCCGTATAGCTCCAGGTCCTCGCCACGTCTCCATTGCTGTGTTTACTCCGGTCATGTAGCCTGACAGATTCACTGCGACTAGATCGCCTTTCTCTCACTTCGACTAACCTACTGTCTCTATCCTGATCTCTGCTACTGTGGAAACTCTGATACTCCTCTCTATGGTTCCTTTCCTGATCCAAATTCCTAGGCTTCCTCTGCTCTAGGTCACCACTTTCATTATAGCCCTCAGTCCACCCTCCTCTCTCCTCCTCTGTGAAGCTGCTGCGAGAGCAAAGACTTCTGTAGCTTCTCTCTGGCGGCTGATATAAAGATGCCCGCTGTCGAGGAGGTGCCGTGTCGAGTCTTTCATCTAGTCTCTGGGACCAGACAGAGGGCTGTACAGAGAAAACTGTGTCCGAGTCCTCTGAATCCTCACTCAAACGCTCTCTCAATTCACTCCTGATTTCCCTCATGGAATCTGTGTGTCCTTGATTTGACCATGCAGTTGTGTGCGTCTGAGCTGCTACCCCCCTAGGGGAGTCAGCCAGAGGCCCAGTTAAGTCTGAATGGTTGTGAGAGGCAGAGCATTGCCACCTGGTGGTGGTAGATGAATACTGCTCCTCTCCTTGCTGAAGGCCCCCGAGTGTGTGCTGGCGTGGGGATGGTAGCGCAGGATCAATAGTGCTGCCTTTAGTAATGCCAAACATGCAAACACAAAAGCAAGGAGGATGGGTGAGGCTGTTAGCAGGTACTATTAGAGAACTGCAGTTAATTATGAGGTAACACGTTGCATTCAAAATAGCAGCATGTGACGTTTTATATAAATGTTCTAGACACAACTAAGGCATTGTAAATACAGATAAACAGTGATATCTAAATGATAACAAGAGGGCAACGTGTTACAAGCATGAAACTGATTCAGAACACACACAAGAAGAATAAACTGTAGTGTGACAGCTATGTAGAGAGGAGGTTTTTCTCATGCGGTTGGTTGTAATGTGGAGAATGACTTGCATACAACAATAAGCAGTAGCAATGAGGTAAAGCATGGTTAGAGAGGAGCTAAGCAGGCTCTGGGGTTTGTCCTACTTTCTTGCAAGTGTGACAAATAATTCTTAAAATCTCAGCAAATACACAACATATTTAGTTCAAAAAAGCTACTTCCTAAAACTTATTTCCATATATTATACATTAGTCAACAATTTGAATATACTGCCGAATAATGCTAAAGATGGGGCTCTCTTGTTTAAAACATAAATAAATAAAACTGTACCTTCACTACGGCCCTCCTGCCCTCTGCTTATCCTCGTGGTTCTCTGCTTCTCCTTTTCCTGCATTCGTTTAGCTATTTCCTGTGAAGACAGACGTACTGATTGCTTCTTTGCATTATAAACCATAATGTGTAACCCATTTAAAATTTAGGCTCGATGAAGATCACAGAGAAATGGAGGTCAAATAAGCAAATAAACAGATACCCTTTTAAGGCTTTGAGAAGAATTTCCAACTAGATTAGACTCTGTTACAATCCTTTCATCCTAAACTGTATCATTTGCCAATAATAGCTTTCATTTGGCTTATTTGCTTTAATTCAAAAACCAATGTATTTATCACAGCACAGCCAATAACGAAATGATCTGAATAAGAACAGTACGACATGTAAAATCAAGCTCCACTCACGAAGAACAGTCAGGTTATACCATTGGTGTGCAACCATGAGTTGGCAGCATGCTGCAATTATTTTCTCAGACATAATTTATTCTGTGCCGTTTCCACCAGCAGAGGGCAGAATAACAGATCGTGTAAAAAGAAAGCAAGGCGTCAGCTGTTCACCCAGACTCAACAATCACACAAGGAACACAATCTTGAGGAAACTTTTGATTAGTGTCTTATATATTTGCTTTTATGTTACCTTCTTTCCACAATTTACAAAAACTGGTCTAAGAAAAAACCTCTTATACTGTATTCAGTAAAAGAGCATTTTCAATCAACTGCTTGTCTGTTTCAGTTTCTCCCATAAACATTCTCGGTTCCCTTTGATTTGATCTGTATATTATTAGCTTTCAAGTAACATGAATGCAACATGGATCAAACTCTCAAACCCGTTTGCATCAAGAAGAGAATCTAATCCATCTGCATCTGGCATGTCTACGGAGGAGGAGGAGGAGGAGGAGGAGGAGGATACATCCAATGCAGAGGCCTGTTGGGTGACATAGTGCCACGATGACGTGACCTGACATCTCAGCTCTGGGTGGCCAAACTAATTACTTCAGACAGGGCTGTGGCTGACTCGATGGAAACTAGGAGACTCAATGAGAGACACGCAAACTTTTAATCTCCCCGAGCCTGAACTCCGGACCAGAAACATTCAACAACAGAAGCAGGTCAACAGAAGTGTTTCACTAGAAGAAACCCCATGTCACTGGGGAATGCAGACTCTTACGAGAGCTGCTATGCTTGACTGCTCTCTGAAGGAGAACCCCCCCCCCCCCCCACCCCCAAATGTCTCTGTGTTACTTTCCTTGGAAAGTCCAGGACTAATAATGTTCTCTACAAATCAGCAAATCCTACCAGTGAAGTCTATGAAATCTCTCTCTGGAGGCTGCATTTGCAACATAAATCATAAGGAAAGGCTAACGCAGCTCCTTTTGTTTTGCAGTCAGGGCGTGTGTGTCAGACACTTTGCCAGCATCAGCAGACAATTAGCAGCTTGCCGTGGCAGGTTAGGCGCGGCTCGTCTTGCCACGGGGATCTGGCATTTAAAAATGCACAGCCTGATGCCTTCTGTTCCTTCATTAAAGACAAAATCTACAGGGAGGCAAATATTTAATCAACACCTCTGATCAGCCAGTCATTAAGAAAGGTGAGCTAACGGGAGCGTTAACAGTTCATCATCTGATCCAAACATCGACACTCAGGAATAGATGTATTATCACACCATTCGCTGCAGAACCCAGCATAAGATTTTAACCCACTAGGTCAAAGTGCATTTCATTCTGAGTGTAGACACCTCATGTTGGCGCCAACAGAGTGTAAACCCAAACCCTTTAGTCATGATGAATGAACCCCACAGTCTCTCTGACCTCACATCTACCAAACAAGGAGCTTTTATAAGCCTGTCCAAAACAGCAGCGTAAAGGAAAATATTATGCTGGAGCAGCCTTGTGACGCAGGCCGCTCCACTAGACCAGCTGGGGAGTTTCATGGCATAGTTGGCTCTTTTTCCCCCACAATGCTCTCTCTTACACAGCTCAACCTATCATTTCTGTTGGTAGGCAGATTTTCAGTCAAGACATGAAGACGTTTCTGAGGAGCTGGGCTCAGGGAGAAGTGATTGATGGGAACCATCTGGTTGCCCCGTTGTGTTTGGGTTGCAAGAAGAATGTTTTTGTATCTAAAAGATCTAGAGCTGTAACACAAATCAGGACTAGGGGAAATTGGAAAACAAGAGTCAACCATCACAGCAGTATCGCAATATTAATGTTATATTATATGTTTTCATTTAACCCGCCTCTTCTCAAACTACGCATGTCGAGTGTGCACATCGAGTGTGGCTACATGTGCACACATGAGTGTGGTCTGTGGTGTATCAAGAGGTTGATGGTGCATGTCTGGAATCAACCTCCAGAGAAATAGCTTGAGCCATCATCCAGATGGGTAGCTGACAGGTTGTGTCTCTGTTTAACAGCTGACTTTGCTCACACAGCCCTCTTACGGCACAGTGGATACATCAGAGGCCCAGAGCAGCACTTTGCTGCAACCGCCATTCATTATGGATTCAGTTTGTCCTGAGAGAGAGCAAAGTGAACCGTATGATACTGCCCGACCTGCTGGTAACAGGGAGATAATTAAATGATATACAAGTATGTCCCAGGTGCTATATAGGTATACGAGTCCCTGTGCTGAATGAAAATGTAAAGATAATGCTGGGGCTATTTTAAGTCTGCTCTAACTGCCATGGTTGCCCTTCTAGATTAGGCCCAGTTCTGTCTGCACACAGTCATGCAGTTTGAGATACATAGAATCATTAACATACCTCCATAAAGCAGCTATACTCTGCTTTGTGCGCCACCTTACTGAGTCAGATGATACATTACAGCATTATCCATTAACACAGACTTTTATGGCTCGGACTAGATAGTGGTTTGAGACATTTTGAACAGACGCATTGATAAAACTTCTTACCTCTGGCATTAACGTGTTCATACAGAACAGTGTCTCGCTGTGCTCTGGTTGCTGACAGCAACTTGACACCCACGGGAAAGGATTTGCTCCTCTTTTAAGAGCAAATCCCTCAAAAATGTTTCGCTTTAAAACCTTCGCTGTCACGTTTGTGTCTTCTTATTAGCTGGAACAACTTTCGGTTCAAAGCTAATCTCAACCATAGAGGTTTTAATTTAAAAAATGACAAAATAAGTGACTGGTAAAGGAACATTGCTTTTCAACCTTTCCATATATCAGTCATCCAAGGGGCATATATATATATATTCTGTCATTCCCTAGAAACATGGGCAAGTTGACCTTTTCAAGGAGTTTCTTTGGATTTGGTGCAATGCATGTTGGCACAGATTCGAGCCCCACTTGATGGCCTGAATAATGATTGGATAATGTTTGGACTCTTAAATCTGGCTGATTTTAATGGAAGAATAAATCTTGTGGCAAAGAGCAGTTCAACTGAAAACTGCATTTTATATTAAATAAAAACATCTTAATGTATCATTTAGGCTTCATATTTGAGTAGTATTTGGTCTATCTATTTAAAGAGCTGCAGTAAATAGTAGCCTGTGTGTAGCAGCCTGCTGACTGACAAAAGATTTATCATATTGAGGTGGTTACGTGGATTATTGACAAGTAGGTGCAGATCAATGTGACGTCAGAACTGACCTTTATACTTGGTTATACTGGTCGAAGCATTTAAAGTAAAACAAAGTCTGCATGAAACTAACTGGTGCATGTATTCACTGTGGGAAAGGCTGTGAATACTAAAGTTTTGTTTATACTCGCACTTGGAGCCTCCGCAGATGGCGTGCAAGCTCCGAGCATAGACGGTGGCGTTTATACTGTATATATATTGTGTATAAACAATGAAACAATGAAAGTGGAAAGTTGCTAGATATTAATTGGATAAATGCAAACCAGATGCAGACAGTGAGTTTGTACTCACCTCATCCTCCTGCTCCCTCCTCCGGGCCTCCTCAGCACAACGCTGGATCTCCTCCTGAATTACACGGGCATACTCAAAGTCCTCCATCTCTCTTCAGTCGAAAAAAAAAAAAAAAAAAGACTTCTCACACTTGTGACATATGTGATAAAACTACAAACACATCAATGTAAATTTAGAATATAAATCTGCATAGTAGATCTATACAGAGCAGGGTCAGGGTACATCAGGACGCTGATATGTGAATAGTGCAGCAGTGTGAGCTGTGTTACAGTGCTTTTTGGGGAGCAGGGGTCACCTACAGTTGTCTGGAGGCCTGTCTGAGGAGGGTGCTCTGCTGGGCCTGCTCCTCTTCCTCCTCATCCTGCAGCATCTTTGCTACACGGATGTCGTTCTGCACTAGCTGGTTCTTCTGGATGTTGGTTGTATAGTATTGCTCGACTATAAGGGCAAAACAGAGAAGAATGGCACAAGGTAGGACAGTCTCAATGTGTGGCAATGAAAGACCATGTGTGATCAAAAATTGTATGTGTGTGTGTGTATATATATATATATATATATATATATATATATATCTTTTATTGTAAATCTGTAATTTGGGCTATATTAATAGCTGTAAGTATAACGATTATGTAAATTCCTTCGCATAATAACTAAAGATGAAGCCACACAACACAGAAAGTAGTGCTTCACTAAGACAGACTAGAGAGCAGCCCCCATAATACAAATGACTACACATTTTTGCCACATTCTACTTACTCTCCTGTTCCTGCAGGTTGTGTGCCAGCGCTCCATCCTCCAGCACAGCAAAACACTGGCACACTGAAACAACAGAGGGAAGCTTCAGTATCATGCAAAAGGTTACAAATGGAGAAGTTCCGATACTATATTTCATTCCCGACACCGATACGTGAACTTGTGTATCGGCCGATACCAAGTACCAATCCGTTACAAGTGCATCAAAAACTATCTTAACTAACTTACTATCAACTAAGATTCTATAAAAATAACCAGTAGAATCTGCGCCATACTGGGCATTTAGAGATGTTTCTGGTGGAGCGGCATGTTCGCCCGCTGAGTCCCGTTAATCTTTATATTTTAAATCCTGAATTACAAACCAGCTTTATAAACCAGTTTGCAGTCTCTTTTTTAAGTTCCTGACACTCTCCGTTCTCCATATGCTTGCTCATCAAAACTACATCTGACATAAGATCAGTTAATAGACCCACATAATCTCTGATACCCGATCCCACTTCTAGTTACACAGTGTTCAAACAGGACTGGAGTGTGAATGAAGTACGCTGTTCTCTCAGCTTGAGGATCACTAAAACAACAGAACATGAATGGCCCTACTTGCTCCATCCAGACCCACTGTTGAGCTCTTGGGCAGCGTGAAATAAGGCAACATTCTGGTTCAGCCCTTTGTCTAAAGGGAAGGAATAGGATACAAGTGCTGTGTGTCATTATGGCTGGTTTTGTTTGACAGACAAAGGGTGGAGGAGTAAAAACATTTACCACTCTGGCGTGAATTACCTGTTAAATATATAAAAGGCCCTCATAAATCCTCATCATAACAGGGTGCTAGTGTTCCAGAGGAACACCCAAGTGGCCACAATGTTTACTGTCCTCCCAAAGTTACTTGGTTTAGTAGCGACAGAGGAACAGGTCCACCTCAACGGAAGCATTCATGTGACCAGAGAGTCGCAGTGTGATTTTTAAAATTGTGGTTGCAATGATCTTAAGGAGGAAGGTACATGTTTTTCATTCACTAATGTGCTCACTATGACTAGCAAATGAAGATGCAAAGTTTAGGAACTACCACCTGCAACCATTTCTACTGTGAAGCCATGTGCAGATGGTACGAAAGTATGCCGAGTGAAATCTGTAAGGTTGTCGTAAATCCCAAGGCTTTAGCTAAGAGCTCTCTAGTCTGTACACCAACTCTGTCTGCTTCTCCACATCGAGCCACTCTGTGGCAAAGCACATGATCCCACAGTCTCACCAGCTGCTGCTGGATATGGTAATAACAGATCGGTTTCATGTCACTAACGCCCGCTTAAGTCTAGCCTCGTCCTGTTTTGTCAGAAAGCTGACAAAAGACCTTGAGACGTAGACACAAGAACAACTATGCAAAGAAAATGTTCCCAAGCGTGTGAAGTCAAAAGGGATCGAGAGACAGTTGATTGCTGTGTTTTGACCGGAGTTCATTTTAAGACTCCAATAATAATGTGGTGAATACCCACAGTTTTGGTCTGTACATCGGGTTTAACAGGACTGTTATTCTCCTCTATAGCCATGCCCAGTGTTTACAGGAGTCCTAAATGAGCCGCGATAGCGTCTATGTGCCGAGGCCCACGGGTGTTTAAAGTCTGTCAAACTAATTCAAAAAGTACTCCGGAGAAAATAAACGCAGACAGTCAGCAGCAGCGCTGCAGAACCAGCTGTTTTCTCCACTGCCTCCATATTTGCAGACACACAGCTCCCTGTGACCTGAAGAAAACTGCTTCGCTATGTCACAGGTTTTCATCGGGGAACCTAGAATGGCCATCTATTCAATAATGCTTTCAAATGCCAGGAGAAGGACAGAGAACAGTGTTTATGAAGAGATCTAGGCTCACAGAGGGAAAAGTCTCCAGCCTGAGCCAGGGCCAGTTAAAAACACCTGTCATGCTACTAACCCCCCCCCCCCCCCAACTGAGCCTTTAACAACAGACATGGCTACATTTACATCCATGTGCGTAATGCTCAATACTCAAGTATTCCGTTTATGAGAGGAGTTGACACATAAATGCCATAAGTTGTTTATAATAACCTATTTAACAACCGTAGCAGTTGAGGTGCCAATAGGATCCAGTATCTGGTATACTGTGCGTGTAAACCTGGCTGTCACTGTAAGGGAGATGTCAAAGCTAAGACATTTATTCTCACTTAGTTTTCTCAGGGACTCAATTGTGCTTGTTTATCTCTTCAGAAGAAGAACAAATACAAAAAGTGAATGAACAGGCGACAAGCAAAGACCCTGGAAGTTTACAGACTAGCTGTAGATTAGCTGGATGCTGTCATGGATGACGGGAATGAATGGGTGGCCTCAAGATGCATCGTAAGAATGACATCGAGCCTACAGCCTATGTTCAATTTAAACACTTATAGAACTGCTTCTGAGTTGATATAACAAGTCAAAACTGAGGACAGCTCCTCTTTGTCCAGTTCTGTAAATACGGAAATGAGAGAAAAAATAAGTGCTTCTGAAACATTCTTGTGGTAAGATTAAGTCAAACTCGATTGGAAAAAGAAAACAACGTTCTTGCTGAGAATAACTCTCGGGGTATGTTTTAGTCTGGGGGGGCCCAGCAGTCAAAGTTCATAGAAATCACCCAGAGAGCTGAGCCCTCTAAAGGGTCTGTTTACACCATAGAAGACCACATAATACCACACTGTGAGTTAACCCATACCAAGACAGACACGCATTACCACTTACACCTGTCGTGGAGCTTAAGAGACTATCCGACTATCAGTCTGTCAATGAGGAGGAGCCATTAAGTCAAACGCTTGGTGTTAATCCAACAGGATAAACTGACTGTTCAAAACATGAGTTTACTCTTAAGTCCAACTCAGAACGAAAGAAAGTAGGGAAAGATGGGGGAGAATGACAGACTTGTCTGTGTATGCACACAAACGTGGATGAGGGTGTGTCTGCATTGCGGGTTAACTTGATTTTCCAGCCTCCTTTAAACACATTACCCTCCGATGGGAGGGACAAGGAGACTGAGTTATTACGACTGCTAAACAGGTTTTGATGGACAGGGTGTGCAGTGAGAGTCCCGTTCGAGTGCGTTTTCAAAAATCTCCTCCTCCTATATAAGCTTCTTTATAAAGGGAACTGAAAGGACCCTGCTAGGCCATGTCAGGTTCCTAAGAGGATAGCAGATCAAGGATCCAGCAGACAACAGAAATTGGCGGTGGCATTTAAACACCACAGGCTAAGATCCACTGAGGGGTAAGAATGTCTAAGAAAGAGTGCAAGGCAACATGAACAAGTAGGCTATATAAGATTTCAAAATATATCCAGCAACCCGCTGCATTACCCAGTATATTCCCCAAGAATGTGGGCAGACCGTCTCTGCAGTAAAACTGTGGGAGACGGGGATATTATTATGAGCAGGAAACCACGGCCTGCATGACCTCAAAGCCTAAACAGTCAAAACAAAGGAATTATTTCATATTTGAATGCCTCTTGTCCCCTACAAATATGCCATGGTCGTCCAAAATAGAAAAATTAAATGTAAGGCTATTTTTTTTCATTTTTTGCTGATGTAACTAAATCTCAGAGGTGAATGCAAGCTCTTTGTATTCAAGCAGAACTCCAACCCACATTAGAGAACCGACAACCAATCATCTAAAATAAAAAATATGCAGATTATCTCAGGCATCCAGCTTGAGGGGAACAGCCGCTCAAACACTGACAAAGATATTTCTCTTTCATCTTCGCAGCTACTCGGATAGCAGCACTGGCAAGTGCCTGCCAAACAAAGAAAGCGGCGAAAGAGAGAAAATGACAAGGGTTCTATTTTCAGCCAAAATCCTCCACCCACCCACCCACCACCTCTCTCTCTCTCTCATCTGCTCGCCACTTTTTGCACAAAATTTCACCAATGAGTGTTCATCCAACAACTCTCTGTGCTGAGCAATAAACTAGACGAACTGGGTGAAACTCATGGAGAACAAAGAGAGGTGAGTAGGGGTAATGGGACTCTGGGTCAGATGGTGAGAGTGAAATTAGGAACGGGGGGGTGGGGGAATTCCTCTGAGAGCTGCATTCCCTCTGCACATCAGGCTATATCTGGAGCAGCCAGAGGAGGGACAAAACAGGAACTGATAAGGGGGGGGCAGCGAAAACGAAGAAAGTTGACTTGGCCGAGTCTCTCGGATCGAGAGTGAAAGTGAAGGAGAAGTGAGACACGGGAACTATACGGCTCATGGGGAAATTTAAGCATAAACACCCACAATGGTAGGCTAACTAAACAACCCCAGTGCCACAGAGAGGGACAGCGGCACAGTTTGACAAATCTGTCTGGTGAAAGTAGATGATGAGCGGAAAAAATGACACGGACCAGACATCTGATTTACATGCTGCCATTGTCTCAATGAGCAGTTTATTGCTGCAGTTACTGGCTTTGTTTGCACGCTGGGCCCTGCTCGATTAAGCATAAAAATGCAAAGCTGCACAGTGTGCCCTTTGTGTATGGAAACAAGAGTGGAGTGCTGAATTATCTCCTTCGATAAAAGACGTGCAGACCTATTTCTAGCCCGTTCATTAGTGTGGACACGCCAAAGACCGAGTCAACGCTCGACATCCAGGCCACAGCTTCGACATTCCTTACCTCTGACTGTTTTCAGACTTACACGCAATCAGAAAAAAAAACTATTTAGTTCCTAGGAGGTGCTTTGCTATGACAATGACAAATTCTGTTTCCGTGCATGTGAAATAACATTTCCAAAAATCTCATTCCTTATCTGCACCCTGCACACCAGACCCGTCTATGATGAGAGCCATCTCCGCTGCACGCAGTCAAAACACATCGCAAGCAACTTCTCATCTAAGATGGAGAGCTGGAGTAGTGATACCACAGAAATCAAGAAGACACAGAAGTACAGAAGATAAGATACCATTTGGTGCCAAGGCCAGTTATTCATAGCGCCAAAAAAAACAACAACAATAGGACGTTGTCATGTGTCTCAATCTCTCTAAAGCATGCAGCAGACAAGTATGTCCTTCGTATTAGCTGTGCTGAAGATTCCATGAATCAAATGCTTTATCCCTACTGGCTCCAGATCTGCAGTTCAGTAGCTGACCCTGACCTCTGGTCTCCCTGAGGGTGGACTAAACAAAAATAACTTTCCTCCAAGACAGACCATGAACCATTGTGCACACACTATTCAATACTCAAAGTGTCTATACAGTGGATGCCAGGGTTGGGTCAGTGTGGAAGTATGATCTTACCTTCTTGTACACGTGGAAGGTTGGACTGGTCAATTTCCAGCTCTGCCATCATTGTCGCTGTCTTGTCACAGCCTCATGGTGACACAGAAGACCCTGGCGCCAGATAGGGAACTTTGTTATTATCTGGTTATTACCTTAAGTGAAATGGGACTTAAAGGCAAGGTACACACCAGAGGGAAAGACACCTCCAAGCTAACTACACAGAGAGGCATTTGGTGAACATTAGTGTCTTTAAGTTAAACACATAACTGGTTTATCTCAGTGGTGTTAATGCAAAAAACCAGTCAGCTAATTACTAACAAACTCAGCATGCAGTCTTTACTGACAGCAACCAAGCTAACACGAGCAGTGGCGCTGTCAACAGTAAAGAGTAAGGTTAAAACATTAACAGTAAGTTACAACATTAACGTTATCTGCATTGCAGTAGGCCACTTGTTTTGTCGAGCAAAGAACAATAATAACCAAACTAACAATGTAAGAGTCGATGTTTCATAACCTACCTGTTCCCAGCACGCTGCCCACACAGGCTCCAGTGTTTTGGCTGCACACGCAGCCTATTCAACAAGTACCAAACAAAAGAGCCAAAGTGTCAACTTTGTCCGCTCCGTCGCACTTTCCCTCTCCCTGCCTTGCTCTCTTCTTTCTGTGTCTCTACAATGTATCCAAAATGTCACGAACGTGCTTGGCCGTTTATAGCGCCTGCGCTTATGTGGTGTGCAATTATTTAGACGGAACCGACGGCGGTTGTCGACTGAATGAAACAAAGCCCCGGACGTCGAGTCGTGATGGGAAGCACGGGTGGACAAACTTAACCCACAACAGGCTGTCGCTCCGGCTGCTTCTCCGCAGCTCCTGTTCGGCAGCAGTGGGGGCGTTTAACGGCTGCTGCCTTCAGGTGCTCCTTCAAACTCCGATTTATCTACACCAGTCACGGTGCGCGCCAGCAGATATGACAGCTGGCGTTATTTTTTCTTTTTCTTTTCTTTAACCGTCTTGGAACGGAGATGGAACAATGTAGAGATAAATCCGATAACCGGGGTTAAAGACTAGCCGACTCAGGTCAAAGGGTTAGATTACGGATTAAGCAGCGTAAAGAAAGGCCCACTGTCCAGCAACACAACAGTAGACTTTCACCTTCACTTAGTGAAACCTTAGTGAAACCTAACAACTCCAATATCGTACAAGCCAACCTGAAGCCACTTTCGTGTGTGCACACTGAAGTGCAATATTTCGAACAGGTATTGAAGGCAACTTTTAACCCGCCGATTGTTCTAATGACAAGTTCTTCTGGCGTTTTCAAAGCAGATGTGTGTCTGCATTTTATTATTTTAATTAACTAAAGATAAATAAGTGGAAATATTACTGTGGAGAAAACTGCTTGGTACCATTGTTACCAAGTAACCATTTTGGCAACTAAAAGTGTTAAAGCAAGTTATGATAATGTGGCAAAACATTTCAGTTGACTTGTGGTTCAAGAAAAGTCTGAAGACGACTTGATTACAGATAAATAACAGCCACTGTCACATTTTCCTCCAGTGTGCATCTAAATCTTCTAGATGAGCAGTGAAATAACTGATTTAATCAGCTAGGGAGGAAACTATCCTGTACACTTTGTAAAGTATAATGCATATGTCAAGAATAATACCAAAAGTCCCATTTCTGAGGAAGATGATATACTTCTTTTAAAAAGTAAATGTAAAAAGAGTAGGCTATTTAGGTTTTGAAGGCTACATGGTTTGTGATTCAATTTGCACTTTGTCAATTTGAGATTCTTTGAATCATCTTAAATTAAGTATAGAAAAAAAGACTCGTGTCTAGGAAGATATTACCTTCGAGCTACTCTCAAAAGGTTAGAATGGAGGCTAACTTGCTGAAGATCTATAAGTAGACCTATGTTCTATAAGCTATGTGGTTTTCTAGACGTAATGCTGCCCTCTGCTGGCTGAACATGCGTCAGTCAGATTTCCAGTAGGCCGAATATAGTCAACAAGTCATAACAACCTGTCAGGTCACATAGCTTTGACTATTACGGCTGTTTGATGGGACATGTAGCTTCCGGAGCTAAGATCTTCAGCAGATTATAAACTGTCTATAAATCAGGTATTTTCAGTAATAATGTGAATGTGAAATCAAAGGGGAATAAAACGAATCTCATCTGAATCATGTCTGGTGTACCGATGGGGATATTTCAGTAATGAAGCAAATTATATTTTTCATAAATGGAACCATCAAATGCTGCTTTTACTAGATGTACAAAAGGTACTTCACAAAATTCAGAGGGAGATATTTCTGTTGTTACTTTATTGAGTATATTATTAAGCTGTAGATCATTTTTTCTTCTTCTGCTAAAACAAACGACATCGCATGGCTGTTTTAAACCACCCACCAGGTGAGATAATGCAGCAAGCACCATTTTGTCCATAACCGTTCAACAATTCTGCATATTAATGCGACAGCATTCTAACCTCTAAAAGGGACAGTTTGTCATATTTTGCACTACTTTTGCTACATCAGCGTATTTTACTACAAACACTTGTTCTCATTCATATTTAACATTCTGAAAGCAGGATTTTATTAATTACATATTTTTCGATTGAGATATTTCTCTCCTGAGACTTATTTTTAGTAAAGTAACTCATTTATGTATTACTTCAGGGAAAGTATTCAAATATATAAGTGTTTCCATGGGAATTCTTAACAAATACATGCAGAGTTGAGTTTAGCCTCTAAACTTTGTTTACGGTGAATGGTCAAGATGTGAACAACAATTCTCTCTATGTAACACCATCATCGATGCAGCTTTTTGATCTGTTACAGCTACTCTTAGAATTTAACTATTGTTAAGTCCACTCTGCTTTGTTCACACTGATCCAAATTATATCGTATGAATCTTAAGAAAAGTGTCCATTTTGCTTACGAAACACTTGTACCTTGAAGCAATTCAAGATTCCCCATTCAAATTGTAAAAGAGGACCCCATATATTGCAAGATAAACCCCAAGCATGGGGGAGACTACATTTAGTTTAGAGGCCGGAATAAACAGCGGGGCCTTGACTAATACAGAATATAAATCGTAATAGCTTTTTATGATATAAAGCAACACCTAATGGAGTGTCTGGTCTTCTGGCAGTAAAACGAAATGTCACTGTCGCTTCGTCGATCCTCATTATCATACAAGAGACTGAACATTGATGTCACACATCTAATAAATATACAAATTACATACAGATGGGCAAAATGTGACGCTGTAAGCCGCTTTCTCCACCTGTTCCAAGTCTCCACTGACAGGAAATGTTTTCTGACTCTGTCCATCTATGCTGGACGTTCTAATAAAGTTGCGTTTTATTGCATGACTCAGAAGAAGTGAAGGCACAAGTTTACCATCTTACCACAAGTCCTCTAAATAATATGCATGTATCAATCAGATTCAATGACCCGTAGAACATTTTCATCTTTTAAATTGACTTAAAATGTCAGATGACTCACAGGCTCCAAGGCCTACAATATTTTAGCATCACTACTGAACCACTCTCTGCAAGTAATTATGCCGTTTTATTAGGAATTATCACTGCTTTGTATGCAGCTCCAATCGTGGAGCTTTTTTTCCCCTGTGGGCTCTGAGTCAAGAGGATTCAAATGGCCCTCGAGTTTAATGAGCTGGTAGCATAAAGGCATTAGTCATTTGGCTGCCCCGTGTGTCCACCTGCTCCCCTATGGGGTGTTCTTGAGAATGACATCTGAAACACCTGCTTCAATCCCATTTACAAAGACAGTAAAACAGTCAAGCAGGCTGAAGAGCTGGTAAAACATGACTGTGACCTTGAAGCATTGGCAACGGCACTATAATTCACCTGTGACTGCCTGTTGATTTATCACAGTTAGAAGGGATGGGACTGTGGATATTGCTGATGGCTGTTTTGGCAAGCGAAAGTGTGTGTCTGCTGCGTGGCATGCGGGGGTGTGTGTGTGTGTGTGTGGGGGGGGATAGGCAACAGCTGGAAGTATATAACCCAGTTGGGACCAAAAGAGCATGTACAAGTCTTCTTTCCACCTGAGGATCACTGTGAGAATCAGAGCCACCTGTAGTGATGAAGTGTAACCATCTCCTGTCCTGGGCCTTTCTGCTCGTGGCCTCTGGCCCACTGCTGGCCCACCCCATCACAGAATCTGAAGAGATGCCCTATCCAGGACCTGGTGAGTGGAAAGTCATATCTCCTATGTAGCGTTTATTCACAGAAATTCACTAATTCAGCACCTTGATTAGCATTTATAGTAATAAAACATAATTTGTGAGGATTAATGGCAGTCAAGTCGTGTCCTCAGGCTTTGAGGTAATTACTTTAGAGTTGCAGTGTTGGACACTGATTGTTCTGCCTGAGTTCACACACATTAATGGGGGATTTCTCTGCTGTTAGAGAATATATTCAGTTTTCTGTTCAAATAATTCAAACCTCCTCATTAATTTGCTGTATATGTCATGACAAAAGTGAAACGTGTTTACCATTTAGCATAAACTAGACTAATAACCTAAATAAATGTCTAGAAAATGTACATTATGTGAATCTTTACCCGTCAGTTGTGCGTTACCAGCTTTCTTCGGTTGTTCTTTTATCCTCAGTATCAGTCGAGGACGGAGGCGCTCTGGATGATCTGTCTCTCTCCGAGCAAACCTTCCCATCTCGGGACGGTGCTGGTCTCAGATATTCCACTCTGATATCTGGGGAGTATAACAAAGATGGTAAGAAACACACACACGGCTCATCTTGTATTAAAGGGCTCATACTCAATGCAGACACTTTCATCCAGGGGAAATCACCCAATTTCATTTTGCAGAAACATTGTGCTACAAATTCGAACTGATACACACAATTATACCAGTGTTACCATACATTTCTATGGTGGGATACCAAGCAGCACTGCTGGAGAACCAGGCAGTTGGAGGTATTGATCAAGGCCGGGTAGTTGTAGTTGTTGATGGAGTTGCTTTACTTTTCTACTCCCCAAAAGTCTGACATGCACAGAAACATGGCTAATGCAAACAATAGAACTGTCGTGCCCAACTCAACATTTTTTAGAGAATAACTGGTGCAGACCTGAAAATTACACAACTAGCAATGAAGTCGTCAACACGGAAATGGACGTGTTTCAGCCCTGTGCTTTCCAAAGCGTTTCCAATGCAACAATCTGTCATGAGTTATCTCGAATATCAGAATAAGCTCATGTTTTATTTCCCTCAGGTGTCAGAACAAGCCTGCTTCCCAGGGGGATGAAAAGAGAGGTGGGTTTTCTACAAATGTTATACCTTAAACAGCAAAGAAAAGTAAGCTGTGAATAAAATGTGTATCCCTGCTACTTTATCCTGTGTTCCAGGTCCTGTTGGAGAAACAAAGTCTCCTAAATCCGTTCAGCCGTGTGTTGGGCATCCGGAAACAGTTCAGAAAGAGAGCAGGGAATTCTGAGTGTTTCTGGAAGTACTGTGTCTAAAACAGTCGACATTATGCTACACAATAGAGACAGGGCTTGCACTAAAACAGAAATCCCTATCTTGCAAAATAAGGACAAAATAACAAACATCATGCATGTATGTAGCGGTATGTCTGCACATATGTATGCCCAGGTGCATGTACTCACACATATACACTCGCATACATACGCACTGTCAGTATTTATTAACAAAAAGAATAATGCCATAGGTATGATTGAGATAAATAGTTTTGGGACGATTTATTGAAATTACTTGTATGTTGTATGTAACTATATGTATGTGCACACATGTGATAAAAGTCCTTGGTTGTCTGGTATATGACCACATGTCTCAAAAATGTGGAAGTAAAAGGTCATTCAGCACTGTTTGTCGAACAGAAATAAAAACTGTACTCTAAATACTGTCTCTGCTAATTGTCTTTTCTTGAAAAAAAGGTGTTGGTGCAAAACATATCAGGCACAAACGTTGTCCTCGAGTTTTCTTCATTTTTTCCTTTTTTTATTATTTTACAGCAGAAAGAATATAAAGCATTCAGAAAACATCTTCCATATTTTAAGGGCAATTCAAAACGTTTTGCATGGCTTCAGCAGCTGAAATATCTTCTTTTTTTTTTTTCTTTTTTTCTTTTAAACATATCCATCGAGTCAGTGACGCTTGTACATGCACAATTACAAAAATAAAACTTACAAACAAGAGAAGGGAAGAAAAAGGAGGAAAGCAAAACACATTAGGAGAACCAAGAGGAGATGAAACTTTCGAGGGTTGGGGGTCGGGAGCGGAGAAAAATTGGGTCACATAACGAGGAAAGACAGAGAGAAAGACAGCTATAGAGGAGAGGAAAATAGATCTAACACTAGTTCACATGCAAAGTGTCGAGGACCCATAACTTTCTATCAAAGCAGGGTCTTTTTTTTTCTTCTTGGTTTGGAATTGATGAAAACGTGCAGTTCGGTAAAGGGTGCCATATAATTGCTGTCCATAAACTACTGAATGCTTGTCTTGCAATACTGGCATTTGCATAAGAGTAAGTCGACTACATGTGTCCAATCATTTTAAACTTCACTAGGTCTATAGGTCTCCACAAAATAGTTCTTTATTGCTCTGTGTCCACAAGTGGAATATGTTGTAAAACTGTTTCTGTTCTGTTGTCCTGATGTGCCTACCTTTCTCTGGTTTAGGTGCTTGGGGAAAAAGAAGAGGAGGAAAGGCAGATTCCCAGGTCTATCCACAGAACATCTTGAAATTGATAATACTGTATGAAGAGTGCCGATAAGCTAACCTGTCATCCCATTCATAAATGGCAGTACAAAACAAGATTTTCAGGTGAACTTTTCACATAGCTACAATCTTAATCTTAAATACCCTCTGCACTTCGTCAGATAAATTAAAGGCCTAAAGAACCGGCCGGAATTATACTATGATTTGACAGGCTCCTATGACAGAAAGTCAAATCATTTATTTTAATGAGCTATATATAACAGGACATTATGCCGGGGCTCCACCGGGTGTCTGCAATGATCAACGTTACTGAGAGGAAATGGATTATATTTGATATTCATTCATTTTATAGACGTCAGCATCGCAGCGCTGAAGCCGTCTGTCTTTACCAGAGAGCACTGCTGGAAGGTTTTCCTCTTTCAATTTCAGCTTCTTCTGCTGTGAATCGCGTGTCCTGCTCTGCTTCCTCCTCCCCATTTTGGCACCCTGAGTAAAATACAGAAGGGAGGTGAACCTGTCCCTCAGCCTGGAGAATAGCGATGCCGCTCAGCGTACAAATGAAACTGACACCGTGACATGTCTGCGTGTGTGCTGCTGTGCTGTGTCTTGTGCGTGTGTTCGTGTGTACCGTGTGTCACTTAGTTAATACTTTCTATACATACTGTGACAATGGCCTCCACCCATGTACATTAGTCCTATTTGAAGTTGGGAGCACACTGATCAAATCTAAAAGAATAGAAAATAACTAAAGGAAAAGTCTAAAAGGTTTGAGCTTGGTCTAAAAACAATCCTGTCGTCATGCTTTGCTATGAAAACCTCAGCAGCTACCGAGTATCGATCACTGGCTCATTTGTAGGTTTCCCGTCAGCCCTCCAGTCACATGCCCTCTGTCTTTCTGAGTTCTGCGACACGTCAAACCAACGTTCATCGTTTTACAGAACAGCAAGTCTTTATAACAAGTCTATCTGACTACAGATTCTAGGAAAATAAGCATGCTTTAGGTGCAGTTTGGTCACCCAGTTAACTATTTTACCCATGCAAGCATAATAAATCCTTCTCCTTTTCGCCACGACATTGCATTGGCTATGCATTCCAACCACAGACCAGGAGGATGAATGCAAGGCAACAAACCCCAGTAGTGGCATATCTAAGTGTGATTTTAACAAGCTGTCCCTTTACGAAACACAAAAGAAGGCGTACGAACAAAAAAAATAAAGCTTAGCATGTTGACAAGCTGGAGTGCTGTGGGAATATCATATTGTCGCTTTGGTGAGTGTAAGGTGACGGTGATCATGTGTGTTCATGTAGAGGATGCAGCACTGTCTGTGGGTGACCATGTTCTCTCACATTCTCTTAACCTCAGGTACATTGTATGCATTCTGACACTGGGCTTGTGTGATCAGGATATGAATAGGCACTTTCTACATAAACACTCGGGAAAATAAAGTTTACATATCAGAAGTGTGTGGAAAAACAAACAAAACAAACCAGTCAGTCAAGGAAATAAATCTGAGAAATACCTACTTAGCCTAATAATAATTTCAACAAACATGACAATACTTCAACAAATAAAACTCAAGTTTTTCAGTGGCACTTGGCTTAAAAATCAAATGTCATTACTTTGATACAGAATACACTTTCTGGTAGTTCTGGTCGGAATATAATATAGAAATTAGGCAGCAACCAACAGGCACCTCTGAACCAGCAGCTCATGTTCTCTCTCGGATTGTTCCTACAGCCCAATCAATACCGATATATATACGTATAATATATATGATCCAATGTATAAGACACATCTTATGCCTCATAATAATAAATGGCACTAGTGCACTGTTTTACACACACGTTACTACAGTCATTTTGGCTCATTGACCCTGCATCGAGGCAAGTGGCAACTTTTAGTGCTGTCCTTCCGGATAGAATCGGTTTAGCACCTTTGACTGTCGGAACAGTTAGTTTTGCAAATGTTTTCAGCTGCTTGACAAAGAAATCCAGTCATGTACAGAATGCTACACATGTTTTTCAACTAGACATTTTTTTCTTTGTTCCTTTTTGACATAGAATACAAGGTGTATTTAGACCCTGGCAGCCTTGATCACGTTGTTGTTTTTGGGTGTCTTTTAATTAAAACACATTGTACTCGGAAAATCCTGCCACCAGTTTATTACAGGGATCCGCCAAGAATTGATAAATCAATGCTTGCTGAAAGGGAGTGTAAAGTTAAAGAGGTGAATTCAATCTTTCTCGGTGACAGAGACAAATTGCATGGATGGCTTTTATAGGAACACCATGGGCAAGGCTGCCAATCTTTAAGCTCAGGCGAGATACCTCAGGAACACATTCCATTTGCAATGACAACAAAAATAAAATGTAAACTCTGCTGTGTATTCAGTGATGGTCAAATGCTTCAGT
Source organism: Anarhichas minor (assembly GCF_050575085.1). Classification (NCBI taxonomy): domain Eukaryota; kingdom Metazoa; phylum Chordata; class Actinopteri; order Perciformes; family Anarhichadidae; genus Anarhichas; species Anarhichas minor. The sequence goes on from NW_027466449.1 coordinate 13,813,604, forward strand.
TATCTGTGGGAATGATGGAGACATGACAGACTTAAATGCATTCTGCTTACATATAACTCCCTCTGCAATCTGTGTACCGCATTGTTCTAGTGATCCTCGACCACTTGTGATCTTATGGTCTTCAGTGCTAGTGTGTATTTCACTGTATGATTATCTGTTCTGCAAAAATTAACTTAATTCTTTTCTTAAGCTATATAGCATTCAAATACCTTGGCACCATTGGCAAAAGGTTCTTGGTAGCCCAAAACAAACAAAAAACAAACAAAAGTAAACATAACATACTTGTTTTATGATAATGCAGACATCTCCTAACTCTAAATACAGTATTTTTTAAAACCTTTTTATATTGCAATAATATCATGCTTTAGCAAAATGTTCTTCTCAAGAACAATCAAAATAAAATAAAATACTCTAATAGTGAAATAGTTTTAATTTTACAGAGCATAGCCACTACTGCTTTTGTTGTTTTTTCCCTTTTTGACTCTGTTCATACTTTTCATGCACATAGCTCATTTTTATCCCAGGTATTTACACTATATACAAACAATACAACCATACTTCTTAGGCATTCAAACAAAACTATACAAATATTCTGTTTTTGTCTCGTACCTGTTTTTGACCCATTTTTAATGAATAAAATAATATATTTCTAAAATACAATCCCCTTTGGGTAAACGTTTTTTTCCTACGTACTTTCAGCCTTCTTTATATACAGAAATCGCTCAATTGTCAAAAATATGGATTTGTCAAACCCCTATTTTGGGACAAGCTTAGGGACCCCTCAAAGAATCTCTAAGACGTCAAGGCAATGTATGTGATCTTCCCCTCAAAAGCCTTCACAGGCTCCGAAGTTCATTTAAAAAGAACAGTAATAAACTGCATGACCATGACCATTACAACACAAAATAGGCAAGTTCTTTTCTCTTGTTCGGTTTCAGAGGATCAATCGACTGAACGAAGCAAAATCAAAAGAAACGGGACAATACGGGGATAGCTTCATGACTGAGATGACAGAACTTATGGGGGGATAAGATGGTCAGAGGATAGGCTGAAAGACTAGACCGTAAGCACACAAGCAAAGACTTTTCTTGCCAAGAAGTCATGCATTTTTTTCTTGGTAGGATTCAACAACATAGAGTCTGAAGGTACAGATCACCAATACATTGGACATGATGGAACAAATACATTGGACAGTATGGAACAAATTCAAGTAATAAAGTGACAATATATACCATAAAGCATAGGTTTTAAAAAAAAAGAAATGGCAAAAACTAAATATTGTATCCCCCATCTGCTTCTGCATGGTTAAACCCCGGACTACATTCATTTGTAGCTCCACCCGTGTGGGCAGACTGGTGGGGTAGAGCACAGTGGGACAGCAGGAGTTGTTGAGCTAAATTGAATATCATATCATCTACAGCAGTGGATAGAAGTGGGCGTGTGGGTGACCAATATATTTGGTAAAAAAAAAATCCTTCCTCAAATGAATTGATTGGTCACTTAAAACACAATTAGAGGCCAGAGTGTTTCTGCACGGTCTCCCTATCCTCTGAGATCTTCTGCAGTAAAAGCCTTAATTTACGCCTTGAGGTCCTCCTGTTTGACAGACCTCTTCAGGCATGTCCTGCGTTCGCTTCCTTACCGTCCAAAACCTCTTCATATTCCAAGAAGACAAAGCAATCCATGAAAAAAGTGCAAAAAAAATGCCATGAAGCAAATGTTCTGCACACCCCCCCCCCCATCCCATCCCGACCCTTTTAGTTTATAATCCTGTAGAAGTTGCCACTCTCCGACCAAAATCAAGTCAGTGGAAAGGATAGATATGTGAAAAAATGCTGTTGTACATGTAATAGTAGTTGAACCAGTAGCACTGCAGTAGTAGTAATAATCGCAGTGCTTGCATTGATGTTTTTTTTTTTTCCCCATTTCTCTTGTAAAATGTCTCGGGTACAAACAGAAAAGAAAGGAGGAGTCAGGAGAGTGATGTCACATGGCGAGGGGGCTCTTCTGAGGGGTCTCATGTTCCCTGGCCCTTTTCAATTCTTTCACCCTGGAACACAGAGAGAGACAAGTGTCTATGAATATCACGTCAACAACACGGGTTCCTAGTAACAAGCTCATCAAGACAAGCACGGGCCTGAGAGTATCAACACTGTTCAGCCAGAGCCGTCATCAGGAACTACTCCTGGCTGTGGAAAGAAATGTTGGTCAAGATTGAACAGAACATAATTATAGCACAATTACAGAATCATTACCATATTAATCTATCACAATTGGGATTAAATGCACTTTTATGACACAATAAATACAAGACATCTTGTCATGCATTTCATTTTGAAGTGTCCCAACACAATATGGTAATGATATCATAATTACTATAATTACATTTATTATTCTAGTTAATACTCGTTTCAAAGTTGACACACGGCACACAGAAAAACCTTTTTCCTCAAGATGCAGCATGTGACACACTGGTGCCTCACAGCATGAGGTGCTTACTCCTGTGATTATTGAAATTTAGTAACGTCCTTCTCCAGTCTAAATCTAGTTAGTTAATGATGAAAAGCAGGAATCATTGCACTAGATGTTTATGGGCTAGATCGAGGTCACTTCCACATATAAAACACTTCAAAGAACGAAGAAGTATTTCCAAACACACCAGTCAAGGCTGAGAAGAAATTCTCCGTTTGTGGGGGGGGGGGGGGGGGGGGGGGGGGGGGGGGAGCATATGGGTTCATAGAAGAGACACACGCGTCTCAAGTGTACGAGCAAAGAGCGGACAGCCTGTCGAGTACACAGGAACAATTGATTCTAACACATCAACCATCATCATGTAATGGGTTTAACCTTATACTCTTATTCTTAGCTGAAGGTAACTTCTGCAACATTTATGTATAGAAGAGTGGACTGTGTAGATGCATGGTTAGATACAGTGTGTGTGTGTGTGTGTGTGTGTGTGTGTGTGTGTTGGGTCCTCTCATGCTGAACTAGAGTACTCCCCGGCGGTATGAATCCATTAAAGCTCTGTGTTTTAGTCCCAAAGGGTGGAGGAACCTATTGTTTTTGTTCTGTGACCTATATGCTATCACAGCTTCCTAACCTATATCCCAGCGTAGCAGACGAGCCTCCCATGAGAGGTGGTTACATCAACAACCTCACCTGCTCTACAAGCCTGGCGCCCTATTTTAGGACAGTATACAGCAGATGTGGAAAGGAGTAAAAACATGAAATATGAACGTCAACAGCAAGGAGGTTAACAGTTTGTGAAAATACTCAGATCCTCAAACTTCTATAAATGCTTTATATGATGTTCTGAGCTGTTTCCTGTTCAGTGTATCGTTTTGCACTGTTTTTTTTTAAATGCATTTGTTTTGTTTTGATAAACCATGTGGGCATAATACAATCAACAGTTTGACACAGTTTTAGTAGATGGAAATGAGAGGGGTTGAGTCCCTCTCTCAGTCTGTCGAGTGGCTAGAAACAGGACACACAGCCAGTGAGACAGACAGACAACTACTAGAGAAACAGCAGGCAGGCCCACAGCATGCCTATAAGTAGAGGAGCAAGGCTCATAGTTGTCACCACTTGACATGCAGCAGAATAAAACAGGATTGAAAAAAAGCTCCCCGTTCTCTCAAACTGGCTATCTGCATAACCACACAAAAGTGAAATAAAAATAAAAACCAATATGAACAAAAAGTAATTCCCGAGGAGAGAAAGACAGAGATAAAGAGAGTCAGAGGAGAGCCTGTTACGTGTTGCAGTGATATTGTCATTCATAAGCATTTTGTTAGTTCAAGATAGGTTTCTGCTTTTAATCTGAGCTTCCCAGTCCACCTGTGGCTCCAGTCGGCAGCCGTCATGCAAGCAGGCATCAAGCAACAGTGATGGGTGGAGGGATGGGAGAGAAAGAGCAAAAGAGAAAACGAGAGTGAGGGAAGGAGGAAGAGAATGCGAAGGCCGAGACCTCAGGAGGAGATAATTGTATTATTAAAGAGGGAGAGACAGAGAGGGAGATAAGGGGGAGAAAGAGGCATATAGAATAACAGAGAGAGAGAGAGAGAGAGAGAGAGGCACGAAGTGAGTTGCTGAGGCTGCACTCACCCGCTTGAACAGTCTATGGTCCATCAAGGGGCTTGGCATAAACAGCAAAACAATACCAGACAGCTATTAGCACACAGTAGGCACTGTGAGGGAGGGGGCGAGGACAAGTGGGGGAGGGGGGGGGGGGGGCAAATACAGTGAGGGGGAGGGGGTGGAGCTTAGGTGTTACCACCCAATTTGGCCAACAAAAATAAATCAAACACATAACACCGAGTAAAAAGAAGAGTTGAGAGATGGACAAGATTATGAAACTACTGGTAGTTTATACTGAGTCTTACTGATTAGCTCGATGGGACTTTATTCTTTTAAACCATGAACCAACCCGTGCATTAAATGTAAATGTGAAGTTTAATCGAGCCTATGTGAAGTTCTATGTGTACGTATGTATGAATGACTATGTCAGCAGATGTGCGAGTCAGTGTCGGGGTCTACCTGTGGCGGCAGCGACGTAGGAACCTCATGATCTTCCTGGCAGCTTGATCCTGCCTCTTTGTGAGCAGACTACCTCTGTGAAACACCAGAAAGAGAATAATGTCCTACTGTTTCGAGAGCAAACGTTACATCTCTGTTAATATGAACTTGAGTTTGTATCTTGTATCTTTCAGTGAAAATGTGGAGGGTCCGATTCCAAGACATTACATTCAGTGGTCTCTTTATAATCCTGCTGTACTTAGCAGGATTAGTATATTCCAGTATGTGGCCTACAGTATGTGGCTGTGTGTCTACCTCAGTTTGTGCTGCACCAGGGCAGCAGCAGCCCCGCGGTGGTGGGGCTTCAGCCTGCCAAACTCCTTGTAGCTGCGGTAGTATTGCTGAATGAGCACGGCAGCCCTCCTGCTCTGCTGAAACTTCTTCTGTTCGTGGTAGCTGCGGAATTTACTCTGGATAAGGATGGCGGCCTGCGTCATCTTCTTATAAAGTGCATACTGCCAATGACAACGAGACAATATGTCATGCTTTTGCTGTGTGTGAAGACTGCAACAGTGCTATGGGTTCACGCTGTGGTAGAAGAGCAAAGTTTGGCAATTAATTTAGCTGCTGGTAGTGAAAAATGTTTACCTTCAAGGCTATCCATGTTAGCTTGCAAACAGAAAAGGGAAAATATTGTAAATGATGGACTAACATACACTATTCTCAAAAACTATGTTTAGTAAAAAATATATATTTAGATAGTTAGCTCATGTAGATTTCTGTCTCCCAAAAACTATGATGTACAGTAATTACATTGGAACCCGTTAACAAAAGCACTTATCAGGAACACGTCGATGCATTTGTGGTGCCTACCTGTTTGTATTTCTTGTAACAACGTTGAATAACAGCAGCGGCTACTTCCTGTTGCTCTCTGAGCGGACGCCCCTGTTGGAGAGTAGAGGTGGATAGGTCAGAGGTCACAAATGAACCTACATTTTGCCACAAAGGATATTAGTGGCTCTGTCAAGTCTCCCCGAGGGCCTCCTGGTGGCCGACATGTGAATGCCACCCTGGCATGAGTCCACCCCAGGTGAACTGGCCCCCAGGTGAGCGATTGGGAGCAGGAGGAGGAGGTGAACTGTTCAGCGAAAAAGTTCCACCTCAGTTATCAGCAGGCAGACAGGCTTAACAGATGACTGTAAACGACAGCGAACAGTTTGTGATATGAAAACTCATTAAAAGTAGCTGGGGGGGGGGGGGGGGGGGGGGGGGGGGGGGTAGCGAGTTGAGGAATGGGATCGGGCAGGGGTAAAAGGACTGGTGTGTGGAAGCTAGTTAAAAACAGGCAGTAGCAGGCGCCATACACCTAACTCAGAGAGAGAAACAGAGACAAAGAGAGAGCAGGAGAACATAAGCTTAACTGTGTCTAATTGGAGCAGGGATACGGGGGACAGTGCAGTCGTTCCTCTAAGCAAGGCCATGCTCTGCTCAAGGCACCTTCCCATGCTGAAACCACAGGGACATATTTGGATATATATTTGTTCATGTTGTAATGTGTATATGAGCAGAGGAACAGAGAATGAGACAGAGGTAGAGATAGAAAAATGTCAATAATATTAGGTACGATTAGAAACAGTATATGCCCAAACAAAACATACTAATGAACCGTATCACAACCCTGAGCTTTACTGCAAAAATCAGAGCTCCGTAGCTTGGAACCAAATAAAAAAAGAAACCCTTCAACATCTCTCGAAAAATTCAAAAGCAAAACCATCTAATAATACCAGTCCTAACAGTACAGCCCCGTCACTGCGGGCTGCAGTACACACAGCATAGGCACCTGAGCGCCGGGCCTGTACCTTGTACTTGCGGAAGGCAGTTTGGACTAGGCGGGCGGCCTCATACAGCTCTCTCTGCTCTGGATCTGACAGAGTCAGCTGGGCCAGGTCTCGCTCCACTTTGCTGTTGGAGGCATTGATGAACTCACTCCAGTCAGCTGGGGATGGGAGCGCAGCCCTCTCTAGGGGCCCCTCTCTCAGTGGAGACCCCCCAGGACTGAGGCTGGGGTTTGATGATGGGGTCAGGGGTTCATTGTAAAGAGATCTAAGGAGAGAAGATGACAGAAATGTTTTTTGTTTGTTATACATATGTTCAGCGTGTGAATGAAGCTGGTAGTGAATATTCAAGCTTACACTACACCTGTCTACCTGACACTTACATGTAGGAATCAAAGTCACAACTAATTGAAAATGCTTATCTCTTTATTAACAACTGTTAATATAAAGTGTATATTATTTAGTCATTTTTTTTGACTGCCTGCAAACTGTAGTGGGTGTAAAAGAAACTTCCATAAAGTAACACTGTCACGGATAATAAGCAATTCTGGGCTACTGCCCCGCCATAAAATAAAACAGCCTCTCTTTTCAAATTGACATTCCGCTGTTCTACACGGTCTTTTGAGGCACTATGCTTAATACAAATATCCTGTTTCAACAGCGCATTGCACTTTTCACTCTGACCTTAAATTGGCACTTTACAGTAAGTGCTGCATAGAAACGTGTTCTTCACAGTGTTCATTTTTTACTGTCCATTTTACTCCCACAAAGTAGTAACCTTTGTGGACAATAGCAGGGAGTAACAAAGCACAGAAAAAAAAGGAAGAATGCAGTGGGGAGAACACACATACTGTAAACACACCCACACACTGCCCATGCATTATGCATATGTGCTATTTTACGCCCCACGGTGCACCTTACCGTAGGTGTATGATGCTCGGCAGCTGTTCCACATCTCCAAGGTAGTTGGCCAGCCAGTTCATGGTGTTGCTCACCCCTGACGTGTCTAAGGGCACAGAGTCTGCTGCGGTGAAGTTCTCCCTTTTGATTCTCTCTGGAGTCGCTTCAATGATGTGCTCTGCCAGAGTCATCATATTTGCCTGTTTGATGACAGAGGGGAGGACCCAACTTGTCAAGGTTTATCACTATATATAGTTGAGTGACTACCTATTTTGGTGACTGAACATGATCTAGACATGCACATCTAATTTTTTTGCCCATATGACAAAGCCAAAAGAGTGGAATGAAGTGATGCTGTTAAAATTCCTAATCCAGCACTTCATCTGTTGGAGGAGTAGTTAGCCTGAGATGGATGGCTGAAAGAATCCCTCGGCTATGGAAGGGGATCAATAGAGAGTTTATTATGCAGTGATGGTCATCGACAGAGTGCCAGGTTGGTCTGGTGCATGCAGCCGACCCAATGCAGAAGGCGGACATAAAAGAGGTTGCATGGTGCGGTTATGTCTAAATTTGAATCTCATCTAGCTTTCTTCACTAGTGACAATGTAATTCATATGCATACCACTTTCCAAAGTGGTGCCACTAAATCATCCATAATGCAGCTTCCCTCGAAGAATATATGTATACATAATATCAGAACTATACTTTATATACTACTATTCTTTTTTTTTTTTTACCAAACTTCACAAAAAAAATATTCTAAAACTAAGGAGATCAGCTAAAACAGATTTCCCCCCTGATTGTTTGTTTCCATGCATCTCATCATCAGCTGCAATCAGGCTACTATTATTTTATGTTATTTTTGTGATGCAGGCATTTTAAATCAAAAGCAATATGTTTTTTGGCCGGAATTATTTTGAACCTTTCATCTGTGGCTGTCCTAGTGCCAAGTTCTACACATTTAGCTGACAGTTGTTTACTCTCACCTGCAGGTCATCCATCTGTGTGAGACAGTCCTGGTTCTCCAGATCTTCCCGATAGGATAATAGTTCTGCATCAGCCATTTCTCTGTCAGCTATCACCAGCATGCCCAGCTGTTCCCGTTGACGCAACCGGTTCACCAGTTTCTCCTTCCCCAAGCTGCTGCTTCCACTGACCCCCAACGCCTTCCTACCCATGCCGCTGCTAGAGAAGCTCTCTCTGGAGGTCCATCTGGTTGTCCCCGTGCTGCCTCCTGTAGACAGGCCCTTGTCTGAGCTCAGGCCCTCTGAGGACAGGCTCTTGGGACTAGAGGACAGCTTGTGGAGATGTTGCTGCTCCAGGCTCAGGGGGACAGACATGGCCTTGTCGGGCCGAGTCTGAAACAGTTCTGGGTTGGGTTTATGTTTTTTAGCTAGTGGAAGGTCTCTGTGGCCCTCGCTGCTGTAGTAGTTGGAGGGCTCTGACCTGGGCCTTCTCAAGTCTGCAAAAAACACAACATTTAATAATTAGCTGCATTAATACACTAACAAAGACAGAAAATAAGGAATCTTGCTGTGACCTATGTGAGGCTATCCACTTAACTAGTGTATTGTAAGAGACAAGCAAAAAGAGAACTCTACTGACCTGGATTGAGGCTTGTAGTGCTGGATGTGGTTGTAGTGGTGGCAGGACCCCCTTTCTTGCCACTGGGTGCTACTCCACTGTTGTTTGCCCAGCTGACCATCCAGCTGTCAGTGGTGGGGGTGTCGGGGGCTGGGGAGAAAGACATGCGAGTTGTGGGAGGTAGAGGGGCTGGTGGCTGCTGCTCTTCCCTTTGTAGCTGCTCCAGACATTCAGCCAATTTGGTATGGCCACGAGATCGGGCAATTGAGAGGGGTAAGCGGCCCAGAGAATCTGGGATGGCTAGGGCACGTCTGTCCCATTTATACAGGACCACTGCAGCCTCCAGGTGACCCAGTGCACATGCCCACATCTGGATGGAAAACAGACAAAAAAAGACAAAGTATCAACGGGATACTTAAGTTAATGGGTTACACCAGACTGTTGAACAAGCATTGATTGAATACAGGTTTCTCTCATCACACAAACTCATGCTGCTTTAAACATGTTAACTTCAGCTCTCTTACCAGCGGCGTGCAGGAGAAGTGATCTACATTGAGAGGGTCCACCTCTAACTCCAAATCAATACTATCAGCATGTTTGGTGCTGGACGAAAGAGAGAAAACAGTTAGTATCTCACTGCTGTTTGGTGTGGTGCGCACCAATTACAAACCAAAAGTGCTATTAAACAGAATGTAGAGTATTTTGTTCTCACCGCCACTTGATGAGTGTCTGGATGAGGGTGGCGTAGCCCTGGCCTGCAGCCAGGTGAAGGAGTGTCATGCCTCTGAAGGTCTTGGAGTGGATTAAATGTTTGGACTTGGCCCAGCAAGCTCTGCTCATCATCTTCTCACAGACCACAACGACACGACTCTCAAAGGAGCTGCTGGCCTGACCAGATAGACACTTACATACACAGAAGAAGCATATCATTATTGGATGTTGTATATGCCTCCTTAACAACAGCAAAATCACATAATTATGTTACATGTAGATATACAGTACTTATGTCAATCGATAAAGACAAAACACAATGTGCTTGATGTGTACTGTCACATGTAGCGCGATGTGGCTTTTTACCTGTGACTGGCTGTTGTTGCCTCCACCTCCTCCGCCTCCGCCCCCTCCTCCTCCTCCCCCTCCCCCTGTTCCTCCCCCAGCTCCGCCACTCCCTGCACTGCTCGACTGCTGGTGGCTGGCCATCTCTGCCATCCTCCTCTCCATCTGCTCCAAGCGCTCCAGGATAGACATTCTGAACTGGTTATCTAGGCAAACAGTGGGACACAGAAGAAGAACACGTCAGCACACAAGTAGCGTTCGGTGTGCAAAAAATAAATCACAAAAATGGCTGTCTTTGCTATTACCAGCACACAAACAACCCTGTATCCTGACAAGACAAATGATCACACAGTATGCACCACAAGCTGCACCAAATATGTTGCTCTAAGCAGCAATAACACTGTCGCAGTGACTTGGGGCTTAACATCATGAGGCACACAATCAACCATTTAGCAGCAAATGCATTAGCCCATTTCCAAGATACAGCAAAGCTGATGGAAAGTCACTGTAATCTTCTACGTTCAGCTGTAACATAAAAAACCCTTGTAATCATTATTAATACCCCCAGAGTGTGAGTGAAAACAATAGCATCAATCATTGACTTCATGAAAACATTGGCTTTACTAAAATAACCTTTAAAGCCCATCAATCATCTGCTAATGGCTGCCATCACTGAACTCTTATTGCCATCCCTCCCGCACCACTCAAACACAGCCCCAGCAGACTAATACAGGTGTAACGATTGGCCAATGAGTGGGGGCATGTTAAATGTGTCCACCCTTTCACAAAGGGCTTCAGACATGCTCTGGAGGGGAGTGTACAGCTGACGGCCCTCTCCAGCTGATTAAGTACACTCTATCATGGCCACGGAGTCCCAGCCCAACCCCGCTCCATGAGCCTGTATGGTAGCAGGACTAAGAAGCTGCCAGTACAGAATCAATCAGTAAAAGCATGTATCCAGAACCCATCGTTTCCATACATCAGGACGGATGGAGGTGTATAAGACTTCAGAGTGTTTACATGGTGCTCAGGAGGCAACTACTGCTTTGCACCCTGTGTCGTCAGTCAGTTTAGTTTTTTGCGGGTTGTCTCTGCTCAGGTTTCTTTGCGTTGTTGGAAATATAGAGCACACTGCATAATTCAATACCTTAGTGAGGAGAGGGCAGAGCAAGTGACATCTAAAGACTAAAATGTATTTGAATTAGTGAAACAGACAGGGGTGCAAGTGAGAAATTAGCAGACTGTGACATCTCCGGGCAGGTTGTGATCGCTACACAAAATGCATTCGTGTAACCAACAGTTAAAAGTCAACACACTTACAAACACTGCAGTTTTAAACCTCTTGCAATATGTTCATGTAAGATTACAAGACACAAGCTTCACCGAGACATTTCGGGGACCACCCCACGAACACTCACCTACAAACAAACAAACGAACAACGAACAACGAACACTTGTGTGTGTGTGAATGTGCACGCACACACACACACACACACACACACACACACACACACACACACACACAGTATGCTGTGTACAGACAGTGGAATGGGATGGGCACAGAGAGCCCACTGCAGCAGGGAGTATAGAAGACTGCATTAGCATTCCCCATTTAGCCACTATGAGGCCGTTTCTGTGGCAACCTGCTGCCGAGCGGTAACTAGGCGACAGGAACATGGCTGTGTGTGTATGGTCTGTCTGCGTGCTATTGGCTTATTGATGAAGGGGAGGGGAAGGACTCCGTATTCCAGCAAAAAAAAAAAAATTGGAGAGAGAAAGGCAAACAATGGAAAAGAATTGAGTCCATAAATCTTCTTTGCTGTGCTTTTGTGTACTTGACCTACTCTCTCTTCTCAGTGTTGACACCGGAGGTGGGGACCTAATGACTCTAAGTGGGGAGCCAGCACAGCACGACCTGGTGACATTTGCGCTTTACGGTATCTTGGCAGTCACGGCTCAGGGCTCCATGGGGAGGTAATGTCACAGTCAGACCTCCTATAAGCCGTTGTAAAAGAGGTCAAGTAACTGCTATCATTGGACAGAAAAACATAATGCCACTGGCTCGTAAATTAGTGCTCTCAGTGACAACATGCTGCACCCTGAATAATGCACTTGGGAGGACAACACTGAGGTCTCTGCGTGAGCTGTAGACTGTCTACGCGAGCCTACTGTCAGATCAGCCGATCGCTCGCTTATCAAGCAGGAAATAAAAACGCTCGGAGCGTTTGCAGTGCTTCTTCCTATGTGGGATCCATCTTCACCTATCCACATGGTGACTTGTGGAAATAGGCGAGGTGAAAAATATGTGAGCCTATTCAAGGCAGAGTGCTTGTGTCAGGAGGCAAGTCAGAGGGTTGAGATAGGTCACAGCACCACAACCTGACTTTGTACAAGGCTATGCTCTCCCTCTCCCTCTGGCTAATAAGGGGGGGAGAGAGACATAGACCGTGAGATGGAGAGAGAGAGAGAGAGAGAGAGAGAGAGAGAGAGAGAGAGAGAGAGGGGATAGTTAGCGGTAGGCTGACATGTCTTTGTTCAGACCCAGTGCTGCAGTGTGCTGCAGTGCAGATGATGTCATCTCCACCTGCTGCCTGCTGCTCCAAATGCGATGCACGTCCACTGCAGAGGGAGGATGGGGGTAGAGACGAGTGGGAGGGGAGAGGGAGGAGACATGGAAGGTGGGCAGCCAAACAGAACCATAACAACACTGTGACGTGGTTAACGTCCTCCCACTCTCCGGTTTACTCCCTTGTGACAACGTGTGGCAGCAGACGTGGTCACTCTCACACATTTAGGGCAAACTGTGACAAGCTAATTTAAACAAAAAAAAGAGTTGGGTGCAAAAATGGGGAAGACTGTCACTCATTATATTGACAACTACTTGAATGCAAGTTGATCAGTCAGCGGAGGTGTAAACTTACAGAAATATGCCTTCCGAAGCGAGGCAAAGTTTCTGCAAATGAGTCCAGTTCACTCGCTTGTGGATATTTATAATACATCTCTTCCCCTTGCTTTTGGAGATGTATTCCCCTGCAGGACTTGGACCCTTGCCAACTGTCATCATCCAAATTGATATGGAAAATACAAAAGGAGAGAGGACACATAACATGTAGCCATTCACATTCCTAAATGAAAAAAAACACTGGTTTTATTGCTCCATCAATTCTCCCACTTTTATCTACCTGAACTCATATCTACTGTGGGTTATACTGTGGAGTGTTAAGTGTTATCCAGTGAGAGTTACTTTAATGATGACCTCTAAGAGACTCAACAATTAGAGTTTTTTTGAAATTACAGTTTACAGTACGCTGCAAAATGACGAGCGGAATTGTCTTCCCTTAGAAGTGAGAGGAACACCTCTCACCTTTGGGACGAAAGCCTGGAGAGGATGGGAAAACACCTCAGTCTTGGTCTTATGATAGGGTGACACTTGCATTGGCTAATACGGAAACATTATGATTCTAGAATCTGAAAAAAAAACACCCACTTCGTGACAAGAGGTCTTGAACTTTCATGACCGATAACCCAAATGAGTAAATGTGACGCTTGCCTTGGGACGGACGCTCATTTGAATAAATTGCTCGTGTTTTCATCATGAACCCACCAGACACTGGTCTGTGACTTGGTCCTGTCATACAGATTAAGAAGCTAGGCTAAATGGGGAAAGTCACATGTCATGTAGTCAGCTCTGCTTAAAATCCAGAGCATAAGTATACTGTCTGCATAATTAATCTAGCACCTGATCGCTGTAGATCTCCTGTTGATTCTCTCAAAGGACACTCCTGTCCTCTGAGAGAGGTATAGAGCAGAGGACCCCTGCATTGGGTTTCAACCCACCCTTCCCCAGATGATCAGACGTTTCATCTCTGGGACATCGCAGCAGCTCCCCATGAGAATGGTTGACATACAGACAGATGGGGGAAGGAAGGACAGGGCTGTTTATTGAGGAGCACAGTGGGAGTGAGATCAGCCTAAAGGAAGGAAGAAGACAGCAGGAGAGATTACAGGTAAAGAAAGAACAAGGGTGAACCGAGATGAGAAGACAGGAGTGGGGCTATCCATATAGTGAACTTCTAATAGAGTGTGGGAGGACATCTTTAATCCTCACTTCTAAACCTCTGCTCATGGTCGTGCCAATCAAGTTTAGTGCTGGACCTCATTGTCGCCCTGCAGCCAGTCAGCTTCTTGCATGTAACCCAGCAGAAAGGCCCGGAGGCCAGCCTCCCTCTTGTTCTCTGTGTCAGCTGACTGACAGGGGCTGGTATTTGTGATCGTGCAGGGTAAGGGGCCAGGCCATCTGGAAGCAGCCCTCGCAGCTGGAACACATGGCTGTCTGCTGATCAAAGGCTGCCTTTACGTTCCCACAGCGTAATGAGTGGTTGTGGTATTCCATCTATTGAGTCTTTTCCCTTTTGTTTTCTTCTTGTTAGCAGAGCGATTGTTAATACTGTGTGCAATACAGACATCTTTCTTTTCTACAATCTGTTGTTACGGCATCAAATCAATCTATCCATCCATCTGCTTATCCTGTTCAGGGTCATGGGGAGGAGGTGAGAGGCAGGTCGTCAATCCACAAATTCATTCACATTCACACCAAGATAGAAAACACCATGACAGATTCATACTGTACGGATGTAGTTTAGATTTGCAGTTTGCTATTTCCTCTCTGTTTGGTGATTGTCCATGTTTTGTATGCCCTGTCCCTCGAGCCAAAATCAGTTGCCAGTGGGCTAATGTTCTTTGAGCTTGTCTTCCATACAACATTTCGCAACCTGTTCACAACAGCAGAAATCCTTCACACACAAGGCAATCACCTTTGATGTCAACATTTGGAAGTTAAGCCAGCAAGATGCCTCCCTCTCAGGACTTCTTCTCTTGCAATGTATCACCAAATTACACCAGCAACAGGTGGAACACATTGCAACATTCTGAGGCATTATGTCCTATCTGACAAACTGTCTCACCACTGTTTCCACAGAGAATTTATTCACAACCATATACAGCAGTTTAATGACCGCAAACAAAGGTCGCAATGCTTGAACGATACTTTTCTATCCTGCCATAAAGGTGAAGCAGCTCTTAACCTACTGGCATTTGTCCAGCTATATAGGTCAATATGAGTTTAGTCTGAACACTGAGTAGATACATTGTGTCATATTGAAGGGTAAAATGCCAAGAGTGCACACCGTAGGGATTTACCGTCATCCACTATCACACTAATAGAGTAACACAGTATTGGCTTTTTGTCTCGGAAAGTAGGGAAGTTTGACTTTTTTATAGATTGACGATGCAGCAACACGGGCATATCTTTAGATACCTATTTGCATAAACAACTAGATACTGCTTGACACATCGGATTCAGGCAGGAGTGCAAATGAGAGACGAGTGGAGAAATACTTCCAAAGATGAATCAATCTGATATAAAACACCACAACCCAAGGGACAGGACGTCTCCAAAGCTTTCCATTAATAGTAAGACAACACAGTCAGGCTAAATGCATTCACAGGATTTCTCAGCCTGCCTCCAAATCTTTTTCAACATTGAATTTAAAATCATATTCCAGCCTTTTGTCACATACTGGGATCCTATCGATGGTATGTTGTACTGTAGCAACAAATGTAATCTAGTGAGGACAGACACTGAACAGCGATAGAGAATTGAGATTTAGAGCCAGTTTATCTTGAATGGGATATAATGCATGCTTGGTTTGAGACCATGTCTATAACCTCCTCTATTCTTATTTGGTTTTATGACAACTCAGAGGGGTGCAACTTCAGAGCATGAACAGGGACTGAACCTGAATTTAATAAGCACATTAGCAAGTAAAAAACAAAACTTACAACATAACATAAAAGAAGCCCTTTCCCCGGATTATAGATATTAATACACCGTTCAATTAGCTAAGAATACAAACAAAATTCATTATCCCTTTGTGCTAAATAGGCAGACTGGAGTCTGTTGGCACAGAGGTGGACAATATAATGTATATTTCAAATCCCAGCACAGACAGCATAAAGCAATGTAGTCGACTGCAAACCATGCTATTGCTTTAAAACTTAGCAAAGGCTTTAGTGGACACCTATTTGACAGTCCCATCACAAACTATACGTGATACTGTAAGCTTGGTGAAGGTAGACTTCAATGCATGGTTATTATATTTAATGGCATTAGACACGATGTAGCATCACTGTGAGAAGAAAGCTATCACATAATAATAGTCAACAATAAAATGTCAGAGAAGATGTGCTCTCCACAAATGACTGTTTCTCTTTAAACGTATCTCTTTAAAAGCTCTCGTCTGCGGTGATCCATCACCTTTACGTGCAAGCATTCCCACATCACTGCTGCTGTTACTAGTACTACTACTATTGCTATTTCTCCTGCTATTACTACAACGGCAACAGTAACACAAAATTACATTAACTAATAATACTGTTGTTATTTTTTCTAGGTATTTTTAGATAGATCGGTAGCTAGATAGTCAAGTCTTTAACGTCCCAGGAGGGAAATCTGTTTTCACAGCCTGCACATGTTAATGCCCCCATGAGAAATGCAATGCACACAGTTGATATAATGGTCATCTATACACATATACATACATGCCCCTACATGCATACAAACATACTTGCATACACAATACTTGCAAATACATATGTATTAGGGCTGGGCGATAATTCAATATGATAATCATCACATATCGAGATATGTCGATACACTATGATGTCATCTCAATTGATATCAACAAGCGCATACTAACTCAACTTTCCTTGAAAATGTGATCAAACTCTGTTAAATCGAACTATCGTCTTAATCTGATTAGTCTGTTTTTGTCAGTGCACAGCTGGAAATATTTAAGTATTTTTTCTCTTTGATTTAACTTAAAACGATTATGTTCATTTTGCACTTACGGTCTTAATAAAGTGAGAAATACTCAGTGCATTTTATATGCCAAAAATATGACAATTTATTTATTGAATAACAATGAATCATACTATATCAAGATGCACATTGTCATCAAGATATGATGATATGATGATAGATTTTGGCCATATCGCCCAGCCCTTTGTGTATATATATATATATATACGCACACACACACACAGGTCTATACAGTTGAGGTATTTTATTTGGGGTTATGGCATAAAGGGGGGAAAATTCCTGCTAAACACTAGTACAACTAATAAATGGTTTTGTGCAGTGGAACCAGGATAGGAATTGTTCTTACTGCTGCCGATTATACTTAGTGAACCACATTGCATTAAAGTGGCCAAAACATAGATTACTACAATAAATGCATATGATCTATGCACAACATAGAAAAAAGCACTGTGGTGATTCATCCAACTTCTTCAAAACATATTGTACACGACTTTACAACTTTGGTCTGTTGTATTCTGTCTTTCACAGTTCTCTTAAGAGGCTACACTATGGGCAATGCATATTGTTCCATGCATTGAATAAAGGAAAACTTCACAGGAAAGCAACAGGTAGATGAATGTATATCTGCAATTCTCTCGCTGTAAATAGTGAAGGAAAAGCACCGAGCCAAAGCAAACTTTGAAGACTAAACGGGGTTAAAGTGAAGTCGCTGATCAGAGATCTGTGGTGCTGAAACGCTCAGCGGCTGCACTCACGACGGAAGTGTTCGCTGTAGCAACGTGTGGTTTTAATTTCGCCCTATTTTAGCTGTTTGTTACTCAACGCTGTTGGTAATATGCAGCCTTGACATAATAATCTGAACTATGAAACAACAGCATAAATAGATTTTTTTTTACCGACGACTTGCTGTCCCCGATATCCTGAGCTGCACTCAGGGATGCGACAGCCCTCTAATGCGCTATAGCAACCGCCACACTTTCAACAACACGTGAAACAGCACTTGCAGCTGGCAGTAAGGACACCAGCCGGAGACACGGTGTCCATGTAGTTCAGCATAGCGAACAGACTGAAACTGGCAAGAAAGAATCCGGAATCTTTGAAATGTGAGAGGCAGGTTTTGCCAAAAGTACCTGACTTGGAGAAAAAAAAAAAAAAAAAAAAAAAAAAAAAAAAACAGGCGCACGAGAGCTTTAAGTAAAACTTCCTTTGTTATTCAAAATGCCAGGAAAACAAATACTGATTGTTGTCTCTGAAGGCGTCGTGAGGACTCTTTAATATGCCCGAGCACTAGTCGTGAGTTGGCTACTATCAACGTCAACTCTCCGGTGCTCTGCAATGAGGCAGAGTCACATGAAACACTTGAAGAAAGCATGTGGCACAAACAGACCATTCCTTCAAAACTCCGCTACAGCACAGACACAGTGGGACCACATTAAGACGCAGTAACTCAGCATGCGGGGTCGTTCGGGGGGAAACAAAAACGTGTAACTTCAACTTCTTCTGGCATTCACGAGAACAGGCACAGGATGTGAAAACAACACAAACACAGCACAGCACAGCACTACAGCCATAGGTTGAACTTAACACTTCTAACCTTCTATCTTATTTTCCATTGGTAGAGTCCACCTCAAAAGCCAAAAGTACTGCCTCTTTTGTCTTTTAAGAAAAGCAGGTGTCATTCACAGGCATCCTGACCCAAAAAAGAAGTCCAGCCAAAGCTGCATTTCACTCAAATTGCAGTTTTGCCCCCAAAGCCCGCCGGTCAGACTACTGCATGGTGTTACACGGAGAAACAATTAAAAAATATATATAGATCCTTGGTGTAGACTGAATCTCAATCTCAACAGAGGACTCGTCAACAATAGAACAAAGTGAGGGAAGAGAGCGACGTGAGGAGAGAGAGAGAGAGAGAGAGAGAGAGAGAGAGAGAGAGAGAGAGAGAGAGAGAGAGAGAAAGACCGCTCACTACTCTTCTTCCTCTAATAGCCCCCTCCTCCTCTTCACTTGTTTCACCTCACACACACATGCACACTTTCCTTGTGTTTCTAGTAGTCGCTGCTATCCCAGCCTGCAGTAAAATGACAAATACCGCTGAGACGTTGTGCGCACGTGCCGCCGGTAAACAGACGCCCTAGTTCCCGTTTGCCGCCTCCTCCTCGAGGTCCTGCTCCTAAACGCTCGCCCCTTATCGCATTATTATTATCATTCGTTATTTGGCATGTCATCAAAAATAACAATAATAATAATAATATAGAAGCATTGTCAATCAAAAAGATCTACTCTGCTCGACGCCTGTGGCTCTGAATTCGGTTGACTGTGCGCACGCAAGGAGTCTCTCCCGCACCGGAGAAAGTCGTTGAAAACACGACCGTGTTCGCCTTCTCGCAGCCTGGCGGCCGTCCGAAACTAAATCTTGTTCTGTTTTGCGGTCGTTTACCATGTTTACCCAAACACGCCCACTCCTCCGCTCCTGCATTGTGTGTGCACGGTCTGCTCGGTTTGTCACGCTGGTGTAGTTCAGCTCAGGAGTCAGTACTGGCAATGCGCTCCCTTGAACGCTAACAGACAAGTTATGCCGCTATGCAGGGCTGCGACTTGGCAGCTCCCAGCGAAACCTCTCCCGGCTCGGGGTCGTGGGATCGGAGCTCGGGGACTTATTGGGGCGGACGCAGAGTGCTCTGCAGCTCCGACAGCTTTTATTTTTTTCCTGTCCTGCCCATGGCTCCGTACCTGCAGTGCTGCAGAGGAAAAAGCGCCCCTTCCCCCACTCTGCATTATGACAAATCAAGGCAGGCAGGCAGGCAGCTGTACCATTAGCACATCATAGCAGAGCGAGTCTTCCGCGGGAGAACACAACTCGCAAAGCTTGCATGTAGCACACCGCTGCGGACTCGGACAATAATGCTGCACGTATATGGCACGCAGCCTATATTTAATCAAGTGACCGGCCGTAGAGGTTAAGTAGCGTGAGTGTGCACAGTCACGTAAACAGGAATCACAGGAGTGTCGAAACTAACTGTCTGTCACTAGTCCGTCAGACGAGAAGCGCTGCTCGCCTCTCCTGTTGTGCTTCAACGCTGTGGACATTAACGAAGTGATGACTGCACGTGCCCGAGTGATTACATCCCGCCCTACTTCTGAAACAAGTCATATAGTCTAGATGCCGCCGTGGCAATTTTATTTATCCGTGATTGCAAGGGGGTAAACAAGGGCCAACAGATTGCAGCGTTTACTTTTACTTTTTTAAGTTTAGAGTGAGCTCTGTGCCAGAGTCGCTGTCCACAGTGCGCTGGTCCCGAAGCTGCTGGTCACACATGCTTTAGCCACAAGCGTCCAATGGACCCCAGAGGAGCACTGGTTTATTCTAGTAACAATCCGTCAGGTGTGTGATTGGCACACGGAATCAGAGCAACAACATCAATTAGGCTTCCCTTCTTGTTGTGGCTCACATTCTGTCTCACACACACACACACACACACACAAATAAACTCACATGGTGCACATCAACTTTACATAATGTTACATAGTTTGTATACACAGGTATCGAACAAAGCACACACACACACATTTTATGTATATGTTGCATTCTGTTTAAGTATCAGATAATCTCAGTGTTATGTGATTTTCGACTTGTGTTGCTTTGACAATACTACAAATGTATTTTCCTAAATGGAATGTCTCACTCTAGGGATAAATTGTTTATCAGTAGCTGGATGCAACGAAGAGAAATTAATCTGAAATCCAGCTAAACGTTACAAGTAAAGAAAATCCCAATGCAGTCGATGATCTTCATGGATACATGTCATTGCCATCCTTAAATAGGGCACCACATACTGCCATGAAAACTAAATAGTGAGAGATGGCAGGAAAGGGGTTAATGTAAGTAAGGTAATAGGGTGGGCTGTGTTTTCCCTGAGACAGTCAACTCCTCCTTAACTGGTTCTGTGAATGGGCCAGTGAGGCAGTAGGGTATGAATGGCGGAGGGATCCACTGGTACTGCTGTGCATGGGAGCCGCCAGCTCTCCATTACTCACTCCCACTCCCTCAAGGGCCGTCTGCAATGCAGCTGTCCTGTGAGCCTGTGCTTCGCCGTGCCCTACTTTATCCTGTCAATGCTCAAGCACTGCAGCAACGCTCCCCCAGCAGCACACACACACACACACACACACACACACACATATACAAACAGACTACTTACATACTCATTACGTTCTGGTGAACATGCGTACAGTAGGTCTTCTGACTC
The DNA here is from genome assembly GCF_050575085.1 of Anarhichas minor. Lineage (NCBI taxonomy): Eukaryota > Metazoa > Chordata > Actinopteri > Perciformes > Anarhichadidae > Anarhichas > Anarhichas minor. Next base: position 13,834,621 of record NW_027466449.1, read on the forward strand.
ACAGACTTCATCTGCATTTTAACAGAATGGAAATTTGCCAACCCTGCAGCATTCGTTGTTATATGTAAAAGACCTCTCCGATGCTGATCTACAAAGGGTTTTTCACTGTAAGGGGATCACACAAAACAATTTCAGCACAATTCACAAAGACCAATGTCCATATTTGTCATTGTGTTAAACACAATAACTTTCTGGCTGATTGTAACATAGGCAAGATGAGACAATGAGGCGTTCTCTCACTGAGCTGACCTTAAAATGACACTTTAAATACGACATGTGGTATATTTGCAGACTGCAAAGTGAAAATTAAAAAGTATCATTCAACACATCCCAAACACAACACAACAACAAATTAGTTTATCTTGAGTAATACTAAGTGGGGCTGGGCGGTATGGTTAAAATCAAAAACACAATATTATTAAAAATCTTTTTCAGATATTGATATATTTGATAGTCTAAGTGCAGATTGCTCTGATTCATTAACATGGAGAGCAGAATTGTAATTGTGTAACTACTGTCCACTCCTATTACCAACAAACGGTGCCTTCCAATAACTGTGATGACAAGGTACTGAAGGTTCTTACTCATTTATAAACACCCTCTACACATACTGTGCAGGAGCCAAATAAAGGATTTTTCCACCTTTATCATGTTCTGGCCCAGGACCAAAGAACCAGCATGCTTTACGGCGAGAAACACAAGATTTTACATTCAACTCATTATCTTCTTGTTATCTTTCTATCGCCCTGCCTGATGTGAGATGCAACATTAATTCCGACCAAAATTCAACCCAAGCTCAATATCAGTGCAGCAGGAACATTTAACAACAACAACAAGCATACAGTGAGTGAGTAAAATTGCCTATTTCATTGCATAAAATACACAACACGCCTTTGCTATGTATTTAGATTTTAAAAAAAGATTTAGGTCACAGTTCATCTTTAGGCAATTTCATACGCATTTACAAATATCCTGCAGACTTGTTTGTCTCCAAGGGAAGCTAATGTGTGTGAATGTGTAAGCTGTGACAAATTGCTTTAAAGCATATCTAGAGAGATGGATTTGTAATGGATGATGGTCCAGCAGGTCATTAATAAAAATAAACAAAATCAATAAAGCCACATGAGGTTTGGAGAGCCAGATACAAGAATTAGGAGCAACATCAAGAAGTAAGGAGTAAAGAAAACAGAGAGAAATGAGAGAGGACGGATAGAAAGAGTCGGGGCAAAGGGACCAAAGCCAGCGTAAAACTGAGGAGAGACCTACCATCCAGCGAGAGCCAGTCGTGCTGAGATGATGGCAGTGATGGAAGAGCGCGGGCCTTGTACTCAAACACCACCGAGTTGGAGATGATCTGGCTACTTACTGCCACCTGCAGCGTCACCAGACCTGTGTCATGAGCTGGAGAGGAAGAGGATGATGAGAACTAATCACATAAAGTAAACACAATGCCACTATTAATTACGTGGTCAGTTTTGGCTGGTTCAATTTGCTATGTAAGACTATTGTCGGTACAAACAAAAATGATAATTTAGTGCTTGAATCACATTGTTCTGTTGGATAGACCTACAGTAGCTTTTCATACAGGAACATCGAAATGTTGAGATTAATTTACCTGAGAAATCTATGTGTAAAAATCTTCAATGAATACGCATAACTTCTTGCCGGCCTCATCACCTGTATAGTGTCAACCTGCAGGCTATCACTTCAAACAAATAAATGAAAGGTAATGATAATGAATAATGTGATGGGGAAACCTCTTGATAAACGCCCCCTCTCTTCTCTGACGTGTCTTACCTGGGCAGTAGCAGCGCAGCACCCCTGGTTGGATGAGAGAGGCTGGGACTGAGATCTGGTCAAACAAGCAGCTGTAGTTTGAGCTGGCCTCCTGCCAGGGCCCAGTGATCAGCACCTTAACTCCACCCTGAAAAACAGGACAAATGGATAAAACAAACTCTGAACACAACTGCCAAGTCAGGTTTAAGTATCCCCACTTACATTACCTGTTGTTACCCTGCCATCTGGTGTGCAAAGGTAAGAATGACACCAAGGAGCAGAAAACAACCCTGATACCGATCTCTGCTGCCATCACGTGGATAAGCAACATCATTTCACTACAGCTATTTTATTTTAAGAACTCAGCCAATGCTGACATTCAAATATTGTGCTGCCCTCCGGAGGTTCAAGAGGGGTATTACTGCTGACAACATAACCGTAATAATGACAAGTACATTACATAATTATTGAGTGGTGGAAAATGGGGATTTGATGCACAATGTATGACGAGGTCGACATATATTTTGTCAAATATTTCAGTAAAATTGTTTTAGAACTCAAACTTCATCTAAAAATGCTGCTTATTTCAGTTTTATCCAGACAGATCTATTGAAAAACAGAACAGCATAGACTCCAGTGACACGCAATGAGTGCACGCAGGTAGGTCGACTTTTTTTTTTTGGGTCAGAGCATTTGATTTATTGATTTCTGTCAGAACTTAAACAAATATAACAAAAAAAAGTTTCTAAAATACATTTCCCACTCCAGCTTTAATTTCAAGACATTAGTTGATTTCTGACTGCTGCAATTAATATTTTCAAAAGAACAAACAAACAACAAAACATTCCCAGTTAGATCATTTTCAATGGCCATTTTGATAGGTGTGTTTTGTCTCTGGAAAGATTTGCAATAGGAACGCAAACACAGAGTGTAGAAAAAGCTACGTGAATGCTTTCTCCTGAATTTATTAACATTTATGCCCGAAATTACATTTAATTTCATTGACCTGACATTCTATGATAGATAATTATGTATTTGCATCTTTACCAAAAAGTGTACTGTTCTTTCGTGCCTAATCTTTTTATTATTCTTTTTAGGAGAAAGCTATGGTTTACATTTTTCTATTCAAACGAAACAACATAAAGAACAGGTAACATATGTTTTTAGGTGTAGTGTCTGCAGCTCTTAAGGGGCCAGTACTTAATTAAAGTGTTTGTCGAGTAGCTTTAGGAACCCTCTCCCCACACCTTTCAGATGTCAGATTTGGGGGCTGTGGCCAACCATTTCGGTAACTTTCTGAAACTGACAATCCGACTTTACCGACAATTTCATGTTGTGATTGGCCATGTGTTCAGAGGTGAGAAAGTAAGGTTGGACATTCTCTCTTTATCGCTCTGTTTAAATTCATTACAAAACTATTTGTGGCTTTTTGTGTCTACAACAGAGTGCAACATTTTAGATGTGCTCCCAGGACAGACTGTCTGAAAACAGCATTTGAAAAGTGAGGGGGACACACAACAGAAGATCAATTGAACATGATTTCAATCAGGATTAAATGTCCCCACGCATCCTAAAGGACTGACCATAAATCACAAACAAAATCACCTCGAACTAACTTCAATCTAGCAGCATATTATCTCAGCCATTTGTTAGGAAGTTCCTGAAATGCGCATTAAAATTGCTTAAGAATCCTGAGAATCTAATGGACATTTACAAGGACAGTTTAGTTATGAATACATCTTTGAATTCAATCACTCACCTTTGTGTTCATTTAAATGTGCAATGTGTAATGTCTGGTAATCTTCTACTGAGTGCATACAACCAAAATTTACAGTCATCAGCTATTAAACAAAACAGCCATCGACTAACTAACACCAAGTGTGGCGTCGGCCTTAATTGTGTTTACTGTGGAACTTACTAGGGACTGTACAGTCTGTGTACATTTTGATAGTTTGCTTACTATTTACTAATAACAATTTTCGTTTTGGACTACTTTACCCGGAGGAGAGTGGTTGGCAGCTCCGGGACACAGACTTTCAGTTAGCAGCTGTGTAACAACTAGAATCCCCTCGAACCCATGAAAAACAAACAAACAAACACAAAAGAGCCCTGTCACTCACCTCAGGGTAGGACCACTCAGGGGAGTAGTCAGTGACCATGAAGAGCCGGCCTGTGGCCTGAAGCATCCCCAGAGCCCCCTGGGCTACAGCTGCAGAAACCACCTCTGCTACATTCATGTAGGACAATGAGCCTGGCTCCCCCGTGTTTCCCCCTGCTCCAGCCCCTCCACTCAGAGACTGGGGGCTGCAGCAGGGTTGAAGGCAGAGCTCTGATGGGCTGTAGCCAGAGCCCCTGGCCCCTCCATCATCCTGGCCTTGCTGGGGAGCCCCACCCCCTGTGTTCTGATTATTGGAGCTGTGGGAAGCGACTAGCTGGTGAGCATACAGAGCCCCTCCGGCTGACATGGTGGCTCCACTGCCATCCACCGAGATGAAGTCATTGATGAGGTCAGAGAACTGGTTCCCAAAAGAGATGTCGAAGTGATCCAGACTGATCTCCATGCCTGTCCCTCCTGCTCCCCCATTACTGGCCGCTCCTCCGAGGCCTTGGTGGGTTCCGACAGCGTTGTAGAGTCCCTGGACCATACTCGCGCCTTGGAGGAGAGGCGGTAGCTGCTGTTGCTGCTGGGAGCGGTTGCTGCCATCGCTGTTGTTGTTGCCGTTATGGATTGCTACTCCGTCCCCTGCACCTCCAGTCCCTCCTCCGCCACCATCCGAGGCCTGTTGCAGGTAGTGCTCTGTGCCCTCTCCGTTTCCTGCCCCACAGGCCTGAATGTGGTCTACTGGCTTGAGTAGATTCTCAGCTCCATTCTCAGTGACTCCAGCCCGAGCTGAACTCACATTGCCTGGTTGCTCTAGACCCACCACCTCCTCATGCTCAGCGCCCATCCCAGGAAAGCCCCCCTGGTACTGTAGCAGCTGGAGAGAGCCAGCCTGGCCAGGCCCCTCTGTGGGTGAGCCTCCGTTACAGTTGGCCCTGTGCTGGGTCTGGTGGGCCTGGTGGTGATGGTGGAGGTGGCCGTTGCTGCCGGGGGAGTCCGTCTTCACCACTTGCAGCCCCATGTAACCTCCAGAATCATGGGAGTTGTGCTCCATCAAATGTGTTTTCTGGCCCATGCCGGGCCTCCCTTGCTGAGCTTGACCGGTCTGAGAAGAATCCTGTAGGAAGAAGCTGGGTGAGCGGTTCTGGTGTTGCATGTGAGGACTGGACATGGCCTGACCATAGCTCACTGTGGGGGCGCTGGAAGTATAGTCCTGCTTGGCATCTATAGCACTGAAATCCATCTGCTCCAGTGTGGTGCTGGGACTCAGACCCCCACCAGAAGGAAGTAGGGATCCTGCTGCTGTCAGAGTAAGGCTACCCTGGCCTGAACCAGCACCAGACGACACAGACACCCCGCTGCCACAGTTTACTACTGGCCCCACCTGGTAGCCACTCTCTTGGGCCAGCTGCTGCTCAAACGATGTGTCTTCTGTCTTGATGTTCTTCACCAAAGCTGAGTTGAAGATGTAGCCATTATCTGACATGGCGGGGGAGCGCTGCATTCTGCCGTTGGTGCAGCTGTTGCCACAGGAGGAGGATGATGTTGAGGAAGAGTTGCCCTCTGTCTTCATTGCACTGCCTCCATAGGTCTGGCCCTGTTTGGGGTTGTTCAGGAAGCAGTCAGGGTCAAAGTTCATGTTGGTCTCTGGGATCTTGATGCTTCCAGCGTCCAGACTGCTGGAGAGCACCAGTTCCTCAGACACCCCAGCTGAAGACAGCATGGACATACTGTCTCCTGCCACGGTAGTCCCAGGTTCCCCTACTCCTCCGCCGGGGAAGGCAAATTTGTGACGGTCAGAGGTCACAGATAGCACCATGGCCTGTGAGGTGGCATCTGCACCCATCAGGTGAGTGTTGGGACCCCCGGTAGGAGACATGCTGTAAACAGGGTCTCCAGTGACCTCAGACATAAAGACACTCTGGGACAGGCCAGACATGACAGAGGCCACGTGGCCCATCCCGGTCACCACGGGGCTGTCAGCCATGTCTGGATCGCTGTTGAGGCCACTGCTGATGGACACAGGGGAGTTCTGCGTGGTGTCAGGGACCTCAACCTGGTTGGTGGACGACACTTCCGTGCTGTTCTGGTGAAGCAGGACAGGCTTGTGGACTTTGCCATTGCGTTTCTCCCTGGCACTTCCCCCTCCACCTCCTCCCCCAGAGCTTTTTCCTCCACCGTGGGCGCTGTGCTCGGTCTTCCCCTCCGACACATCATTGTTCTGTACCTCAGAGTGAGCAGTGCTGTAGCCTCCTGAGCGGGGGTCCACCTTCGGGGAGATGATGCGGTGTTTGGCGCTGTTGCATTTGTGGTGCACACTGCTCCCTGCACCTATATGAGGACAAACGGAGAAGAAGACGTTGGGGATTTGGATGGGTGACGGGGGTACAGAGCGGAGAAAGAGAAAAGACAATGTTTTCCAAATACTTCCTAAGAATTGGGCGATACTGCTGTTCAAGGAGCGGAGACAAAATGGGATGATCTGTTTGTTTTTGTATCTATCAGTTTGTGAGAGACGATTTTCTCCTGAATGATAAAACTAGCCTTTAATTTTAGAATACAGTGAGTAAAACGTAAAGGAAGTTTTGCCGCAACTGGAGGTTATCCAGACTCATTTGTTTTAGAAATTAGCAAACCACTGCTCTACATTCTTTTCCTGAGTGACAGCCTCTAGTAAAATTTCACGGCTGAAAATATTTGATTGACTAGCATAACATTCGGGAACAGCTGGGCTCTTTCAGATATGGCCTCGACACAGTTATCAGTAAACAAGAAATAATAAGCCAATAACCCTGAAACTCAATTTGAATAAATAGCCTACCAATAAAAGACCTCAACCACCTTCTCTGATCTACCATATAACAAGCAGTATCTCTATGGCCTTTTTGTTTCTCTTGCTGAATTTTTCCAGTTCTCTCTTGAGAACAAACTCCCTCTCCCACCCACTAGCCCTTACCCAGGGTGCCCGTGCAGAGGCAGTTGTGAGTCCGGGGAGGTGGCTTAGTTTGGTGGCTGTCCAGAATCTGTTGCACTAGCTGCTCCACTGAGAAGCCAGAGCTGCTGTTCCCATTGCTGCAAGTCCACTTGATGCCATGAACTGCCGGGAGAGAGGAGGAGACAGAGATGTCAGCCAGTCCAACAGACCACCAGCCACGCCAACCCCCCGCCCCACCCTCTGCCCTCCCTGTCTATCTGCCAGTATGCATCATGCTGCTCACTGGTCACCTCTCTAGAATGTCAAAGTTACCATAGTACAACAGAGAAATTCATATTCCTGTTGTTTTTTTCCTGAAGCGAAACAAACAACCCACTCACTGGCTGCAGTAAAATGGTAACACAGTTTTATTCGTAGAATTCGAGTGTTACTTCCTTTGGTTTTGATTATGCGTACGCACCACTCTCCATCACGCCTTTTCCTTCATATTGAAATCTATGATAGCTTTAAACTGCAACATCTTTTCTCATTTTCTCTCCGTGTCCTGTTTCCTTAGTCCAGAATAGAACAGATGCTTTTGTCTGTCTCCTCACTGCAATGCCTGTGTACCTTCTGTACTGCACTGCTGATTCTATATTGTGCATCTTTCCCTCCCATGTGCCGGTGTCTGTTGCCACCCTGTGGTCTCTCCTCTGCGAGGGCCGATGAAGGTGACAGCAAGTCCAATCCTTCCACCCTCCCCTCTTACCCTGACCTATGACTCTGTTCTGACAGGGAAAGCCTTTAGGGAGGGATATCACCTAGCTGCAGCTGCTGCTGCTGGATCTGCAACAAGGGAAAAAGAGAGGCTTTCTCCTGTAAAGCTTCACTCTCTGCCTCTCTAGAAACTCTTTAATACTTTTCATCGCTCCACTTGCTAACCAGCCACTACTTTTGATGAGACAGATTGTGGTTTTAGTGGCTGAAAGGTGGCAGGAGACACCACTGAGTGCTGCTGTGCTCGGGCTCCCAACCGGGGAAAAAAGGGTAGTATTTGAGAAGTGAAGCTTATTTAGACTATCAAACAAAATCAAGCCTGCTTTAATTCAAATTCCCTTCACTTGCAGTACCTCCTTTGGTTAAATATTCAAGAGAGAGACATATAAAGAGAGTCAGGTTTAGAAAACAGCGAGAATTTGCTGAGTGCATGTCTGTTTGCATATGAGATAAAAGGAGATGAAAACAGTGTAAGAGTGTGAGGGTAATGCAGATTAAAGACTGAGCTAGTCAAGGCGATGTGAAAAAAGCTGGGAAACATGATTGGATGACTGTCATAGCGATCTAACTTGAAAGCTTTAAGATCCTCTGGCAGATTAGAGGGTGGTCACCAGCAGATGTCAGTAGAGCTGCTGTGATCAAGCTGAGATCATACGCTCGCTGTGGCAGGTTATAGAAACACAAACACGATTCATTTTTGATCTTTTATGAAGTCAGATTTGTTCAGCCATTAATCTAGAGTGAGTGAGCTGAGGACAAAACAAAAGATTGCACGCCAAATGTGACAGCAAAGTTTCATCTAATGTCACTGCAATTCCAGCACAAATAATGATGTCCGTCTGGAGATCCCATTAGAGAGTGTGGCTTGAGTCACCGTTCACCTCCCGACGGTGTGCAATGCAAACAGTACAAATGAGATGACGCTAGTAATACTGACACAGAGATGATAGAGCCACAGGAATACTAAAAATGCTGTCATGACTCCTCTTCTGTGTAAAAGCCAGTAGGGAGGCTGCAGGACAGAGGAGCATCCGTTCTGCTGATGTGACTAAGAAAGGGTGACAGAGCAAGAGTGAGAGCCTAATGCAACAGCTTACATCCACCATGTAGTGCCGTCCCTATTTGTCCAAACAATCCTATCTCCCCTCCGCCCTGATCCCTCGTGCCAGAATTGCATCGAGACTGGGCGTCAACCCCTGGAGGCTCTGGGTTGTTGACGTACAGTTACCGCCATGTCTGCCTGTCCGCTCTTCTCACTGAGGGTTATGTTCCAAAGCAGACATGACAGCAACAGTGCCACTGGGTTTAATCCCAGTGGCAGCAACAGCAGAGGCACCAAACGGCAACCCGGTCACATCATCATCCCGATGGCTGCATCCTGTCATGAGCAGCATCACACAGCCCTTAATGACAAACAGAGTTGATCTGTAGGACACGCGCGTATCCCATCTGGTTGCCTCTGCACCATCGGGCACTATATGGTGGAGTACAATAGTTTACATGATGGCCAGCCCTGTTCGTCTTGCCTCGGTCTGTTCTTCACTAGCCCTGTCTGTCTAGCCTGGAGACGGGCCCTCTGTCTGTTTGTTAAAGCCGCTCATGCGCTATCTGTCAGCAGGCTAGGGGCAGAGCTGTGGAGAGGGCTGCGTGTTCATAGCATTAGACCAAAAGAGTGAATCAAGCTGGCTGCCTTGTCTATGGAAGTGTAGCGTGACTGAGTAGTGATGCCACTCTCTTGCCTCCCCCGCCCCCTCTCCCCCTACACTCCCTTGCTCCTTCTCTTTCTCATCAAACACTGCAGGGCGTTAAGGAGCACAAGGTCAGACAAGGCCATGATTCACAGGGCTCGTATTTGAACTGCTGTGTGCGAGCCACTGTGCATGTGAACGTTTTTGCGACTGAGAGCACGTGTGTGTGTGTGTGTGTGTGTGTGTGTGTGTGTTTTTGTCGTTGGGAGACAGAATAAGCTCAACTGATCCATGAAATCCACATTTTTCCTTTGTTGTTTTTTTGTATCATTAGAAGTGTCAAATGGTTTGCGCACGGAAATATCGTGAAGAGAATAACAAAAAGGAAGAGCAAGACGGAACAGGGCAATTATATCGCAAAAGTTGCCAATGCTCTGCAAAAAGAACTATTTGACATTAAAAAAAGGGTTCGTGTGCTGAGAAAAATCAGCTCGTGAAATAGGAACCATCTTCATTATATGACAATTTCCTAACATACAGTGACACATGTGACCCAGTGTCAAACACACTGTTCTGTACACTCCTGCAATCTTGCATTCTGCATCCAATACTGAAACTCCAACGTTTGAGGGTTTTGCACATTCCTGATAAAGGGAAAATAGAAATGTGTCCTTCTAGTTTATCTATACAACCTCTGAGGAATCGAGGAAGTTCTGATGTATACAAAAAAAGAAAAAGATCAATAGCACTGTACTCATATTGTTCCTAACATCTCTGTGCAATGCAACAAAACACATCTACTAATGGATGCAAGTTAGGTTTTATGAGATATAGGCCAGTCTGGGAAGACATGCACTGTATGTTAAGAGCTAATGTATAATTTAAGATTAAATAATGCATAGATAATACAGCATGACTTCATCTCTCTAAACCACTAGATGGCAATGTTGCTCCATCACTGGGCTTGTGTTGATAGACTGGATGTTCCAAGAGAAACAGAGAGAGAAAGACAGAAAACAGAAGAGTTTTTTTTCCTTCTTTTGCTCTTTATGTAGCCCCCTCATGTAGCCTGACAGCTAGAAGGCATCTCACACTCACCCTCTTTGTCCCAACAACTCGCAAAG